>NC_135745.1:9929642-10263214 GCF_041903045.1 Epinephelus lanceolatus
ACCATCACATTTGCCCAAAATAAGAGCGAGAGTCTTAACTAACCACAATTTACCTGCAAATGCACGGTTAGGTTGTGTCTGGTTCACAAAAGGAAACAGTCAGTGTCATAAACATCCCACTAATCCCACCAACAGCCCAAACTCATACTAACCCCTGCTGAACTCCTCCATCTCATCTCTCTCTCTGACCTCACAGCTATTTCTTTATAGCACGTTTGTTTTGTTTCATGCGTTTCATGCTAATTACAAGCAGGCTCATACAGTGACGTATTACTGCATTGCACATACCTGCAAATATCTGATGCTTTGTTAATACAATCTTTAGTTAGACTATAAATCTGCAACATGCAATATCATGAAATGTCTGTTGTGTAGGATTTAGGGGGTTATATTGGTAGAAACAAAATATGACCTAATAAGTATGTCATCTTTAGTGGTGAATCATGTGAAAATAAGAAGTCATGTTTTTGTTACCTTAGAATGAGCCATTTATATCAACATAGGGAGCAGGTCCTCATCTATGGGACTCACCATGTTGCACCGCTATGTTTCAACAGTAGATAGGGCCATTCATGTGTTTGCGTTAGCCACCGTAGTTAGCAGCCCCTCTGCAACGAACTTTTTTAATGTGACACTGTTTTCTTCAGTGTTTTCACCGGTTCAAATCACTGGGTCTGTTTGTTGCGGAGACGAAGAGACCTCTGCAGATACTTCAACTCCCAGTAAAACAACCATCTGGAACTTTTGGAAAAAATGTGTACACACATGTCAGCAGGCGTTGGGCTAGCGGTCTGTCTCTGATGTGCCAAACAGTGTAGGAGAAGCACTGATTTGTAATGTGAAACTGCTAATCACCTGGTCTGTTTGTTGTGGAGAAGAAGAGACATCTGGGAATAATCCAACTCCCGGTAAAAACCTCTTGAACAATGAACACGGAAGGAATCCTAACCAGTTTCAGCTGGTTGCAGTCTACAATCCTCACTGCTAGAGGATACTAAATCACCCTAAATCTTACACAGTGGACCACTAAAATTAAGCAATGTGTACTTGAGACCCTCTCTTCACAGATATTCCATGTGAGGATAGTTTGAATAGTTTTCAGCTGTTAATTGCTTTAATATTTCATAATAAAAAGCAACAATTAGAGAAAAATCTGATTTTTGTAATGAACTATGTGAAAGAGAAAGTACGTTAATAATCTCTGGAAAACTGAAATGTCACAACAGTCACACATGAATCACAAAAGTAAATGAAAAAGGACAATCATAGAGGCAGATGATAAAATAAAATAATTATATAAATGACTAAAACTCACTAGAAACTAAACTACAATCACAAAAATATGACGATGCTCTAAAGTAACAACAGTGCCTGGTCTAATAAATACTATGCTGTATATTTGTCTTGTGCTTCATTAGAAATGCATGGATTTGATTGTGAGAGTGAAAGCACTTATGTGGTCAGACGGCAGCTTCATGACGATACCTGTGACAGTGTATTTGGCCCAGTACACTCAATTTAAAGATGAAAAGTGAAAAAACAAGCACGTTTACTACATATCTTTGTTCACTGAACTGTTACCAAAGCAGTCACATCTCCTTGCACAATTTTGTCACCCACCCTTTTCCAGCTGCTGTGTGAGAAGTGTGTATCTGCAGGGCCTTTAAAGGGACACTTCACTGATTTTCAACCAGCTTTGTATCAAAACAAAGTGGGCAATATGTGTACATGAATTGTAGTAAACTTTCCTCCATCTAACCAGTATCCCTTTGTTACTGGCTGTTGATGGAACTACAGGCTCTACTTCGGCATTTTTGTACTGCCCGTCACTCATGACGGACATGTGGAATATAAAAGCAGACATGTTCTCATCTCAACTTGTCAAATATCGCTGTTTGGTCTGTGGACTTTCACATCCTCATATGACGCACTACGTATCCTACTGCATCTGTTTTTGACGTTCTGGGATGCCGTGTCAATTTATGCTTATTACATGCATTGTGTCACAACACACTTCCATTTTCAGTGGAAATGTACAGTTTCTATTTGTTAGATGCACACAGTCTTTTTCAAAATAAACTTATATTAAACTTATTAAATACACTTATTGTTAGGTTCAGAAAAAAACATCGTGGTTTGGCTCAACATTCATACAGGAAGCAAACAGCGGCCTCCTGTGTGAAATTTCAGGGTTTGTCTGCCATATAGTGACTTTCCAGCTCCAGTACTACCTTGCTATCGGCGGCATTTCTAACTGACGCTATCCGGTAGCATTATAAACTGAAAACAAGGTGCCTCACTGACCAAGCAGCGGTATTGTTGAGAATGAGAACGGGCTGGAGCAGATTAAGTGACAGACCAGCCCCTCTCTTTCACTCTCTCAGACCAAAATCCGATCAAATGTTAAAACTGGCAGTGCTGATTGAAAATAAATCTAGATTATGTTACTTCACTGCCTATTTCTCACCTAAAATGCTTTTTGAAACATATTTTAATGCTCTATTTAGCTGTAATAGCAAGAGCTTGTGAACAGGAACTGTGCCTCATACTGTTTCCTGCATAGTGAACACAGAGACTGAAAAAACTGAGATCAAATGGTAAAACTAAGCAACCAAGATTCTGTTACAGAGTTGCCTATTTCTCACCTCAAATATTTTCATAAACAAGTTTTTGCTTACTATTTAACCGTAATGCAAGATTGTTTGTCACTAGCCACCATTGCCTCAAGTGGCTAAATTCTCATTACATCATCCGCCACTGGGACCGTGTATTGGTCTGGTTTCGACGCAGTGCTTTCCAGTGGTTGTAGGTTTTTTTCCTTTTGAGCAAGAGTGAATGCCACAGTCCTTTTTCTCTGTTTTCTCTGGTCATATAGCACTCATTTCAAAAGTAGTTATGTCTTTCTGCCGTATAGACAGTCTACTTTTATAAAAAAAGACCATCACATACATTTCCATTGACTGATTGATTTACAGTATTGTGGCAGTCCATCTGATTTCCGTTTTGTTTATGTTTTTTGCCATTGCATAACCAATACAAATGCAACTGTAGCCAGTATCTCACTATTACTCTTGTCGTTCATATTTCAAGAAGCTACAAATTATATTCGGCCACAACATAAGCCTGAAAAGCAACATCACTCAATATTTCAGTGTCAACTTTATTAAACCTCCGATTATCTAAATGTAACACACACATTTTCTACTTTAGTGTCATGTGTCATTGGTTGTGATGTGTGATGTTTTTCTTTAACAGTAAATTAAGTGTGTTACTTCTTGGGCTCTCATGTTTATCACTACAATTTCTGTGGAAACATGGAGTAAAAATTGGTATACACAATGTAATCTTCCACTTAAAAAAGACTGACTATATATCATCTGTTTTAGTTTGACACATTACTGTTATATCAATAACTGTTCAAAAAGTTACAGCAGAATAAAAATGTCCTTTTTCAAGAGTTATAGCCTGTTTGAAATTGTCCTGTCGTCATTGTAGCGCACTGAAACACCCTGAAGCCAAGCAGCGTGTCAAGCAGATGGTTTCACACTTTCACAGATTTGTATTAATGTTCTCCATTTCACTAAATCTCTCTATCGCCCTCTGGCTTCACTCTCTGCACAATCAGCTCACTACAACAACGCGACCACAGTGGCGGTGAAGACCCTGAAGCCAGGTACCATGACGGTTGAAGCTTTTATGGAGGAAGCCAACGTCATGAAGACGCTGCAGCACGACAGGCTGGTGCGGCTCTACGCTGTTGTCACCAAGACACAACCCATCTATATCATCACTGAATTTATGGCAAATGGTAAATGAGCTTTATTTTTAACACTTGCTGCTGATATTCTCATCTGGAACAGCTTCAAATGGGTGCAGCAGTATAATAAACTTCAGTATTAGATTAAGCATCCATTAATAAGAAATGTCAGCAGCGTAGTATTGTGACATACAGTGTTCATGTGACCACATATTGATCTCTGGATCTTGTCTGGACACAGACATACAAGACACTGACATTGTTTCCTGTTGTGCCTCATGTAGGGAGCCTACTAGACTTCTTAAAGAGCGACGCAGGATTCAAACTGCAACTCCCCAAGCTCATCGATTTCTCAGCACAGGTGATTTTCACACTGACCACAACACGCTGCCTTTTCTCACAACTCTCAGCCATGATTGTGAAACAGATGTAACGTCACTGTTTCCATTGCTGAACTGAAAAGAAGAACCATAACCAAAAGTTAAAAAAAACACTTCACTGATAAAGATTCCAAAAATAAAGAAACATTGTATGACTGATTTGACTTAGGTGACTTAGATGTAAATAGAGCATTTCTTTCAAGGAAATGTTCTGCTACAATCAGTGGAAAATGATATAATTCTTTGCAGGAAACCTCTTAGAAAATTATTAGGAAATTAACAGAGTGGTTAAATAAAGCTTTACTGTGATTTTTCTTCCTTTTTCTGCTCGTCTTTCCTTTAAAAACCCACATGAAAAGGCAACTCCCACGTCTTGATGTGTTTTTCAGAGTGTAACTAAGAGTTAAATGAATAACGAATCAATTCCACTTATTTTCCTTTTCTTAGTTGTTTCATTCCTTGTCGTTTGTTTCAATGAAAATTTGCAATGATCATACAGTGTAAACCATACTTCCCTTGTGCTGTTGCAGATAGCAGAGGGCATGGCATACATAGAGAAGAAGAATTACATCCACAGAGACCTGAGAGCAGCTAACGTCCTGGTGTCAGAGAGTCTGCTCTGTAAAATAGCTGATTTTGGACTGGCAAGAGTCATAGAGGACGACGAATACTCTGCAAGAGAGGGTAAACTCTATGTGTATATGTGTGTGTGTCCAGTGTTGTCTTGTGTAGGAGTTTTTTTCCCATCAGAATTGAGCTGACTTATGACACATCACAATAAAAATCCCCTTTTGAGAGCTGAAAGCAGAATTGATGACTTGTACTGACCAACGTGTTTTGAAACAAACTTGATTTTTGGTTTCATTTACCAGCTGCTTCATTTTTTCAAGCTCAAATCATGTACACTGCAGTGACCAACACATTTGATGGCCTTGAACCACACACTGGGTCTATTTCCCTTCATACTGACACTGGTACCTATGATACAGTCTAGTAAACAACACTGTAGAGAGAGACAAGTGGGAGAGAATGTGTGTATCTCTGCGTCATAACATGAAACCTGATTGATCACTGATCTGGAACCAGGAGATACTGAAACTACTAATAGGAAAATTACAAATTAATGCGAGTACATAAATAGAATATGAATCTTCCATGACATACAGCTTGGACAGTATGGGGTGAGATGTTTGGGAATGTGGAGGAGTATGACTTATTCACACACAGCAGGTGAATTCCACTTGTCATTTGCAGACTTTATGTAGTTTATTTTAGCTTGTACCAAACGTAAAAACATTTCAACACCAGAGTAATGATATATGAAGTTTACAAAAATCATGCCGTTTGAAGTTTGTATATATAAGTTTTTTAAAAAGTTACTCAGCTTTTACGCAAAGATGAGCTAAGAATTAGCTCGCTAACTTTGTTAATATTAGCCTTGACTTACCGTTGTTTGTGCGACTTCAAATGTCAAACAAAGCTGAAACTTGTGTCTTTGTAATTTTTTACCTGAATGTTTTGCATACTGCAATTAGTTTTTGTATGCGAATGAAATTATCTTTGTTTTTTTCAGTCACATAACATCAGTTCTTCATGGCTCAAGTTCAAACAAAGTGGATTATCTAGGGAATTAAGTGTTGACTTGCTGGGAATGAATTGCTTTAATATTAGTTGATTCAGGAAATGAAGGGAAATGATTTGTGGCACACTTTACATACCATACTTTTGAATCTTTGGGTTTGGGGAAAGGTATCAAGTATCTCCACATCAAAAGGCTCAAGTCCAAATGAAGTCACAAGCCATTGGTATGAAATCCAAGACAAGCTGCAAGTCTTTTTTGATTTCATAAAGTCAAGTCTGAAGTCATCAACTTTGTGACTCGTTTGAATCTTGCACCAACAATTTGACCCCAGTCTACACCTCTGATTTCAGTATAACCTGGTGGTAATAATTAATGGTGACATGACCTGTGTTTGTGTGTAACTGTGTGTGTTCTCCTCAGGAGCCAAATTCCCCATTAAGTGGACCGCTCCGGAGGCCATCAACTACGGCTCCTTCACCATCAAGTCAGACATGTGGTCCTTTGGAGTTCTGCTCTACGAGATTATAACCTACGGGAAAATCCCATACCCAGGTAAACACTATGGGTCTTATTCATGAAACGTGAGCAGAAGGAATTTGTGTGTAAACTGTTCGCAGATAGAAATTTACGTGCATGTCCGCATTCATCAATATTTTAGTAGCTCCTATCTTTTCATAGCTACTAACAAAATCTACTCGTGCTCCTGACCACTCGTAGTGCTTGTGTAAATTTAGTAAAGCACATAAATATTGCTTTTCACTATTGGAAATTACAATTTTAATTCGTATTGCACTCTGTTATGTACACAATACACAGATGCCTTTGAAACACGTAATCTAAACATGACAAAAATATTAAAAATATAACACATTTAGTTACATTAGTTGGCAATTAGCAGGTTTAAGATCCAGATTAGGTTCATGATTGTGAATTATCTATGTAAATCGACTCAATAGATTACATTCTTACATTCTTTCTACATGTTGAGTGATGATAATAAAAATATCCATAAGGACAGCCGGATCACAGCCTCTTCGGCCTCGGTGCCTGGGTTCAACAGGGGCAGCAGGAGCAGCAGGTGGTGGAGCCACAAAGGAGCACGCACCATCTGAAAGAATTATTTGAGACAACACATTTTTGTTGTTGTTTTTTTTTTTTTTTGTGGCTTTTTGATCATTTGAATGAATAAATCTGATTTGAAAAATGTTTAATTTACGTTGTATAAAACAGAGCTTTAGGCTATTAAGATTAAAATAATTTGAAGACGATGCATACAAAACTGCTGTAGGCTATATGTTATCCATATCATTTGTTAAAATAAATGTTAAATAGCTCTACATTCCGACAGCCATCACTGATTTAGAGTTTATCCATTACGCACAAAACATCTCTGGTTTCCCGTTCCCACTTCATTCAAAACCCCGCAAATGAATTTTTTGTTTGTTTGGTGACCACTGTATTTTTTGTGTGTGTGTGCTTATGCGTTTCTTTGCCTCCAGTTTCATATCAAGCCATTTATGCTTCACCTCTGACATGGTTCTTTGTACCACGGAGACAACAGCATCTGTTACCTCCCTCCAGGCCTTCGCTTTGCCTGTCCCTGTCACACCACTACTAACTGAAAAAAATAAAATGTTTTTTTTTAAGTCCACTTCGCCCAAAATTATTTCGATCTCCGCTTCGGAAAAAATCTTTTTTCTTTCTCTCTCTTTCTTTCTTTGCGCCATGACTGACAGGTCGACAGGATGCACCTACACCTCTTTATATGGTGGTCATTGGCTATTCATGGGTGGGGATTTACGCTAATTGCTGATTACCGGGAGCGCGCTGTCACTTTACGATGGATTGGCATTCATGATCATACACACGTGTTTACGATCAAATTTCCCGCGGCGTTCCTGAATCCGGAATAGGTTTTTAGTAGCGTAGGTTTTTATGTGCAAATCTACACACAGATTTACTCACTTTTCATGAATGAGACCCACTATGTTTACATTCAACTATGTGCTATGCTCATATGTCATTATTATTACAAGCATTACCATAACATAGTTTCCCCAAGTAAACCTGGGGCTTTTGTGGGCCCAGGGGGGTTTGGGGATCTTTTTCCCCAGAGGTAGTTACCAACTTTGCTTGATTAGTAAGCACTGGTAACCAAAATGAAACATTGGGGTCTTAGAGTTATGAAGCTTAACTGCCCTCTACTGGTGATTATTATGCTCAAAATGATGAACTTGAGTGCTTTCACCAGTGTGTTGCCTCTCTTTAAATATGTCAGTATTCACACCTCCTTCTCTGCCTGTATTGTCCTCAGGTATGACTAAAGGTGAGGTGATCTCTTCTGTGCAGCGTGGCTACAGGATGCCTCAGCCCGACAACTGTCCTGATGAGCTCTACAGGATCTTGATGTCCTGCTGGAAAAGCAAACCTGAGGACAGGCCCACCTTTGACTACATGCAGAGCGTCCTGGATGACTTCTACACTGCCACAGAGGGACAGTACCAGCAACAACCATAGAGAGGGACACTTTCAGCTTTGACACATAAAGACATTTCACTTTCACTCCAGATTATGTTTGGAGCTCATTAAGATTTAGGTTTGTAATATTTTGTACATATGCCACATTCTATACATCTATACAATGTATTTCCTTAATAGTCACGGTTGAGAAGATGCAGGTTCCAGGATATACTGCTACTGCAGCCACTCACAGTGCTTCCTGTCTGTTCATTTATTATACATGTGCAGTTTAATCTCACCTGTAAGCATATTCTGGGGTATACAGGAGATGGCTTTTGCACAGATTAGCATTATATATAACAGATACAGATAGTTAATCGTGTCATTTTCTTTTTACATTTGACACTGGTGTCTTGTGTTTAGGCGTTTAAATATTTGGACCAAATAAATTTCAATATAGGTTTGTGTACAGAGGGACTGAACAAACAGCTGACATTATACAAACAGTTTGCTAAGGTAGGACACGATACAGGAGGTTTAGTGTCTTGATTTCAGTACAAACAGCTGCCTCATAGTGTCTGTGTAAATAATGATGCAAAATGGGAAAAAGGACATGCTGCCTGTAGGGATAGCTGTTAAATGTACACTTCTGGTCACTTTTTCATACTGAGTAAACATTTCACAATCATATCTTTGTATTCAAACTCATAATGTGCCATTTTATTGCTCTGATATTTACAGTAAATGACTGAATTGTTCTTTGAACAAATGTATTCACAATGTTTCCATCTCAGAGGCTGTCATTAGTGAAACTTACATCTTCTATCTGCCCGATGTGTAAAAAGCATTATTATATGTTATGATGTTCCATAATAACATTTCAATTTGGGTAGATACGACAGTTAAAAGCAAATTATGCTCTACAAAAAATATATTCATATGTTTATGTCTATCCGTTTTACATTTCATGATTTCATAAGCTGCTCCAACAATGGGACCCCCACTTTGGAAGACATACTGTTTATGTTTGGGTTGTTTCTGTTTGCTTGCTGTTTCATTGCCCAGTGAAGGGTCGATCACCTTTAGTCCACTTCATATTGAAGTGCTGTAGCTCTTGCTTGTTTTGTTTGTTTGTTCAAATGTGTATTGTATAATCAGAATTGTGATCTGGATGTTGCATTGAAACTATACCTTAAATGTGCAAAGAAACAATATCCAAATACTGTATGGGCTTTTGTGAACATTGGAACTGTGAGCTGTTTGTTGAGCATTTTGTGTTGTATAGTAGTCGCTATTTGAAAAGAGAGTATGTACATTTTGTGTGGACTGAGGGTGTATGCAGTAAATTTTATTTTGTGTTCCATGTGGTTGTACATTCAAGTCATATTTCAATGCTTACGCTTACACTGAGAAACCCATCCTGAGTGATTTTGTTGATTTTCTCAAAAACTAACTGATCATAAAATTTGAATTCAATTGTCAGTACCTTATTGCATCCATGTTAATGGCAGTGACCTGAGAGAACTATAAAGACACATGTAGCGCCATGTCCTTTGTATCAAAAGGTACACCCAAAAGAAAGAATTGTCAGATTTACATTTCTGTATTTTTAATCACCTTTATTTATTCCAACACCAACAAATTAAAGACAATTGTTTAACCCAGCTACCCCCACCCCCTCCGCCCTCCAACAGCATAGCAATATTTACACTGACAGAGCCTCCTTATTAAGACAGAGGATCTTTTAAGTTAGAGATCATATTTGTCCTCATTAAAATCGTGCTTGGTAGTGCATCACTGCCTACTTAGTGATAGCTCCAGGTCAGAAATCCAAAAGTCCAAAAAGCTCTGAAGCCAATAATTATTATAAGCAGATTTCTGACACAAGACGTCAATTTTCTTAGCTGCAGCCAGGCTTGCTAGCCAGACTTTGCATGTTCTTTTTTCCTGTAATTGTACCCCTGTTAATTCTGCAAGGGGTACTAATACCATTCCTCCCAGAGCCTAAACCCCTGCACATTCCTACATATAAAAGAGCTAATGGTTCTTTAATAGCAAAATGGGCATAATAGTCAGGTTCCAGTCCCATTTGATGTCTATGTCTTAGTGTTAGACGACATGACAAAATATAATGCAGGCCTATCTTGCCTATGGATGATTTGGGTTTTTCCAAGTACCAGTGACATTATTCCAAATTACATCTCAGTCTAACTACTGTCCTAGTTGAAATATCTTTCCCTCCCAAGCTTTTAGTCCTGGTACAGGTATATACTTTTAGAGGTTTAATATATCATAGATATTGATGTATAAAATTTAAACTGTACGACAAAGATCAAAGTTCAGACGCTCTACACAGACCTTGATTTAAAATTTATATTTTAAGGTAACTCAGAGAAAATACAATAATGGAGGAGTATTTAAAAACTAAATCTTTTTTTTCACAATATAACATTGTTTATCTTGTAAAGAAAAAGAAACCCGTTTTTTAGTGTGTTTAATTAATAATATTTTATCAATTTTATTACTCATGAGTTACAAACAATAGAAAAACAAACACATAAATCCATTTTATTAAAGAAAAGGGCAAAGTATTTTATTTTGAATGCGCGGCTCGTTTCCTGGTTTGGTCACATGGTCTTCCAATATGGCCGCGCCCTGGAGAGAAGGGGGGTCTGAGCTGAAACAGTAGTGCAAGCAGGTTTAATGACAGTTGAGGAGCTGCAGGTCGCAACCGACTTCTTCACAGAGAGACAGAGGAGCGTCTGAGAAAACCTGACACCTCCTCAGCCCTGCCGACATGAGCAAGGACGGTTTAATCCTGTAAGTTCTTTTGTTGTTAGCCTAAACATACTGAAGTACACTGAGGTTAACGCGAGCATTTCGGCTGCTAGCTTAGTGACGTTATGAAATATGCCTGTGTCATTCTTATGAAAGCATCTCTACACGCAATGTGCAATGAGTTTATGTCCAGCGTTTATAACCCCGTCTTCACTGTTTTAGAGTAACATTTACCGCTCATTACCACTAACGTTACATACTTACCCCTGGTAAGCACTGATCATTATCTCATAGAGGAATCTCATTCACAAAACCAACATTTTAATATTCTTTCGCTCACATGGAAAAGTGAGTATCCTTTGCAACACAAGTTATTAGCTTTAAAGAATCATTTGGATCCTCTGATAAATTCGGCACAGAGAAAATTCATTAAAGAGTAGTTTATTCTTTTTAAATCGTAACATTGTCGTTATTATTACTAGTATTGTTATTCCTGTTTGTTTAGTTTAGTTTTACTTACCTTAATCTCCATAGTGCTGTGTAGTGATAAGTATTGTGGGAATAAATCTATTGTTAGCATTGTTATTGGTACTGGATGAAAGCAGAATAAATAGAAGATCACAGCTCTTCTTGAGTTATGCTGTTTAACACCAACAGCCATTATTTCTACATCATTTGAGTAAAATCTAAGCAATTCTGCATTTATGAAAGTGTTACAGGATAGTTAACATAATTTGTTTTGTGTAGATGCTTTAGTGGTTTCTATTTTAAGTTACTGGAAAAGCAGGATCAAGTCAAAGTTTGAATTTCAGTCAGGCTGTGATGCATCACGGAGACATCCACAGCGGCCTTTCATTCAACCGTTTTTCTCCTGCTGCTGGAGGATGATAAGAGGACAGACAAGTGTTATCACTCATCTCAGTCACTGACAGCTCTACAGCTGGATGCCTGTATGACTGCTGGGGAAAGGGAGGGGTTTGCCTGTATGTTAGATAACAGAAGCTTAGCATTGCATTGTAGCTCTCAGACTATAGTGATTAGGACACTGCCATCCAAACCTCACTCTCATAAAGGGCAATTCATTAAAAAAAAGGTTCTCAATGAAGCAGAGGGGTAGTCCTCTTTTAATTAATGCAGAATTGCTTGATGACAACAGAGACTAGACCTTTTTTTTTCTGTTCAGCCCCAAAGACTTCCCCCAGCTCCAAAATGATACATTCCTGCGAGCAGCACGAGGAGAAGAAACTACACATGTCCCTGTCTGGTGTATGAGACAGGCCGGAAGATATCTACCAGGTACTGTGATCAGTGCTTCTTTGTTTTCTTTTCTGTAATACAGATTTCTTTCCCTTACAAAGTTAAAAACTTTCTCTGCATCGTTGTTTTGTTTTTCTATCAACTTCAAATAAATGTCTTTAAAAAGTACAATTTTATTACAAATGACATTAAAACATTTAAAACATCAGTAAGACATTAACGTTTTGTTGAATCTAAATTGCAGAGTTTCGTGAGTCCAGAGCAGGGAAGGACTTCTTTGAGACATGTCGGTCACCAGAGGCCTGCTGCGAGCTCACTCTGCAGGTAAAGCAGTGCTTTTACAGATTGCTATCAAAGGCCTAATACGTAATTTTTAAAAATTTGTTTTCAGAATGTTAAATTCCAAGACAGCAGTGTTAGTATAACAACACTTGAGGCCAGGGGTGTCGAACATGCAGCCCCGGGGGCCAGAACCAGCCCGCCAAAGGGTCCAGACTTGCCCACTGGATGACCTTGTGCACCTTCTTCATGTAAAATGGTGTTCAAAGGCTTTTCCACCCGAACCAGAATACAGTTTTCTTTCACTTAAGTTCGGTGTGGTGATGTCAAGATGACTACACAGGAGAGTGAAAGGTATAGAAAGTCTCAGGTCCAGCCCACCTCGGACTGTATGTTGCCTGTGAACTAAGATGAGTTCAACACCCCACTTAAGGCTGTTTCCTACATGCAAATACCCATTGTAAATCACGTTACATTAATTTAATCATTAAGTATTTTGTGGGAAGAAAAAATGAACTTCAGGCACTCATGCATTGAGCAGGAACAGATGCATTTGAATTAAGTTAAAAAGCCTGTATTTCAAAACATAGCTGCTTACATTAAAACACCAACCGGTTTCGACTCTATGGTGTACGTCAGGGTGCAAAAGGGTGGACAGTAGTCAAGCAAACATTGTCACCTGTCCTCCCTTTTGCAGTGCCTGAAGTTCAGTTTTTCTTCCCATGTGCTGACCCTTTTCTTCAAGAGCATCTGAGTTTTTTTGTGAGTATTATATGATAAAGACAGTCCTCTAGCACACTATCTCATTCTCCAAAGTGTGACTTATTATTTTATTTTGTCTGAAAGATTACGTTTTCATCGCAACTCACTAATTTTGGTGCCTTTTGCCGCAGTGTATTTTTATTACTTAATACCACACTGAAAGAAGAAGCTACAATGTGCAAATGAATTAAAATTAATTCACAAAAATGAATTACTTGACTGATTTACTTAATAATAGTACAGTTGTAAATTAATAATAATAAAATATCTGTAGGCCACCACAGCAAGACAAGAAACAACAACCACTCTTTTATTTTTGTGTTATCCATTTATTTGTATTTGTTAAATGTCCTTTTTTTCTACTTTCAGCCTCTGAGACGTTTTCCTTTCGATGCTGCCATCATCTTCTCTGACATCCTGGTTATCCCACAGGTAAAGCTATAAGGACAGGTTCATTCAGTAGCATGTTGACTGCACATCTCTGTTCTCTTTCTTTCTTCTCTCATTTTCTTTTGGATATGTGTAAATGGCGTAATAACATAGAATCAAATTACTGTGTGTCATTTAAAGAGGGTTTGCCTGTGGGTAGTTTTAGCCTCCTTAAGCTCCTTGTTTTTGTAGCCCACAGATTTACCAAATTTTAGTGTACTTAGTGTCGTCAGGTGGACAAAAACATAATCAGTTAGCTTACATGGTAATTTGAGACGAAGTGACAAAAAAAAAAATTCTACAAGTTCTACAAACATATTGAAACCCTCACGTAACACAAAATGTAGTAATATATAGCTGGGTGTGATAATTTCGGTCATGTCAGTGTAATCCTTTTTTTATGAGCTACTAGGCATTTGTTTGCATGGAGTTGAGGGTGATGGACACTCTGAACAGTTTAAAATCATAAACCAACTATAAAGAGTTAGATATTTGTATTGTTTATTGAAAAAACTATGGGCCATATGATTTCTTTTATTCATCTTCCTCTCTCCAGGCCATGGGTATGGATGTCCAGATGGTGGCAGGTAAAGGTCCTACATTCCCAGAGCCCCTGAAAGAGCCAGAAGACCTGCAGCGTCTGCAGACCAAAGTGGACGTGGGGAAAGAGCTGGGCTACGTCTTCAAAGCCATCACACTGACCAGACACAAGATAGAGGGCAAAGTGCCGCTCATAGGATTCACTGGAGCTCCGGTTAGACACATTTACAGACACGTTTATCAATGTATAGAAAAGCATAAAAAAAGAAAATGAAATCAGAGTATTGTGATTCTTACTCTCCCCTCTTTGCTGTGTCCTTTCACAGTGGACGCTGATGTCCTACATGATAGAAGGCGGGGGCTCAAAGACCTTCTCTAAGTCGAAGCACTGGCTCTTCAGACACCCTGAGGCCAGCCACATGCTGCTGAGGATGCTGACAGATGTGATAGTGGAGTATCTGCTGGGACAGGTGGCAGCTGGAGCTCAGGTTACACCCTCTGCTTTCTAATCTCTGGACACGTGTATACAGTTTTGATTATGTTGCACCACCGCCATGACACATGAAAATTAGAATGTTTCTGCTTTTGTATCTTAATCAAGTTAAAAGATAGAGTCTGCAGTTTTTCCTGATATGTGGAAAGCTGACTGTTAACAACAACAATAGGATTAAAAAAAATTTGAAAACCTCTGCGACTGAGTATAAGGCATATTGTGTAGAGTATTTCAGAGTTTGGACATAAATACTGCTGATTGCGGCAGCTCCTACACACACTCCGTATGGAAACAAACCTGCCTCTCAGTATCAGCAGAAAATGTGATTGGGGCAGCATTTTCTCCCCAAAAAAAGTTGAGCGCAGCCTGAGAGCACAAACCTAATCTTTACAGAAAGTCTAGACAATGTCAGACCAGCAGAGTGCACTGCCATTTTTACTGCAGATATCAGTATTTGGGGTAGCAGGGTGACTTTAGAGAGAGTCCTTTCACATGGATCAACCTTGTCTTGAAGTGGCAAGCATCCTCTCTGCTCGAGTGTCCTCGACCTCTGACCTTCTGGCAGAACAGTGTGAGAAAAGGGAGAATATTGTTTTGCACTCTACAGTATTTTTTAGATTATTTGTAAACCTGTGATGACAACACAGTCATTCGGGTATCTTGATTGGGTGACCCTTTGACAAATACTTAACTGTGTTCATTTAGGTGAACTTCAAGCTGCTATCAATAATATTTTTATATTAACAAGTAGGAATGTCAGTTTCGGTAAAGTTGGCTTTTGAAAGACCAACGCCCATTAACTGGTAACTAACCGGTCAATTTTAAGATAAAAAGACATGAACTACAAAAGGCCTTTCCTTTTAGTCCTGCGCTCCATTGACGTGGCCAGCTGTTGCACTGCATTTCAAGGTGCTATCCATTTAGAGGTGGTGAACATTTTATGCTCTGTGTTGTAAATGTTTGACTTTTATTTTCTGATGGCTTTGCTAACAGACTGCCGGCCAGCAGTGTTAACATTTGAAAACATCCCTACTGCCCCAACTCCAGTCACCTCTGGTTTCTTTGCCACTCTGCACCAGAGTCCTGCACGGGTCCAGTTTTCAAGATCCGCCCCGACCCGAGCTGGCGACGTACAAACCCGCACCCGAACCGCAAACCCGCACATCAGGCCAATTAGTACCACAACCCGGTCCGACCCGTTGAAACACGACCCGCAGCCCGACCGTAACCCAGATTTAAAGTAATCATTTTGGGTCATATTGGCTGAATATTGAACAGCATATCGCCACAGTTAAGGTGCCAGTGAGTAAACAACGACCTGAATGAAGCAGCTCTCACAATAAAAACCTGACTTCAGCTCCATCATCAACCCTCTGTGTTCTTCTCCCATACGAGTGTAGAAGCACTGGTTTGTTACGTTTAATGCTTTTAAACTTTTAATCTATGTAAAGGAACTTTACATGTGTAATAATAGACTTACTTTCTGTCCAGAGCGACGTTCAGCAGTTACGAGCCATCACGTGTTTTTAGAATCCATCGAGGAGAGAAGTAATCCATCAGGGAAACACTTCAGAAACATTATAAAGTGATAGTTGTACGTTTTATCCACTTATTTCTCAAATACCTAAATAATTATTTACTGTTTTGAAAGCAGCGCTTGTTAGACGGTGGCAGCCATGTTGATTCTGTCGTCCAATCACAAATTGTGTTATTAGATGGTGAAACGCGTGTAAACAGCTGAACCAATGACCGTTGCGAAATAGCGGAGGTAATCCTCAGAGAGTAAATAATGACCAAGATAGTTATCTGTAGTTTACCGAGCTAATGACTGATGTGTTTATCTAAAACCTGCGATCCGACCCGCATGTTATTTTTTCCACCCAGATCCGAACCCGGGAAAAAATGTTTTTTTAAAAACCACCCGCAAATCAGCTGTGCAGGGTGCAGTGCACCAGTGCAGTGCAGGACTCTGCTCTGCACCTCCCAGGTCGGGAGTGAACTAACTTAAGCTAGCTAGCAGCACTGCTTGTTTGGCGATTACAACTGGTAACACCACCCTGATGGCAGACCAAAATGCACTGCTGCGGAAACACTGTGCCTATCCTCCAGTCTCTCCCCAAGTCTCCCCAATGAGTAACTGGCTTTATTTTAAATCACATAACCCTTGTAGCATTGCTTACTATGTTAACACCACTAGCTGTGTTGACACTGCTAACAGTGGTTACATAGCCAGCAATGCTAAAAGCTTACTCACTGAGGCAAGCTGGTGCGAGACTGGAGGGTGGGCACAGTATTTCCACGGCAACATTGTTGGTTCGTGGCCATGGATGTATTAAGGGACGGCGTTAATGACCAAGCTTGCTACCACGCTTGGATGGTGCACATTGCAGTAAACTGAAGAGTAGCAAAATTAACCTAAAGCTGTAAATGGTCAAAAGTTTCTCCGGAATTTTAAGTCATCACCATGTTTTTGTCCTAAACTCATGAACTCATTGACACGACTTGCCCAGAACCAAACAACAGACAGACAGAGTTAGTGCCTAGCAGGTGGACACAGTGGAGCATTTAGCAGTTAAAAAGCCAGGTATTTCCCTCATGAGTTGGTGGAGACCAAACCAGAGCTAAAAGAGAGTGAATGTAGGACTGAATTTCATTGAAAGGAGGCAAACACAACTCTAAACAAATACTTATGTTGCTCCCACGCTACTGAATATTTAAATTGGCAACTGTTTGCTAACTTGCTTGCCATATTAACTTAATAAGTTGATGATATGTATAATCAGTTATTGCAGGTTTTAAAAAGAAATTCTTTATCCTCTGCTCTGTGTGTGTTGTTCAGGCTCTGCAGGTGTTTGAGTCCCACGCTGGCATTCTGGCTCCAGATGAGTTTAAAGAGTTCTCTTTGCCTTACCTTCGAGACATCGCACGCCGCGTCAAAGATAAACTAAAGGAGTCAGGACAGGACGTACCCATGGTGAGAGACAGCTGCACACAAGCTTAACTGTGCTTCTTCAAATATAAATATATATGCCCTAAAGACTCCTGTGGTAACACTGTGCATGTGTTTTGTTTTTTTTTAATTTGTCACGTTTCTGCACGTGCTCTTCTTGACAGTGTCAGTGGCTAATGATGTACAGCTGCACATCATCCAAACAGCAAACGAGTCAACTGTGACAGCTCTTTATATTTATTTATTTATCTATCTGCTGTGTTTTCTGTGTGTTCTGTTGTTATAATTACTAACTATATTAGTTTCAAGACTCTGGTCTATTCTTATCACTCTGTTGCTTCAACAACACAGTTTCCCCAGGAGGGATCATTAAGGATTCATCTGGTCTTAGAGAAATAGCTGTTATATTTTATTACCACAAGATGGCAGCATTTTACCAAAAATGGTTTATGAAGCTTCCCGCTTGCTTTGAAAATCAACTCTTTACTTCTCTGTGGCTGTGTGTCTGCCAGATTGTGTTTGCAAAGGACGCTCACTACGGTCTAGAGGACCTGTCTCAGTCTAATTATGAGGTGGTTGGGCTGGACTGGACCATTGACCCACAATCAGCACGGTAACACACACACACACACACACACACACACACACACACACACACGTACACACGCACGCTTACACCTATAGAGAGCTGCCCTTACTTTACTGCTGATACATTTTCCAATAATTCCTTAAAATGCTGTTTTGGTTATAAAAGGACAACGTGACACAAAAAATTAAATCATTTAAAAATCTAAATCTGAACTGCACCTTCTAGAATATCTTCTCTGCATTAAGCTCTGTGTTAAATATGCTACATCAGCCCATCGGCTATTTGTGAAAAAGTAATAGAAATCTGAATTTCAACCAGAGCTGGCACCTCCGGTGGTAGTTTGTAAGATTTACGATGTTGAGACATCTCTGGAATGTGAGCAGGAATAGAAAAGGATCAATACACAAAATCCAAAATCCACTGTCATGGTCAAACTGCCGAAATAGCTTGAAGGTGAATACATCTCAGAGATGGAGGCAGTCAGTAGCACTGGTCATGAACCGCACTGTCGTGCTCCTGAGGAGCAGGTTAACCATTAGTGACCTGTCCCTCATCCCTGGTATGTCACTGGGTGCAGGATTTAAGTCAACAAACATTTGTGTGTCCTGCTCCGCTCATCAAATGCTTAACCTGTTGGTTAAAGGATTACCCTGTGTGTCCTGTGTTGTGTGTGTCTGTGTGTATTCAGGGAGCGCACAGGAGGGAAGGTCAGCCTGCAGGGAAACATGGACCCCTGTGCACTCTACGCTACAAAGGTAACCTCCAATCTCTCTTTGGTTTAGGCTCCCAAACAATGACGCAAACATTTTTTTTCCCTGTTCTTGTCCTGTTTTTTATGCCTTCACGCCAGCGACATCCATGGCTGGAGTGTTATGTTTTGTCTGGCTGTCTGTCTGTACGTGCATCCATCCCATTCTAGTCAACGCAATATTCTAAGAATGCTTTAAGGAAGTGTCTTCAAATTTGGCATAAATGACTTCACATGGACTTATGAACTAATTAGAATTTGATGGTTGAAGGTCAAAGGTCACTGTGACCTCACATATAATGTTTTTTGACCATAACTCAAGAATTCATGGGCTAACTAGGACAAATTATTACACAAATGTCTAATAGGATAAAATGAGGAAGTGACAACATTTTATATCCAAAAAGGCAAAGGCCAAATTCACTGTGACATCATAATGTTCTGCAAAAACACTTTCCTGGCCATTCCTCAGCATCATATCTCAGGAACAGAAGGGGAGACATTTGGTCAGATACTGAATTGGTGACACTAATCTTTGGTGTCCATTTTGAAACTGCACTGATTGTATAGATTTTCTGTGCTGCTGGGGGGAAGATGTATGTGAAGCACTCATGTTTTCACAGACATGGATGTAAACTGTAACTGAGACTTGACTTGTTCACGGAGGCATACAACCGCAAAGTGCTAATTCTAGTTTCAAAACTATCTTTACTGATTTTGAAAAGACGAACACCTTATGTACATGTACAAAGAAAGAAAAGAAAAAAGAAAAAAACCCATCTCAGCAAATTGGCCAGTCATAATGACGTAAAAATATATTAATTTTGCTTTCGTCTCATATTTTATCATAATTAATTTCTGTGTCAGTTTCAGATTTAAGTCATTCAGATTAAGGTATTTTGATTTCAGGACAAACAAGTGTTTCCCCAGTGGAGAGAGGCATTAAATTCTACATACAAGAAAATCAGTGAATGCCACAAATGGCTTCTATAAACCACTTACAGACAATTCTTGCTTGAAGCCCCTTGTCTGATCACAGACACCAACACAGTCAGGTGTGACATGTAATGTAAGAAAGGCACCCATATCCACAACTTACCTTGTAACTTACTGTGTAAGTGTGTTTTTGTAATGCCAGGCTGCAAGACATCTCCTGAATCCACGGAGTAGATCTTCGAATGTCCTGTTAAAGCAATGACACACCTGTCCTGTTACAGACAGAAATGGATTAGCTTGTTTCCTTACATTTACTGGAAAATCTTCAGTTTTTTTTCCCCGTTAAAGGGTTTTTTTTGGGGAGTTTTTCCTTAAACGCTGCGAGGGTCATAAGGACAGAAGGATGTCGTATGCTGTAAAGCCCTGTGAGGCAAATTGTGATTTGTGATATTGGGCTTTATAAATAAAATTGAATTGAAATTGAATTGTATAAATTGTTTGCAATGAACTTACATTCTAACACAGCTGTTAATTTAGAAATGAGCCACCAGCGACCTCTGTTAAGTAAACTGTTTAGTGTGAGTTGTTGAATGTGGATTCCAGAGAAGAATTTAGTATTATTTCTCATGAAATAAACTACTGCTACTCTTCACTTTTCTCAAGTGCTGCTGCTGCTATTTTCAGCACTCGCATATATGCTGTTAATCCTATTTTTATTCCGCATTATTTCAATTCATACATTTCAACATAATATGGTGAAGTGCTGTTATTCATTCTGACAAACTTTTGTTTACACACAGTAGGGCAATTTATAACTCCTCACCACAAGTTCCTATAAATGTTCCTCTCTGACCCAGTTTGAGCAAAGTATGTCTCACTCAGATACTCTTATGGACTTATTATAAATATTCTAAAGCCCTTGTTGAACCATGACTAATCTAAAAGGTCTGCCAGTTGATCCCTACCTTTAATTCTCTCCCTCTTTCTCTTTCTCCTTCTCCTCCTCTTCATCAGGAGCGCATTTCGGACATCGTAAAGAAGATGCTGGAGGGTTTTGGCACCAGGGGCTACATCGCCAACCTGGGCCACGGCCTTTACCCCGACATGGACCCGGAGAACGTGGGCGCCTTCGTCGAAGCTGTGCACCAACACTCTAAACAGATGATCAAACAAATGTGAAGATGGATGTGTCTGTGTGAGGGAGTGTATAAAGCCAAAAATGCTGATGATAGTGATGGAAAAATGTACATTAATGCATTATTTTATTAAAAACCAAAACATTTACAGCTTTGTGTCCATTTTCAGCAGTTAAATTATCCATTCCCAGAGATTTGAGGGGGGAAAAACAAAACAGTGATCTCATGTGAATTTAAAAAACCAAAACATACATTTACTACATTTTTGTCCAGTGCAGATTTTCAGATAAACAAGATTTTGGTTTTCTAAGACAAGATTTTCTGTTCATCTATAATATGTTGATCTGACCATGAGTGGATTATGTGTCTCCACTGAACATCATTTTTGCAAGTACATGTACGTTACAAACGCATTTGAATTGTATGGGATTTGTATTAATTTTGGATCTATTCAGAAATGCTGAAAACAGCTTTGACTTGTAGATGAAAACTATTGTTTTTAGATATTTGTCATCCAATCAAACTCAGTGTAATGTCACTCCAGCACATACAAATACAAATAGAGACAAACCTTTCTAACCTCTTATAAAGCGCTTCAATCAAATCTAAGCTCTTCATCAGTACAAGTAGCTTCTTTGTCCTTGAAGAGAAAAATAAAAAGGGAAACAAAAGCTGGTGATTTGGAAAAAGAGTTCCAGCAATAGATGCACTACTGCAGTTCTAAAATCAATTTTTAAGGAAAAATGTCAGCAGTTGATCATTTCACCGCCTCACATCTTAACGGTGAACAAAATCCCCCGCTGGATCTCAGCATGAAGAGTTTTATTTTTATTCCTGCAGATAGAAAATCTTCTAAGAAGTGCACATTCTACAAGAAGATGCCTTATGCTGGATTTGTCTTTTACTCTAAATCTGTTTTTATCTTTTTTTATTTCAACTCAACAACAGTGGCTCATGATTTGAATTACATGTTAAGCATCCTGAGAGGTTTCATGTGATTGCTGTTTTCCAGAATATTAAATCCTAAATGTGTGTATCTGGCTGTTTTTTTTCTGGCCAGTTAAATAAAGATTGATTAAATTTTTAGTAAAATTAAGGTTGCTTTGTATTTTATATTAATTTATTTGATAATCTTTCCACCTGCCACTCAAACTAGAGGCTCACTTCTTTCACCCACAGATTTCCTTTTCTTCAGCTCCTTTCTTGTCTTCAGCACCAAACAACACTGACTCAGCTGCATAGGTGTCTCAATATTTCTTTGTGCCCTGAGCTGTAGATGTTGGAAGGTATTCTCTCCCTCCGTCAATGGACAGTGACAAATACTAAATAAAGTGTTCTAGTAATTAGTAAACAGAAAATAAAAATGAATCAATATAAGACAATACATAAACGGTAAGTAAAGCCAAAGCTAGGTTTTCAGCCGAGTTGGTATGTGTGCACAGTGACGACAGCAGAAGATCAGTCTTTCTTTAGCCCTCTTCACACAGTGATTGCACTTTAGAGCTGCTACAAAGTCCCGTCTTCATGCTGCCTTTGCATTACTAAACCAAACAATTGTGGAATGATGCTGCTCCCGTGTGTGATTATAGACTGCTTCATGTCATCATGGAATCAAAAGAAGGGTGACGGGCGTGACATGCAGCACAACAGTGTCAGACTCTAGTGTGACATGTAACACACATTAGCAGCATCATAACAGTCATTTACCGTCTCTGTTACATGGTGGCTGATCTTGTCCTCTGCTTGGAGGGTAAGGAGCTCCTGGACCTCATTATTTTCCCAGTTTGTGGACATTGTCAGCTGCTGTTCTTTTTTTTTTTTTTTGAGTTAGCTGCTAGCTGCTACCGGCTACTTTTTAAATTTTCTGCGGTGACACTTAACACATTGTCAAAATATCACACCAAGGTCCCGTCCTGCTGGCTGTCCCTAGAGACATTGTTTCGGTGGTTACTACCTCCATTTCCAACTGCGAAGCGAGACAACTCTGTTCCCTAATTCCGTCATCGTACCTTATATAACCAACGGCAAGGCATGATTTTCCCGCCTTGAACTGACAGTGTGACCAGTTTGTTCTGCACTACAGTGAGCTGATCACCATAGCTATTGCACAGGAAACCTCTGTGACTTCCGTGGCCCAATACTGTTTGTAGCAGTGGAGAAAAAGTACATTATAATTCATGATATATATATTTAAACATTTTTTTAAGCATGTCTCGAGAGGCCCTGGGTACTCCTGGGGCCTGGGACTTGAGCCCCTTGACATTTTTTCCAGCTCCATGTTGCTTTTAGTGCTCATTAGAGCTCCCACTTAGCTCATAGCATCCCTGTGCCTAAGTACAGCCTTACTAGCTCTGCTGTAGGCTTGTAGTCTGTTAATATTTGGCCTATAATCCACTTAAAGTTCTTTCTAGCCTCCATTTCTCTCCCTCTTTCCTTTTTCTGTCTCCTTTTCTAGCACCTGCCTCATATGTGACTGGTGTAATTCATCAGAGGTAGCAAATCTTACTGAACTATGCTATTCCTGTTTACGATTATTTGCACCTCAAATCATTTAGGAACTGAAGCTTTTCTAAGTATCATCAGATAAAGGTGGATATTAGTCAGCCAAGTGTGGGACTGACTCGATGGGGCCTGGCCCAGAAAATGGGACAGAGACGTGACAGTGACTGGGGCTTAAACTAGGACAGAAGTGAGACGGTGTCCTGCCTGAAGGTGCATCAACACGATTTTATCATCCAGTCTGAAGTCCTTTGAGACTGCTTTGTAATGAAGGTCTATATAAATAAACAGCACAGTGTGGCTTCTGGAACAACATTAAGTAATAATAGTGTAACTTGAGTTTGTCTAAAAGAATAAGTATTCAAAAGCAAAAATAGAGGAGTTTGTTACCGACAACAATTAAATGATGAAAAATATGTGAAAACATATCTATGATTTAATAGGATTTATGTAACAACACTGATTTGTACCTGCCTGATCTTGGAGCATTTTCCAGTCACAGTCTTCCCTCCACCCCCTGACCTTGTCTTAGTGCTGAGGAGTTTGCAGTGTTCTGACAACATGTTACATAATTTGCAGGCACTTCAGAATTGTCAAAGTTCTTCAGAATTCACAGTTATGTGCTGCTGCCACTTGGGATCACCAAACTGTGCTTGTAAAATCCAAGTGATAACCATCCGAGCTAAATGCGAGGAACTGTTTCTGTCATGACTGTTGGAGGCTGGCTCAAAGACACATAAGACTGGTTGTACTGAAGTCAATAGCAAAAGGCCCTACAGATATACAAAGCCTTAAAAACCCTCCAAATATGTGAAGTCAGTCATATTTTGCCACAAGTTAAGGTCACAAATCCCAAACCCAAGTCAAGGTTATAAAATGTCCATTAAAATTTTTTTTGGTGATGTCACACATGGTAAGTCCGTGTGCTATGGTTACATTGTCAAAGAATTTAAGGTGGTGCTCAGGCGTGCATGATGGAATCCAAATGTTAACAGCACAATACCTTGTTTAAAGTTCATGACATGCTGTCACAATTTAATATAATCAAGAATTTTAGGTGACTAAAACTCCTCCTGTTTTAGCCCATAGATAGCATTCTTTGTTTTTAGTTCTTGTACATCCAACCATCAATCTCAATGTTTATGTGGTGGAGAGGACGTAATTATTCACAAAATTGCAAGAGATCATTTAAAGGGAACTCCACCATTTTGCTCATCAAACTGTGTTTACAGGTGTTGAAATTACAACTACATATGCGGGGGAAAAAATGCCTTTTGTGGCTCTGGAGGGAATTGTATGAAGTCTGATAAATTAAATTTAAACATGTGATGTCACCTGAATCAGTGTTGGTTGGGTCTGGTATGGGTTTGAAAATTTAAAAAAATGTCAGGGTGTGGAGTTAGATGGAAGTGAGCTTAGTGGACACTCAACACTACAACTGCCACGACTAGCACATCACACTGAATCTCCCGGCTGAGCTGTCAGCATTTGAGTAGCATTGTGGGTAATGTAGGTGCCAGGTTTTGACGAGGAAGAAAAATGCATGGAATCTAAAAGACAGTATCTCTGGTTCTCAATATCTCTGCATCCATTTTGATCCTTTTTGTTATAAAACTATCCATTATAAATCCGACAATATATTCTTGATGGAGTACTCTTTTTCAAGAAAACATAAACATAGGACATCTTGTGCTGTCATTTCTTTGGTGAGGTCTCTACAAAATGGGTGTCTGTCCATTTAAAGATATATTTATACAACATTTTAAATGTAGTGACCACCATAATTTATCTAGGCTTATTAAAACCATGGTCAAACACATCTTTGATAGCACTGTGTCAGTTCAGATTCTATTTAAATAAAATGCATTTTTCTAGCACTTACAAAGGTTTTACATTCAGTCTCATCTAAGTGTTTTTAATGAGCTATGGCGTGTCTGCGTAACTCTAGTGAGGATACATTTTACCTGTTAAAAAAAAAAGTTCTCTCTGTTTTGGCCCTCTGTCTACACTAAGACACCATTCCCAATTCCAAAAACTGTCTTTTTTATCTTCTGCAGCATGAGTGGGGAAAACAGAGCTTTTTGAAAACTTTACCATCTGATTATCGACCTGATCAGAGGTTGTGTGGTACTAATGTGTAGCCATTACTTTATACTGTTTGGAAGCACTTGTAAATCCTCACAGGTTGTTTCAGAACAGCCAGAGGTAATAAAGTCAGGCATCAACTTACTACACCATCACTGCCATCACAACCACCAATGAGATGCAGACACAACCAATCACAGCAAAATCTTTTGCCACAATGTAGTGAATTTGTGGTAAATACAAAGCTACATTTTATTACACAGAATTTGGCTTAAAAATAAAATGATGTGCATCATTACTGTAATCATCACGGAAGCTCTTTACATGTGGAATTGAGAGAAAGAGATCAGTTAATCCCAAATTGTGTTTTTCTCTGTGAGGCGGCTCAGAACGTCAGATAAGCAGATTCTAGTAAATCCGGTTGTTGTTGTGTGCTGCTGCTGCGGATGTTGTTGTTGTGAAGGATTCCAGCAGAAATCATAACATCATGCGACCAGATTGGATTTCAGGGCATCCCTCCTCACCACCATATTATGGATGTTGTTGTCACTGGGGTTTTGAACAATGCTGACAGTCGATGTCAGTGTTTTAAACTGACTTCATTCATTTCTCCTGCTGTTACTGAGCTCTTGGTTTTACCTTATTTGTGACAAATGTGTTTTTCTTAAGACTGATTTTTTTTTTTCATTTCGATATTTTTACTTCAAACTGCATTACATCCATTATGATCTGAATTCTGCTAGAGAATCTCTTCAAAATATTCTAGAATTTGCACCAAAAAAATGGATAGCAACCAGTCTAAAAACACACTAGAAGTTGTACATAATGAATTTGTCAAATATTTCATGTTTCAAAGTGAGAAATAGATGGTGTTGGCTTCAATAACTGTTCAACATAATATCAGCCTTGTAAAATTAGATGCTTTTTTGAAGCCAGAGTGCCACTTTTGGGATCTCATATTTGATAGTTATGTTTTTAGGCCCAATTTTTACCCTTATGTCCTTCCATATTCTTCCTTTTGTCAACAAATCCTATGAAAAGACTGAAACCGACAATATCCCTCAATACTGTGTGATTTCCCTACCCTGTCTGAGGCAATCAGCCTATACGTTTGTGTTTAAGACATAAATCTTTTAAATCAGTTTACAAATATAGTGAAAAAAAGGCTAAGTAACTTGCTGAAACAGCTGGGCACTATAGTTTTTAGTAAAAGTCACTCAAACGATAGTAGATTGTGCACTTGTTTGGGACTATTTTCTTCCGTGGATTAATGCACAGTTTGTGCTCTAGTGAGAATTTACAGCAGCAGGATAGCATCAGTCTCACACTCATCTTGTCAAACACTAATGCTTTGTCACTTTTGCCATCAGCATCAGACACTGACGCACAAAGGCACCCTTTAGTGGCAGTATGAGACTCACCGGGTGGCAGCATTTTTTACACACTGAGCAACTGCCATAATATAAAGAGTGAGAAAGTCTACATAGGGTGGGTGGGAGTGGAGGTGGATGGGTTCAAACAAACTCTGGACTTTCACTTGTGAGACTGCTCTTAGTTTCCCATGTGAAACCAAAAGTCAATCAAGTTATTTTAATAGCAATGTAGTGTGTTAGTATGTATAGCATACAATGCTATTGACATATGTCACGTTACATATGTGAGATATGTCACATGATGTAACGTTACGTTACTTATTCTAAGTCAAACCATGATTTTTTTTCTAAACTTAACTACATTAGGTGGTTGCCTAGACTTATGAAAGTAAACCTAAAAAAAAAGGTGTTTTTTTTTTTTTTACTACCATTCTAAGTGTGCTTTGAAAATAGTCTGTATGCATTAAACAAGCAGAAACTGTAAAAACAGAAGTTTATTTTGGAAAGAGTGTAATGTCCCTGAATGTCCAAAGCTGATGCAGAGCATCATAGCTGGATGTGTAGGGCCACTGACCAAGCACGGTATTTGACGAGTTGGTAGTGAGAATGTGTTGTGCAGGACCAGCGTTGCAGCACCAAATTCTGGGCCCTATGCAAAAGCAGTCTCTGTGGGTCCCCCACCCTTCCTCTCTTAATTCATGTCTTTCTTAAGTACCTTTTGAATTTTTTTTTTTTTTTTTTTTAACGAGGTCAGTTTGCTTTCTTTCCCCTTCCTTTTTGCATCTTGGCGAAAGACATGATATTGTACTAAGCAGCATAAGCAGTCACTCACTTGGGTCTAGAGGTTTAGAGACAACTTTTAGTGGAGGGGCGAACTACACCATTTTGCACCTTTAAAGGGTGAGTGGGGCCCTCAGAGAGCTTCCACTATTTTTATACAAAGTTAAGTCTTTAACCATATGGCACTAATTACTAAAAAATCACAAATTGCAAACAAAACCAAACTTTTATTGACAGGCTTTTCATGGGCCCCCCTTTTATTGGGGCCCTGGGCAATCAGTTCCACTTTAACCCCAACTACAACACCCCTGAGACGAATGGTGTATCTTGGACTGACTTTGTATAAACGACAGTGTGTATGTTCATGGTCATGAAGGCTCATTAATGTGTTTGAATAGTTTCAGGACAACGATGGAGATTGGCAAAGGGGAATAAGATATATCAGGATGTGGATACACATGATACTAAGCAATAATTTGTTATTAGGGGCCGGGCAGCCTAAGCCTATTGTTTTGCTGCATGTTCTTCTTCTTCTTCCGAGGAAATCATACTTCCCATGCTCGAAAAATCACCAAACTTTGCACAAAGGTCCAGTCCCATGCCAGATTGCCTCAGCTGCAAAAACAGGCCAATAGTCCTGATGGTGGTGATACAGCAAGCCTCTAAAGTTCAAAATTTTGAAAATTCACAACAAATCAACCATATGTGCTACAGATTTGCAACTTTCACCAAAATGTAGCCCCAATACTGAAGACTTTTGTACATTTAAACCTATTGCAAATTATGAAGTCCATCAAAACTTCTTAAACCTATCTCCTCCCACAATTTTTGCTCAATTGACACCAAACTTGCTACAGAGCATCTTCAGACTGTCCACACAGATTTTTGATTTATCGAAAAATGAGCCTACAGTGCATCAAAATGTGTGACTGTAAATGGTATTGTAAACATATACCTGCAAATTCTTGCTAAATACATTTTCAATGTTCATTAAAAAAATGACAAAATTTTGGAGTCATGGTAGATGATGTTTGGAAAATATCAGAATTTTATCTCAAAAACTGAATTTTTTTTACAGCATTTTGAATTTCGCTCTCATGCGAACAATTGGAGTCAATGTAAAAATGGCATTTTTAAACATCAGTTTTTCACTTACGGAGCCAATAAATCATTGTTAAAAACAAATTACCAACATCTCCATGCTGTCTAGATGCAATTTGTGTATTTTCATATTTTTGTCTTCATAACTGAATTTTTGACAGCCGTTTGAAATCTGCCTTTACACACTAACAGCTGCTGTCTTGCACACAGGTGACTGGCTTAGTCAATTTGTGAAGCTACATGTGACATCCTGTTTGCCAATTAGCTCAGTGAGATAGAGGATGGTTCTTGTTGTTGAAGATTGTGAGTTCAAGCCTCAGCTTGTGCAATGTTTCCATATGAGAAATCTATCCAAACTTTTCATAAAGGTCCAGTCTCATGCCAGATGTCCCCAACTGGAAACACAAGACAATAGTCCTGATGGTGGCGCTACAACAAGCCTTTAAATTTCAAAACTTTGAAAATTCATAACAAATCAACCATATGTGCTACAGCTTTGGAACTTTCACCTTGAAATTTGCTTTTCCATGGCATGGATGGCTACTGTCTGGCACCCTGATGCTTGGCTTAGTCAATTTGTGAAGCCACACATAAACTGCCACTTGCCAATTAGCTCAGTGAGATAGAAGACGGACCTCAATCTCAGAAGTTGTGAGTTCAAGCCTCAGCTAGGGCTGAATGAATATTCTAATGTGAGAGTCCTATGTTCAGACATCATGCTATGTGGATTAGAGACTACCAAGGTTAAAATAATTATGATCCAGGCAGTTTTGTGGAGAGACAAATACTCTTTATCAACACTTTTCCCTGTTATCCCTTGTCTCTTTTCCCTGTTTATTTGGCTTAGCTATCAGTCAATATGCAGAGTCTATCCAATAGCTACTTTTACATTTTAAAAAATGTTTTCATCTTTGTCACCATGGATAATGTTTAGCTTTAAGCTAGATCAGGCCAGTTTGTTCATAATTGCTAGCAGTTAATGTTATTCTTACTTTCTTGTTCTTGAGTTTTTTCTTTCCTTTGTATATTATGAGTCTGATCACTTCAGCCACTCATCCACAATTTGAAGGGCATGCCATAATTATATGATGTAACTTCTATGTTGTGATATGCTTTGTTTTAGTGTGTGTGTTGCTCAGAATTGCCTAGTTTTGCCTAAAATTGTCCGGCCCCGACCATTGCTGCGCAGCAGCTATAATTCTTTGTTGGTTTTGGTCTTTTGGTCTTTTTGGGATTTGTTGAGAGTAAGAAACATTCTGCATACTGCCAGCCTGACAACACTACACACTAAAAAAGTACAAGGTTAAGGTCACCTGAGCTGTTCCACAACAGCTGAATGTTTCAGATCCTTCATTGATTTGCCTGCTAAACACTTCAGTGGAAGGAGGAAATGAAATGTTGGATTCAAGCCTCCAAATAATAATTAAGACTGGACAGAAGCAAGTGAGCCTCAGTGTCATTAATAAATACAAAAATACACAAAGCTCAAAGCAGCTGAATTAATGTTGATGATGATGGAAGAAAGCAATTCTTCCTGAAATGAAAGCCGGCTTTCATTCATCTCTGTCCTTTGTGTTGTTGGAGTTCCATAAACATGGACGCACACACCGCCCGCCCACACACACACACACACACACACACACACACACGCACGCGCGCGCGCACACACACACACACACACACATAAAGGCTTTTGTTGTGGCCCCCCTATTGCGTAAATAGCGGAGACAAATGAACAAAAATCACCGCTGATTGTCGACAGGTAAGACTGAAGAGGCTGGGGCTGTGTGTCAGTGGGCCATCTGGGAACAAAGTGACAGGCTGTGTGTGTGTGTGTGTGTGTGTGTGTGTAAGAGAGAGAGAGAGAGGGAGAGAGAGAGGCTGTAACAATGAATCTATGCTCTTTAGAAATGGAGATCAATTTCCACACGGTCGCCTTTAAAGGCTTTGGCAGGAGAATAATATATAAGTGTGTGTGCATGGGTGTGTGTTTGCCTGCCTGTGTACATGTGTGTGTACCTGCTTGAGTCAATTCATTGTGTGTTGTGTGTGTGTCTGGGCTTTTATGTGCTTATTTTGTGCACAGAAATTGAACAGGTGGACGTGTGTGTGTGTGTGTGTGTGTGTGTGTGTGTGTGTGTGTGTGTGTGTGTGTGCGTGTTGAAGGAGGTCCAGGCTCCATCTCTCAGCAAATCAGCAGGCCTGAAAATCCAATCTGCCTGGAGAGACAGCAGGCTGTACATCATCTGCCATGGATGGACACTATCAGCGCTTTATCAGTGACCGCCCCCCACCAAACACTCACACACACACACACACACACACACACGCACACAAACTTTATCTTTCAATGACCACATGCATGACTGAACACACACATCCGCACACAGCCCGCTGTGACAGAGACTGATAGACATTATTACCATGGTGGTTATGGAGGGAGGTGGAAGGAGGAACTAAAACTCTGGCTTTAGCTGAAGACCTTGAGATGCTTCACACTAACACAGATGCTGACAGCTGTCTGTCCCTCTCTGCTGATGAGAACTTCCTACCCCACCATGTTCAGCCTGTTGATGTGGACCCCCACTCTGACACACGTGCCTGCAAAAAGTAACATCCTGCAGTCAACGTCTGACTCATGGCATCACCTCGGACTGGTAGTGTAAAAAATATTCTTATGTCAAACTACGCAGGCAAACTCGTAGGAGGTTGCTTTTAATGGACTTGTAAATTATTTAGACAGTTCCCTGCTCAAATGTTGATGAATTCATTTGTTTGTTTACTGACACACTCACTGTTAGCCTGCCTGCCCTCTAGTGGCTGTTAGAAGGTATGGTAACATCTAAACAAACAACTGTGAGGCAGGCTACACAGATGTAACTGGGTTTCCTTGTTAACTCTTAGTTTTGATCTGAACTTTGGAGATACATCCATCCATTTTCTAAAACTTGGCAGGATCAAAGTTGCAGTGGCAGCAGGCTAAAGCCTGGTTTATGCTTTCTGTCGTCTCACCGGTGCAAGGTTTCACGTCGGGCGCAAAGGCTCCAAAAGTTGTCTCAGATCGTAGTCGTGCACTTCTGTTTTTTTGTAAATAAGCACCTACTGTGCTTTTCATTTAAACATAGACGCTTCAAGGCATGGATGGATTACTGAACGGACTGACCAGGCCCAAAACATCAGGTGCCCTCTGGCCTTCACCTGCAAAATGTCACTAGAATTAATATGTGCTGACCAAGAAGAGACACAAAAAGACCACAAAGAGATGCAAAGGAACTGCAAAGACACACTCATTAACTACAAAAGGGGCAAAACAATCACAAAACAGCCACAAAAGAGTCACAAAGGAGCCTCAATCAGACACAAAATGATCACAAAGAGACATAAAACCACAAAAAGATGCCTAACAACAACAAAGAACACAAAACAACAACAAAATGCACAAACCTGAAATAGCTGCAACCATGTACACCCAAGCTTCCATGCCTTGCCCTTTTTTGCCAACTGGCATGACAGTGAATCAGCTGTCCTTTGGCTCATGACCAATCTTTCCATAAAATGGTGGGAAAGTCTGTGAATCCTAGGGCAAAAACTGAGGTCCAACCAACTAACAGAGAGAGTTATAGAGCTGCTGGTCACGGTTAAAAACAGGGCTAAACAACTGTTTAACTGTTGGTTAGAGCTGTAGAATGTTCTTCCGGTAACACTCGTTGCTCCAAACAACGTGATGAGCATTAACGCCTCTGTGCACAGATGTAGCTCGCACTCCATCTGAGGAGACCTCCCCCACAGTGTCTCGCGCAAGTATAAAGAATGCTTAAGCAAGGAAACCTGGACACTTCTCTCTCTAGACCACATCCTCCAAATCTTCCTGAGGGATCCAAAGTGTTCCAAAACTATTCCACCATCTGAGTGGGAGTTCTGACAGAGTATACTGGCGCCATTTCAGCAGTGCACAGAGCCCCAACACACAATCACCGTAGCTATGGCCATAACTAGAAGAAGACAATAGACTTAAATAATAAAAATACACTTGGGGATAACATGCATACGGTGCAAGTAAAACATGATGCATTATGTGGCCTGTGTAGACCGCTGGATTGATTAAGAGAGAGAGAGAGTGAGATTGGGGGACGCAGTGCAAACTGAGGAGAAAAAGATTGAGCATATAGCAATCACTTCTCCATCTATCTGTCTGGATAATTAATATAAATCTGTTCATTTACCATCAGCCAATCAATCTAGATTTACAGCCACATACACGCACAGTGTCACGGGCACACTTAGCACTCCTTGATGGCCTGATTGTCTGCTTATATGGCTCTGCAGAAATCTCTAATGAATGAGAATGAAGCGGCGAAGGAGGGATAGAAGAAAAATATTCTGATTAGAGACAAATGAGCAAAAGATTGATGGAACTATATCAGCCTCCGTGTGCTTCATTTATCACTAATGCTGGGTGGCTGGACGGTGAAAATGCAGGATTTTGACACACCAGCTGGGACACAGACTTCTTTGTGAAATCTTTTATCCATAAATCCTTGAGAGAGAGGGTCAGTTACTGTTTCAGAGCATCAAAGCACTCCTGAGATATTACTTATCTAGCACTTAAACAGCTGCTGATAATTTCATTATATGTTTACACATGCTCTCTGGAGGACTAATTTGAATACCACATTACAAAAATCATCCTGCATACAATGTTTTACTCAAGTACAGAAGCATTAACAGTAAAAGTACTTAACTCAAGTGCAGGATGGCTCCTTCCAGTATGTTATATATATTTTATTATCGAATTATTATTTATCAGGCAGGATCTGACAGCATCATCGCAGTTAATGGTCCAGTATGTGGGATTCAGTGGCTGTGAGATTGCAGAACTAAAATTCTCCCATGTGCATGTAGGAGAACTGCGTTGGCTGGCACAAAAACACAAATGGCCCTATCTAGAGCCAGTGCTTGGTTTGTCCGTACTTGGTTACTGTAGAAACATGATAGACTCTGTGGAAGAGGACCCATTCTGTTTGTAGATATAAATGGATCATTCTTTGGTAAAAAAACCAAAAACAAACCAGATTCTTATTTTCAGGTGATCACAAACAACTAATAATAACATAGTCATAGAATATACTATATCATTTCTGCTCACAGATTGCCCCTAATCCCACACACTTGACCTTTAATGAGAACTCAGGTCTTATTTCCATAGTTTTTGGAATCATTTTTGGGATGGTATGAAAACTTTTTACTTAAAAGTTATTGCTGAAATCACATATACTATACCACTTGCCATGCAGCAAGGATGGAATGGACCTAAGGGCGCATTCACACCAGGATAGTCCGGGGGACTCGATTTGATTGGACGGGGAATGCTGAAAAATTTCACACCTTCATTTGGTTCAGTTCGCTTTCACGCTGCACTTTTTAAAGTGGACCAAACCGCCTGTACAGTGTCACGCAGTTCCAACGTCATGCAGTTCCAACAGCTGCTCATCTGGGGACAGTATTGCCCGAAACGACTACTGACCAGGGAGAAAAAAAAAAGCATGATGGAGAAGAAAACCCAACTCATCGATTGGCCAGGACCGAAAAAGGATATCTATCCCTTTCAGCCGACTTGGTCATCACAAAAACACCAAAATGCACTGTGCTCTACATCATTTCCTCTCTTTGGTTCACTGGATAGGCCGTTTGCATTTCCCACGTAAGCGAACCGCACCAGGGTTCACTTGCAAGTGAACCGAGACCCCCAGTTTTCAAGTGGACCAGAGATCACTTGTTTGGTCCACACCAGAGTTCGAATGAGCGTTCACACCACTCCAAACGAACCAAACTATCCGTGGAAGTGGACCAGGGTTTGTTTAAAGCGGACCAAATAGCACCAGTGTGAATGCATCCTAAGAGCTCATTGGTTGTAGCTGCCATTGGCTGTTTAAATAACATAATGATCTTTATATTGTCTTTATTGTTTATCATTTGTGTGATGGTTGTCTGGTTACTGCTGGCTGTATGACAAATTGCCTTTCTGGGATAGGTATCCTTGATCCGCTTTATTTGGAGATAAAACCGAACTTAAGTGCACTCAATATGTCAGCAATTAGCAAGTAATAACTGCATAGGAAAACCGTCCGTGCACAACTGTGGAAAGGTGAGTCAAGTCAGTTTATTTGTGCCCTATCTGACTGTTTTAGAAATATTACTACGTTCCAAGGATCCCAGCACTTGACTTGAAGAGAACAAATGGAATAATGGCTGGAATTCTAAAAAAAAAAGAAAAAAGAAAAGAAAAAGGAGGACTAGAAGTTAAAATAAGCCTGAATTTTAAAATGTAAAAAATAAATAAAAAACACAGTAATAAAATAAAACAAATGACAGCTACAGTTTAGGCTATGTGTTAGGTGATTATTATGTGTTATGTATTATTTTGATTTTGACATTTAAAAAAAAAGTGAAAGCCCTTTAATAAAATGGAATTAAAAGCACAAATGTCCCCTCTAAAATGTAGTTTGTAGGTTTTAGCATAAATTAATGAAACACATAAATTTAAATACTCATGTAAAGCACCACAACATTATAGTTAAATACAGTACTTGAGCAAATAATTTTCACTGTTTGGGAGTCCCAGACCTCACACAAAGAAAGTCATTCCCACACCACTGCGTCTTGGTTCAACACAAATATAAAAAAGAAGTCCTTGTAACGTGTTTCACACTTTATTCATAGAAAAGCACTGAGATTCCAACACAAATCAATATAAAATGGTAGTAGCGTTACATAAATAGTAATAAATTCTCGCTTTATAGACAGTAGCTCAAGAAGTTGCACAAAAAAAATTACAAATTAAAAAAAAAACAAGTGTTGATGATAAGCTATCATACTTCTGTGGCAACAAATACTGGAAATACCTTTTCATAATCAGTAGCACAAAGAGGCAACAAACACTTTCAATTTTCCCTTAAGTTAGAAAGAATCCAAAAACAAAACATAGAGGGAAACAGTGGGTGAACTAGATCTCTACCAGCAAATAGTACTCTCCTACAAAATAAAAGGAAACAATAAGAACTGGCTGATACAGTTACTACAGACTGAAAAACAGAGATCAAGTCAGAGGGAGGAACGTCTTAGTTGTAATGCTGTCAGGTAATGCATCACATAAAGGCAGCTGGCCGGAGCCTCCAAGTTAGGAAAGTGGTAAAATAATATCCCTCTTTCATTTAAGATTTAGGAAAACAGCCTCATCATGCCAACGGTGTAGCCAAGAAATTAAAAAATATATTTTTTATCCTCATTATGTAAAAACCTTGCAGCAACAAAAGAAGAAAATGTTTTTCGTCAAACGCTGTGCGGATACAAGGCTGCTGCAGTGCACTGATGTCTCAAAGCTTTAATTAAGGTAGGACAACAGAGGAAGTGGCTGCACTGAAAGCTGGTCACTGACACATGGATGCATTGCTCCTCCCTCTGTGCGAGGGGGTGAGGCGATGAACAACTGAAGATTAGATAAAGAAAGTATGGTAATGAGATAGAAGAGGTGAACGCTGAAGGGAGTTGAGAAAGCAATAAAAAAACAAGTAACAATGAGGAATGAACACAAGGTCATCCACAGGCTGCCTCCTTTGTTCACACAGTTGCTGTTTCTGACTCTGACATTTTGTGTATTGTTCTGTCTCACTTGCGGCGCTGCCACACGACACCTCTGAGAAGACACTAAAGGCTTGAGTCCTGATTAAATAAAACCAACAAAGAAGTAAAGCAAAAATAAACTTTGTACATTGATCGGTCACAAAGGCATTTTCCACCATTTTCTCTTTTTTTTTCTCCTCTAAATGTTGCAGCGTATGCAGGCTGGCTACTGCGCATTGTCCAAATACAAGCATGCTGGGTCTTGTCTTTGTCCACAACCTCCCCCTCTTTTTAATAGTGGTACAGTCCAACGAGTCTCTTCTTCCACATTTTTAAGTTTTTAGGGGGCATCTTTAAGAGGTGACAAGACCATTGAAGTGGTTCTGCATAGTCAGGTTTAGTTTACAAGTGAATGCCTTCCTCATTTTCCTCAACTCCGAATAACATGCTTCCTTTTGGAAAACAGACTTTTTTTTGTCTTTGCAAATGAAATAAAAAAAAAATCAAAGAGATACAAATAATAATAGTTATAGCAAAAACAAACTGAAAGAAATGTACACAGGAGCACCTGAGAAATGCCTTGAAGTCTTTGCTCTTACAAAAAACGCTGTCAAATTCCCCGTCCAAAACAATTCAAGTACACCCCCGCCGAAAAAACAACATAAAAATAAAGTAAAAACAAACACATAACATACTTATCATAAATAATTATAACTTTACAATTTTCTGAATTGACACTTTAATATTTACAATATCTTAAATGCTTAATGCTACTACTTTTTGTTTTGTTTCTTTAAGTGATGTCCCTGAGAACTGAGTTTAGCCTCTCTTTTCTTTCTTTTGCTCAGTTTTCCTTTTTTTTTTTTTTATCTCCATTCTTCTATCTGCGTTTCTTCAGATCAAAAAGGCCCAGAGTTGTGACTGACTACCTGGGTAGTGGGTGAAGGTAGCTCTCATGGAATGTAAAAGCAGACAAGAAAATGTTCCTCCATTCAAAAACCCTTTTCTTTTATTCTCCCGCCATCGACAGGCCAACTCGCTCGCCATGTCCTGTTAATGTGTCTGCGATTCCTACTCAGTCATACAAAGTTACTAAACAATCAATAAATAAATGCTGAAGCAGGCAGGAACGTACTGAAGAGGTATTTGTGTGAAGTGCTTGTACGATGACGTTTAAGTCCGACCGGTAAAAATTCAAGCTCTTGCTGTACTGTATACCGCCATTAACAACAACACTTTGCCACTGGGTTACATAAGGGAGCATGAACATCCCTCATACAGAACAAATAACTTCCTGTGCCAAGGCATGTGGTCTCAATTATACATGATTAAGTCATCAAGTCATAAAACATACAGTATTTGATGTATTTGCACTGTGTATCTATAACCCTTTGAGAAAGACAAGGCCTCTTGTCTTCACAGTCCACAATGATCACAACCAGTAGCATTCACAGGTAAGTGGCTTTAGTAACTATAGACTCTTTTCCATCACAAGACCAAGGAACTAGAGAAATATAATAATTCAGGATGTTTAAGCACGTTCGTTTTGCTTTAGCCATGAAGGGAACAAATGTGATTACTGCAGTTGGTGTGGGTTTATATGTTTTAGATATTGCCTTTCTTTTTTTGTTTTAGTTTTTCAAAACAACACTTAAACCACTGTTAACTGATTTTGGGGGCAGTGATCAAACTAAGAACACAACATTGACATATTATCACCTTCCAAAGTTGCTATGGCTAACATGTTAGCAAGCAGTTGCTAATTTACATATTTAGCAGAGATGGAGCAACATTAGCATTCGTATGGCTTCATGTTTCTGGCTGACTAACAAATGTGAGTCCAATATTCACTCTCTTTTTAGCAGCTAAATGTGACATTTTGTGCACCAGCTAGCTGCTAACTTTGTCTTTCTGCTGTTTGGTGCGAAGCAGCCAGTGTTCAGTTGGTTAGCTTCTTTGCTAACAGTTAGCTGCTGCAGTTGGAAAAGAGGATGATGAGCAGAGCGAGACTTAACCTAACAGTAACTTTGCAGGCTGTAAAAATCAAACTAATTAGCTAAATGATGCTAACAAGCTTCATAGAGCCGAGGGGAACAGCAGAGTTAGGTGATACATGTTTGTGGGTTAGTCACTACAAGCGCCCTTTATACATTACACATAAAAAATATCAATTAGTGCGGATTTATCTATGGTTTAAACCTTCTTCTACAATAAATTCATAAAAAATATTTTATCAGGCTTTTCAATTGTTGATATATATATATATAGTGATATTTATATACAAGGCAAAGCTTCTACCTTGGTATCAGTCCAAAAATACTTAATTGTGTAGCACTTGTTACCTCCTGCTGCTATTTAATTTTAGACAATTCTGGCTGGTAAATTGAAACATGCTTATTTGACAAATCAGCAATGGTAAGTACTACCAATTTCACCCCAAGAACTCAAAACAATTGGAATAAGTACTATCTGGCCTGCTAGGGCCTTAGGGGTAGAAACAATAACCAAAAGAATTAACAATGAAACCTGATCTCTGCCCTTCTAATGGGGTAATATTCTGGGTTCATAAAAAAGTCCCTAAAAACAAAGAAATAAATTTATGAAAGTTCCGCCAAATGTTCTTGAGATGGAAAAGGGCCTCTAGCTACAGGCAGAGTTAACAAACAGTCACTGAAATCAACAAGGTCCCAATATGTTCCAAAGCTTCCAAAAACAATGCAAGTAGGTGAAATTAATGCTGCTAAGAGATAAAAAAATGAAGCGCAGACTTGACTTATATTGCTTATTGACTAAATCTTGATCTAGCGAGTGAAAGGTGACCACTGGAGTCTTATAGATTTCAAAGGTTTTGGCCACAAATAGCTGTACAGCAGTGCAGTGGTAGCTCTAGGGATGGGAATACTGTGACCCCCATCATTCATCACAGTTGTGTATTGTCACTGTTAATAAGCTTATAGGAGGACATATGAGATATACTGAATACATATGTGCACTTGGAGCCTCAACTACTCTACCTTAGCGAGAACAGCCTGAACAATGTCACTCTCAGGCTTCTGGATTTGAAAGCATGCACTCTGTGAAGCAACATGGTTCTTCCTCTTAGGATATTCTTAAGGAAAAGCACTGACCAGCAGGTGTAGAGGGTAGGAGCTAGTCTAGAGTGGCTTTAGTCAAGTTTATACCTGTTGGTGCTGACGTCTTTCACAAAGAGACCACACATGTGTAGTTCTGTATTCTGCCCTCTCTACTCTAAGATGCCCTGAATGAAACAAGAGGCCATTTCTGATAGAGAAGTTAAAGCTGACAAATAATACAGTCGAGGTATGACAGTAACACTATGTGTGTTTATGACCTCAGTGGGTTGTTTTTTTCTTTTGGAATGACATGTTCCTTCCGCTTTGAAATCCACTTCCTCCTCTTCTTCTTAACCCCAGCTGAAAGCGTCTTCTGGCTCAAAGTAAGTACCCCATCCAACAAAATCTTTTGGTTTTAAATCGTCATGTGCCACAGAAAAACAAAAGTTCCTTTTGTCTTTTTCATCACAATCTTGACTTTTTCATACTAGATTTAACATAAGTCATATGGGGAAAATGCTTTGTTTTTGTTTCTTTGACATTTCAAGCCGTTTCCCCTTTTGCAGTCTCAATGAAGTAGAGCAATGTACTGCAAACACTTCCTGGTTCACATTCAAGAAACAAAACAACAAAACTGGACAAAAACTTAAGACTTAGTCAACAAATGGCTCAACATAAGAAGTAAAAATACAAGGAATCCAAAAAAACCTTAAATAGAAACAAATAAATTTAACTACTTCCCAAGAAGAGGGTCCCTGTAAGGGAGGGGTAAGGTCAGCCGAAGCGCTCCCTGACCAACATCATCAGTTTCTTCTTGCCCTTGTAGATCTGTTTCAGGTTGTCTATGAACTGGGCGAACTGAATGTGCCCGTCCTGTGCCAGCAGGAAAGTCTCCCGTGCTTTGCTCAGGAATTCTATGAACTCTCCATAGTGCCGTGGACTGATGTGCGTCAGTCGAGAGTGCGTGGTGTTGATGTACGCCGAGATTGTGGCGTCTAAGAGCTGCCGCAACGGCGCCTTGTCTGTTGACATCAGCTTCCCAGAGTTCCTTCTCCCAGGAATGCCCGCAAGACCCGGTGCCGTCATGGTGCACCGCCGCAGGATGTCAGACAGCACCGTGGCACAGTGCACGCTCTTCACCACCAGGGGGATAATGGCTGCAAGCTCATTTTTACCCAGAGAGTGGCTGAGCGCACAGGCCCAGAGCACGTCATTAATGGCCGGGTGTGTGTCCTGGTTGTAAGCCAGGTTAAGGTGGGTCATGGCTAGGGAGGCCAACTTGAAGGACCGCAGCGGGTATCCTCTGTGTTCCATGTACCTCGCAATGGTAAACAGCTGGGAGTAAGTCATACCCGTGGATGCTGCGTCGATTACAATCTGGTAGGCCGTCTCGAAGGCGATATGGTCCTTCTCGCAGAGCGTCAGAGCTGACAGGGCACAGTTCTGGGGGTCCTTCATGGCGCACTGCAGGGCCAGGGTCCTTGCACAGCTAGCCAGCTCCTCTCGCTGAGGGTAGTCAAGACTGAGACGCAGGATGGTATTGTGGGACATGACAGTGGCCGCCACGATGCTGGTGGCCTCAGTTGGTGTGAAGAGAGTGTACCAGCTCTGTAAGATGCTCACCAATGCCCGCAGACCTGAGGAGGAGAGAGAAAGATTTAACACTAATTGTGGTCACGATGTAAATCATATGATACTGGTATGAGTCGACAACGATTTCTTATTTAGTTAATTCCACTGTTAAAAGGAAGAATCTAACAAGGGAGGAGACTTGACTTGCATAACCTCTCTTCAAAAATTTCCACCTTTTCTAAAATGTCTTTGCTGTGTCCTGCTTTCGTGTCTCACTTGAACTATTGGCTACACTGCCCCAACATTTTCTCGTGGTACTGCTTCATTATGTCTGTATGTGTAAACTTTCAGAAAACACGCATAAATATGGACCAATTGAATGCAGAGTTGGGACAAAGAGCTCCATCAGTGTTGGTATAGGTATCTAATGATGAGCATAAGCCTGAAGGAATACTTCGACACTAAGGCCTTGTGTGTCCAGTTGAAGATTATCCATGCATGTATTTCCTCTAGTTTACAGGAGTGTAGCCACTTATATACCAAAACCCCTTTTCCACCAAAAAGCTCTAGGTCGGTTCCATTCAGGATTCTTGGAACCTTGTACCATCAAGCAAACCAGCCTGCATTTCCACCAGTGCTGAGCAGAACTGTGGTTATCAGGTGAGTGTCATCAATGAAGAGGGGAGTGACGGAAGATTTTTCCCCAATGATTTCTTACTTGACTTCTCCATTGTTGCCATCTTCATCCTTTCTTTCCAACTTGTAGAATATGACACGTCCTTTGACATTGTCAAAATTTGCACTACAGATTAAGGACACCTGATTTTTATTTTGGTTCCAGCTGGGGACAAACTTTTTGGATTCTGAACAAATCATTTTTGGTTGAAATGCTCTGAATGGTTCAGAACCCGACAGAACCCGTTACAAGTTGGTGGAAAAGGGGTACAAGTTGTCTCTGTAACTTCCACAAGTTGTTCAGAATGCTGCTGCTATGTTGCTTTATCACCAGGTCTAGTCTCACAACCTACTGTTGTGTGTCTTGCACTGTACCTTTCAATGCCATTTTGGTTTTCTGTCAGAGGTAATTTGAGGCTCTGTACTTGAAAGGCTCAACCTAAATAAATCTACCCTTTTAATTGAAACAGTTGATTTGGTTTGGACAGCCATAAACTGTACTGTTTCGCACTATGCCACCAGACATCAACTATTCAGCAGTGAGACAAGTATGCTTTAACCACTGAAGCCTTCATGGTGCCAGTGTATCAGCCAATTACAGATAGCAACGCACTGTGAAGGCCATAATTGGACCATGAATCCTGTTTTACTGGTGTGTGTGAAAAGGCATCACGTACCAACTTCAGTGGCACAGGTAACCAGCCATCGAACCATCTCTCTCCTCCTCCAGTTCAGTGTGGACAGCGTCATCCTCATCACCTGCAGAGCACACACATGCAGAACAAAATGTTTTCTGATCCTGCTACTTTCTACAAAGGGAATACTTATTACAGCCAGTATTTTCTTGGCAGTCACACAGTTTTTGTTTGAATGTTGATAAAGAAATTCTAACATATCTGTCCGTACCTTGAGCAAACAAGCGAACGTGAAATGTGTGATTTTCATAATTGAACAGTTAGCACAACACCACACGTCTCCAGTGATGACAGATGTATCCAAAATGTGTTCATAATTACACAGATGACTAATTGTGACCCTTTCATTTTGAGCACTTTATTAGCAGTTTTGCTGACAGGAATTCAGCAGATACTCTAAATACCAGGAGGAAGAGGCGGGCGGGTGAAGCCACAGCGACACTGCTGCCTTGATGATCTGAAGAGTTTTTTCTGTGTTTACTGTGGGACCCAAAAGGCTTAATTATGTGGTTTCTTCTCATCAACAGCGGCAAGACGCTGTGTGATGTTTTCTCTGTTAATTTGTAGTGAGGCTGTGGAGGCCTACACAAATTATAAGTTCAAGGAAACTGTTGCATGTTTTGACTGGTGACCAGTGCTCTGATTTTTTTTGTGGTGAAATGATTTATGAAAATTGCTGACTCGCCTTCATACTTTGCCTGCTCTCTTTCTCTCACACACACAAACACACATAGTCAGTACCTGTAGTCCTAGCTCCAGTGCCACATTGAGCAGGGTTATATCAGGTGGGTTGTCTGCAGGTGTGGCTATCTTAAAGGCGTCCTGGGCCAGCTTGAAGATTAAGGAAGAGGAGTGGATGTTTTTCTGAATAGCCTCCAGCACTGTCCGCAACCTCAACATGTCACCTGAAGGCAAAAAACTTTGTTAACTAAGTGTGCATTGTTGGAGAAGCATCTCAAGGGACATTTTTCTACTGTGACTACAGCTGTGGATATGCAAATATGTACCTTTAGCAGCAGTCAGCATGGTGGAGGCCAGCTCACACTGCTGTGACTCCAGGTGTCCCAGTGTAAACCAGCGCGGGTATCTACTTGGTACTATGGAGATGCCATGATGAGGGTGGCCCACATCCCCGGAGCCTGCTGATGACTCCAGCACCGGCAGCCTGACAGAAACATACAACAACATATTTGTTAACAGCTGTTTAACTGACGTACATCAGTTAGGGTGAATAACCTCTCAGTATAATGCAATACAAGTCAGTAGCACCAATACCAACATCTAATGCCACAGATTAAAAAATGATCACAAAACTGAAACAACTCCTGTATTAAACAATTAAAGACAACTGATTACAACCTTAATGAGGGATTTATAGCAACATGTGGACCTCATAAACTGACTCATATTCTGTATACTTTGCAGTGTTTGCCAGATTTTGCACTGAGTTGTGAAACTGACCTCATGGCGCGGAGAGCCACCTTGTATGCCAGGTCTGTGTCATGTGGTAGCAGCGCAGAGAAGAGGTACTTGGCGAAGGTGTGCATGGGAACGCTCTCCCTGTGGATGACCTCACCGAGACCGCTGAACGGACCAGCTGCACCAAGAGAAGTACAATTTTGTGTTACATTTATTTTGCTCCTCAACAATGTGAAAGCCAGACGGGACCATCATGTGCGATGTTGTTGTTGTACCTTCTAGTAGCTGTATGGCCTGTTTCCGAAGAGTCTGAACCAGGAGGTCATCCAGCTCCAGTTCTTGGAGTTTTGCAACAATCTGCTCCTCGTTACGACACACCTACAACATAATCACAATGCACATTTTTGTCACCGTGATCATGCATTAAATGTCCAATTTAACGTCAATGGAAAATGAGAAAAATGTGCCAAAATGATCTACAGATGCTAAAAACTTTACTTTTGGAATAATTGTTTTATAATTTCCAAGTTTAATACCAATAGTGACAGTGAGATTATGTAAGAATGTGTTCAAGGATACACAGTTTAGATCCATGATTTATAACTCCTAGTGAGAGAAAATTACCTAACACTTTGAAGTTTAAATACCTTTTTAAGAAGGGATTTTAGGAATCTGAGGTATTTAAGCACTAGCAGGGTGCTTTAATACCTCACATTGTCACATCTGTGCATATCTTCAGTTAACAGCACACAGAACACAGATTCTATTTGACCATTTAGAGGTCCTTTTGGAAACTTGATTTGTTTTAAATGCAATTCTTATTCAAAACATTTCTTTTTTCTAATTTGTGTCATCCTATAATTCTATATATTATAATAATATTTTTGCCAATTCCTCTGACATTAAGAAAGGTCTATAGCAGCCATGTGAAGCACTCTGCAGAAGACTACTATTCACATAAAGAAATGTTTCTTGGATTTATTCTAATTCAAAGTGAACTTCAGCATGTTGACTGTAGCACTTGTTTTTCAGGAAACAAAATGCTGTGACCTTTTCTCTTTTTTTGCTTTGCAATTACTTCACACAGACATTTAATTATAGTGATTTTCTATCGTGGCAACATTGTCTACACCAGGCGAATTCACACCGCATGTTTTAATATGCAAAATGCAGTTTGGTTACCCACTGCAAGCAGCCTAGCATTACTGTATTCTCTACAAGGGGGTGGAATCTGTTCATTGGATTATGTTATAATGTCTGTCATATTAATACAACAGCATCATGTGACAGTGTGTATTGCTGGACCATCATACCTTATCCTGAGCGTATAGGCCCTCAGGCATTATTCTCTGCTGGCCCATACCCATCAGAGCCACCTCTAAGGCCAGCGTCAGGTAGGATTCCCCTCCATCAGAACTGCCCCACACTGGTACGTGATGGTAGACTGGAGGCCTGGGATCACCTTCTGAGAGGTAGGTAGTAAGGAAGGACACAAGGAAAGCCATTTAGAGAATCAAGCAAAGATGTGTTCAACACTATCAAAGGCCAGGGATTGTTACAGTAAAATTTTTCACTGATATGGACAAACTGAATAATAATCTGTGTAAGAACAAAAGTTTAGATTTAATGCACCAGCATGACATTTGCTTATTTGTCAACAGTTATCAGTCACAATATTCAGAATAATAGCCCAGTCTAAATAAAAATGCCTCCTGTAACCCCCTCAATGGAAAGAGCCTGGCCTGATTGAAAGGAGTTGTTAATTGGGTTGAGAGGGGTGGTGTTAACCTTTGATAATCCATTCAACAGAAAAATATGAGTGGCTACTAACCACTTAAATGCTTAATCCTATTGTTTCCCTCTGGTTGAAATAAATATATATTTTTTCAGTGCATGTTTTCCCTTGTGGGGGTAACATTAGGTGACGATGCTTCAGGGAAGAACAGACACATGACGATAGCAAAACAAAACCGGTTTATGGCTGATGCAACTTTTTTGTTGGAGACTTTAAAAGATTTAAGGGTTGTTTAACACCTTGATGATTGAAAAGCTCAAAACAAGATGTACAAACAAGTGTATGAAAAAATGAAAAGCTGGAAAAGTTTCAATAATGTTATACGAAGTTATGTAAATGCTTTGGGGCATGTAAACACATTTTATTGGATCACTTTATTTAGTGCCCATGTTAAAAGTTAGGTTGGGAACTCTAATCAAATAATTTCAATCAGACTGAGAAAATATTATACTGGTATCTGTGTAACTATTGTGCGTCAAGCTGAGCCCACTGTCAATCTCAAGCATACCACTTGGATGGAGGAGGAGGGGCTGAGTCATTGGGCCTAACTCTTCATTTCAGGAAACCAACCAAGCAGTACAAAAAGCAGCCCAAATGATCACAGTACCCCCAAAACTATTTTTACCAGCCCAATTACACAAAAAGTAACCGAGCTTGGTGCAAAACCACCGTATCTAAAGACCTAGTTCACTGGAGCTAATATAAGGCTTATGTTAGTCAGAGACTGTTTCAGGGCCAGGCATACAGTGTGTATCGTATTAAGAGAGCCTTGAAAAAACCCAAACCTATCCGTTTGTGCATACTGAAGCTGACATGTCTGAAAAAGCTTACATTCTCTGAGAAAATTAAACTTGGTATGATTTATGTATATATAACATTAAAGCTGTGTAACATTATATAAATGTGGCACTGATGTTAGAAAGTGATCACTAATCTAAAATGGCCGCTAACCCTACACCAATGCTCGACAGCTATAAGTGAGAACAGATGCCGTGAGAGTCTCAGCTGTTGATTGGTGCCCATTTGTTCTCTCTTGCTCCCCCATCCCATCATTCTGCTTAAATCCCCTCTGAGCAATAGATCCCCTCAATCCTGTTTATTCCATGGATATGTGTGTGAGTGTGTGTGTGTAGGAGTGTGTGTGTGAGTGTGTAAATCTAGGGAAAAGTGGAAACTGATTTTGCAGGCTTAACCCTGGTGCTAACTCAATTTTGTTTTTCTTCTGTCCATGGGCTGCTGTTTGATTGGTTGATTCGAAAAGATCAGAGAGAAGACTGCATTTCGATTGGTCGAGACACAGTCCAGGGCCCGCCCCCTCTTTTAACAGATGTTCCCAGCTGTCTTCTGGAGGGAAATAAAGCATGGCGACCAGGCTATACACATACATACACACACGCAAAATAGTCATACCACTCTCCTCAAATTCCCAAAACACAAGACAATCATTGACTCTATCGCCAACACACACTCGCAAACACACTCGCACCAATGAGTGTGCCAGTGGTCAGTATTGTTTGAATTGACAATAGTTCCCTGTAGCCTGGTAACAATGGGAAAACCCAACCCCTATTCTGCTCTGCTGCAATAGCCACTGGTGAAAAAAAGGCCCTGGGCAGGGTGAGATGCAAATGGTGATGAATTCTATACATACCACACACACACACACACCAGGAGTGTGGTCTAAATGAGCAGGGTGTTCCAGCACGACCCATTCATGCTCTGCTAGTTTATGGCTGTCTGCAGCACAATAGCGCCCGGCCCTGATATAAGAACATGGGAGTCTGTTGTCTAATGAGTCACTGCTGGTGTGCCCAATCACCTCTGCTCAGGATTACACTGCATCAGCTGGTGAAGTGTGCAAGGAATTATACCTTGTGTTTGGCAAATAAGCTCTTTGACCCATGTATTGTGCGACAGGAGAATGGTGGTTAGTAGATTACGTTACAGGTTTAGTGGACAGTAGGTCACCTTAAAACCACACTAATTTCTGTGCAACACGGCACAGGCAGACGTAGAAGGATTTTGATCTTAATATATGCATTAGTCTGGCTGCAACTAACAATATGCGTGCAACATAATAAGTCATTCAACATGTCGACATGTCATGAATGATATGTTTCTGTGAAAATATCACTACCTCTACCTCTTATTCCCAGTCTCTATAAATTGTTAGGTTGCTGCAGCTCTGACCAGCATTCTTCGCTAATGGCTGCTCATAATGGAGGCAACATAAAAGGTAAAGCTTATTCTCAGCTTCGCTCACCATGGTAAAGAGCAGTGCCAAAGTGCCTATCAATTCAATGCTAAAAAAAGCATTAAGTGAAAGATATACTATACATTTTAGTGACTCGGTTCTTGAGCTTATAAAAAAATAAAGTGAACCTACGATACTGAAAACTTTCCATGCCTGAACCTCAACTCATGACCAGCCTTTTCATAATCCTCTATTAAGACCAGAGGCACATTGTAAAATTAGACAGTTTGTTGGTGCAGTGGCACAGCATTCCCTGTGAAAGAAAGATCTTTCAGTGCTAAATGATGCAACAAAACATGAGCAGTCATGGGAATGGCACTGATTTCTCATGATGATATTCATAGAGAGAAAATTCTTGGAAATGACAGACAGAACCCTATCGTCATACCTCCAGTGTCCATGGTGTTGTCATCATCCACACGACAGGTTTCAGTGAGCGTAGTGAACAGACAGCCAATCGGGTCTAAGGGATGACCCACCCAGCCTTCCAGGTTGGTGGTGGAAGTCACGCCCCTCTGGAGTAGCTCTGAGAGAGGAAAACAAAATGATACCACCCTCACTTCAGAAGGCAGTTCTTTCAAGTCTCTGTATGGTGCTTTAGAGGTTATCTACTGGTTCTTTCTCTGGTAACTTAAACTAAACTAAGATGAAGAATTATAACACAACATTTTATACCCCTGCATTGTTCTTTAGAGGTTATCTACTGGTTCTTCAGCACCTTTAAGAGATGGGTGCCATATAGCACCGAAACAGGTTCTCCTATGACTAAAAGCCAAAGAACCGTGTTCGGCTACTGTTTTGCATTATTTTGTTTAGAGTGGTGTGTGTATGTTTTACCTTTCTTTTGGTGTTTGTAGATATCCATCTGTCTCTGCTGTTGGAGGCGGAGTGTGTTGATGATGGCGACGGCCAATCGCAATGCTTCCCTCGAATAACCGTGGGAACGCAGGGCGTCGACTCGAGCGCAGGCCGTCGGGACGTGGTCTGTGTGGTCAACAAAGTGATAAGGTGGAGTCAGGACAGCTTCACACACACACATACACAAACTAAATTAAATTAAATAAACATGTACACATACACACACTGACACACACAAACATGCTTTGCTGTACACAGTCACACACGTGTATTCCTCTTCCAAACACACACTGTGGGACATAGGATGTAGTCAGTAATGGCACAAAAACACACACACACACCCACGCACACACCCCCACACACACTCACTCACAAACACAGACACGCACAGTGCAGTCTCAGCAGAACGCCAGTGTGCGTCTGATAGCTGGCTTAAGTTGCAGAATCTGACAGATCTTAGCTGGAAGCTGCTTACTGCAGATACTGGCCTCAATATCAGCAGAATTACTGTGTGTGTGTGTGTGTGTGTGTGTGTGTGTGTGTGTGTGTTAGTATTGGGTCGGCTTTCAGTGGAATTAGAGATTGTGTGTATGTGGAAGTGCCACATAGACATCCTGAAAATTAAGTTTTGCTTTACAGAAAGTGTGTGTGTGTGTGTGTGTGTGTGTGTGTGTGTGTGTGTTTGTGTGTGTGTTGCTCAATGCATGTTTGCATTTCAAATAAACTCATTATTTGACTAAATAAACCACAATAGATGTGTGGACGTACGTTGCTGAGTGCAAATGATGCAATAGACAAATGCAATTACTTTTCCTGGAAATCAGTCATGAATTGCTGCTTCAATTTTGGTGACATTAAAGTGTTCTTACACAAATAGCCCACATGGGGAAGCTGATTTTCTGAGGAATAAAATAATCCCTCTATGACTTCAGCAAGTGTGTGTGTGTGTGTGTATATATGTGTGTGTCTGTGTGTGCTCACCTAGCCAGAGCGGCAGGCCCTGAGGGTTGAACAGCAGGCTCTCCCCCTCTCTCTGGTAGGATGGAGACATGTAGTGGTCGCTGCTGATGATCCTCTGAAGGTGGCTGTCCTGCCAGTGGAGGTCGCAGGCCTCGATGGCCCGGCTGAACACCGACCTCCTCGGCCTGGACAGAGAGTCTGAGAAAAACAACACACACAGGGTCAGTGATGGCGTCGTGTTGTTGCATCTTATCTGCCCAGGAGTCACAACGTTCAAGTTCAGATTGATTACACAGTATGTATGTGTGTGCATGTGTGTGTGAGTGTGTGTTGGTGCTGACCCTGCGCTAGGTTGCTCTGCGGCAGAGCGTTGGTGATGTTTGGAAGCTCGCTCCCATAGTTACCGTCCTCCAGCGGGCAAACGTCCATGTCGCCCCACTTCTTCAGCTGCTTAAGCCAGCCACTCTTCTCCTCGCTTTTGCAGTGGGGGTTGAGCACCACGCACACCCACAATGCACCTGGGGAAAGGATTGCAGGCAGAGGTCAGGATACAAAGGAAGCAGAGGCTCTGGGGGGCCATTTAAGGGAATTTACTGGACCTGGAAAGAGTCAGCCATGATGGGAGCTGGTTGAGTTCTCTAAACGCTACAAAAAAAATCAGGGTTTCCTCTAACCTCGGAAACTAAGGGCCTTTTTGAGTAATTCTATTTAAAAGAAAGCAAATATTGCCATTCCACTATTTCTTGCTCGAAACCTCACAGTGCTATCACTCCTGATTAACTGATTTCAGTCAACATGAAGACAAAATACTAATGCTTCATACATATACAGTTTTGTACATTAAAAAACTCAAACAATATAGCATAAAGCAAATTTAATTAAATTTAATTTAATCCTATGATCCATACAATCAACATACTGTAGCAAAAATGTTGGGAATTGGCACCTTTAAAGCCCTCCAAAACAAACAGCACACAAACAAACAGGCCAGACCTGGATTGATTATGTGATTAACTGGTTTGTTAAATGACTTGATGTTGATAATTTAATCATTTATTAAGAACATTGTCTTCTTCCTGCTTCTCAAATGTGAGGATTTGATGGTTTTCTCTGTTATATATGATAGTAAATTGAATATCCTCGGGTTTTGTAACATTGATTTAACAAAATTAAGCAAACTGAAGATGCATCTTGTGATCTGGGAACATTTCAGTCATTTTTTTTAAATATTTTTCTGATATTTCATTGACTAAACAACTAATCTATTACTCAAGAAAGCCCACCACGGCTGAATGATAATCCCTATAAAGAATAATATAGCAGAAAAGCAACACTAAATCTAGTAAAGACATGCGTTCAGTCAAGTTGTATGTCTGAAAAGCTAAAGAATGTGTTGCTTTTATTTTTTTTAACACTTGATCTATAAAGAAAAAGTCAGCCAACAACTATTATGAATTTCATAACAAATATTGTTACTATATTATACGAATCTGAATACTATCTGTGACACCAACAGGCAGCTTGGTCTCAACTAACCTCTGCACGAGACTCACCTGTTCGACACAGACAGACCTCAAATGGGGTCAACTGTCAGATGTCCGCATATCTGAGGAAAATTATCAGGCAGCAAACGCCGACTGTCTGGCTGTTATTTCTGTCTGTGTCTGTGTCATGATCTCCCTCGCTCACCCAGGAAGTGTTCTCATTGACCTCCTAAATGCTGAGATTGATTGCAGAGAAGCTGAGCAGCCATATTGATCGGCAGCCTTTATCATTCACTCTGTGTAGGGAGCGAGAGCAGAGGAGAGGCCCGAGCAGGAGGAGAAGCTGCTGACTGGATGACCTAATAGCTTACTGACTAGATGAACGTTTACCCGACAAGGTGACTGCTGATTTGTCTGAGTAACTGACAGGCTGGACAGTTCTCTCGGCCTTGCTGTCTGACCTACAGTGACGGATGGATGAACTTGTGGGCTGATTGGCCAAATCATAAACAAATACATCATTTTTATTGCGTGTTTCTGTTGCCGGTGGTCATTACTCTGACTGTTCTTACCTAGCTCATCCCAGAGCTGCCGACACTTGTCTGTCATGCCTGTGCCCTGCTGTCTCCATAGCGACAGCCGGGGATCTGCCATGAACTGTTCCGTTATGAGCGTCAGCATTCGGGCGCCATTGGAGTCTCGCATTCGCAGCATCTCCCTCACCTGGAAAGACCCAGACAGTGCAGGCTTAGTCACTGTATGTAAGACTCTGACCTTCTTCCATTTGGTATTGACGTGCATTAGAATGAATTACAGGAGGGAAAGAAACACTTTGAATAGCTGTGTAATCGTATCCAAGATGTACTGAGGGTCCAGCCTCAAAAGCTTAAACATAAACACACAGATGCAACCAGGAAGTGCAGGTGAATCAAAAAGAAGGCCTGCAGCTTGGGTTAAATGACTGAGAATACAACTGTTGTTGCAGCCATGGGTGGTTAGCTTAGCTTAGAATTTAGACTGTAAACAAGGGAGAACAGCTAGCCAACAAGAAAAACTGTCCAACAAACACTTCTAAAGCTCCACCTGTTTCCAGTCTTTATGCTAAGCTAAGCTAACTGCCTCCTGTCCGTGCCTCATGAAATGGACAGGAAAGAGAGTTGTATTGATCTTCTAAGTAGTTAGTAAAAAAAGTGTATTTCCTGAAATGGCAAACTATTAATGTTAATACTCCTAGATGACAGAACGCTATGTCTATAATCCAGATATGACACGTGAAAATCTTATTTGAAATCAGAGCAAATGGAAAAGATTAAGCATGATTTCTGGCAACACACATTTTACCTTGTATATATAAGGTTCAACATAAGGGCACCTTTAAATGGTATACAATCTTGTGAATGCCACTAAGTGAAAGAAACCGCTCAGAGCTCAGACTTATCACATTATAGGTCTGTGTTAAGGGAGCAGTGAGTATGATTTGGTGGCATCTTGCAGTGACATTGCAGACTGCATCCAACTGAATACCCCTCCCCTTATCACTCCCTTTCCAAAAGGGTAGAACAACTACAGTGGCCTTCAGGTAAAAACACAAAAAGCTCTCTCTGGAGCCAGTGTTTGGTTTGTCTGCTCTGGCTCACTGTAGAAACACAGCGGTGCAACATGAAGGGCTCCACAGAAGAAGACCTGCTCCTATTTAGATATGAAGAGATCTTTCTACGCTAGCTAGCTTCCTTTCTAAGCAAACAAGTTTCAGGTGATTATACATCAATGAAAACATAATTATGAGTATTATATTCCATTTCTGCCAATAGATCCCCCTAAATCCCACAGACTGCTCCTTTAAATGGACTTGTTTGACTCAGACAAAGAGCACGAAGAAAAGAGCATTTATAAATCCTCCGCATTAACTTTAAAGGATTGAGATTTTGAGAGAAAGACCTGTTAATGCCTTGAGTTTGAATAATACTGTTTAAAAAATCTTCAGATGTTCTCGGGACCTGCGGGGTGCCCTGGTTCTCTGTGCCATTTTCTCAGTGGGAAACCACACCTTTACACAGAGACAAGAGGTTGACTGCAGAATGGACGGAAAGGGCAGGCTGTGTCAGTTTAAATGTCTGTGGGTCATTGTAATCTTGGACAGTACAGAATAAGCTGTGGGTTCAATATGAAGTAGGGAAGAAGGGAGAAGATACTATGACTATGTTCGTAATTTTAAGAGGGCATTTCACAAATTTTACATATTTAGACCAGTTTACTAATGCTTTATTGATGACATGATAAAGCAGCACAGAAGTGGAGCATAACACATTTCTCATTACAAGTTTATGTGTTCAGAGAGGTGGCAAAAGATTCATGTAGGGATGACAACTAAACTTGATGATTATTATGATACTGTTAATCAAATCCAAGCCATATAATGGAGTGGAAACAGGAAGTGGTGATGTATACCTTTGCAAACATGGAGTTGAGTTGCTTCCCAGAACCGTAGTATCCTCCCTGTGACAGAAACTGTTTGACCTGCTCCCTGACTTGATCCTCGTCCAGATGCCAGCAGTTGTCATCGTCGATGCTGGCGCCTGCAGTCGGGTCCGGAGCACCTGGAAAATGCACACATGCACATATTAGATGACTGGCACACAACAGTGCAACAATGATAGAAACCTGAGCAGACAGAACTCAAAGAAACACATGAAAAACAGAAGAAAACTGAGTCTAAAAAGCACAGTCAGTCCAACATTAACATCCTTCTCTCCACATCAAAGCTGGTGGAAACTGAGTTAAGTCTGTGTATTCACCTCAGTCACTCCGTTCCTTCCTGATTTCAGTTCACACTTGAACAAAAACATAAACAGACCATGGGAAATGGAGTTTACGTTAAAACAACCCTGCTCGTAAAAAAAACTTGTTTCCTTTGCTTGATCCTAACATGTCATTCAAACCGTCCTCAGATGTTACGGCTGGTAGAAAAACAGTGAATCTCTGCTAACTGTTACACTGATGCTGTGCTCATTCCTATTTGTTTCACATTTAACGTACAGCGCACCTACGTGACACTTGAGAAAAGCGGCTCGATTTATGCTAATTGTGCGCTGAGGGAACATAAGGGCAACTTTATTTTTCTTCTGCTCTGCACTAAGTGTGTCTCAGTAATACTACGGGGAAATGTAGATATGTTCAGAAGGGGGAAGCCGCTTTGATCTAGCAGGAAGCGAGGCTGAGGAAAGCCCAGAGATGTGTTTCCAACTGGCTGTGAGCGCGCAACCGCAAACAAGCAACATTCCTCCATCAAAGAAAGCCTCGCTCCTGGATCGACTGAACTTCAACCCCCATGATCCCCCTTGTCAAATGCAGACAGGAAACACAACGCGGGGCTTCCTGGACAGGAGAGCTGGAGGATGTCAACATTTAGCAAGGAGCATGAAATGGAGAAAAAGAAAAAGAGGTTTGTTTGGTGAAAGGATGTGTCTGGTTTGTCGTTTCCCCAATGCGGGTCTGTTGTGGTTCTCCTCTCCTTTTTCATCTCAGTACATTCTCCGCTCCTTTCATCTTTCCTCTCCTTTCCGTCTCCCCAAGTGTTATTCCTCCTGTCTCTTCCTCTCAGTGTCCCTTTCCTTTCCACACATCTCTCTCTAACTTCTCCTGCATCCATTTCATCATTCACCTCTTTCTTTCTGCTTTCTTCAACACACTCCTGCCACTGGAAGGAGGCAGTTACTGGAGAGAGGGAACTAAGAAATCAAACGAGCCATTTGAAGCCTGCCTTGCTGCTCCACTGGAGTAATCAGGGCTGTGACGTATGACAGCCTGTAGGCTAGCGTGCGGCATGTTTTAAGTCTTGAAGCTTTTAAGTCTGGCCTGTTGCTGTGAAGATATCAGTGCAGAGGGATGGACAGCACCTCAACAGAGCCAACTTTTCAACAGCTAAGAAAGGTGCGGTGCCTGCCTTTTGACTGCCATGCATTGATAACATTAAACATCAGTTCTATGTGGATTTGGTGGATAAGTGAGACATGAAAGTTGTTTATCATGTGCATTTTCACTTCAATCAAACATGAACTCCAAGTTTGCCACAAACGTTGTCCTCTCACCGTGGACCTGGTTGATCTCAGAGTTGGAGGAGAGGATCTCGTCGGCCAGTTTCTGAGCAGTCGGCAGCACCTCAGTGTGGTGGGCTGTGATCAGGTACTGGACCAGCTTCTGCAGCTGATCTCTGTTCATCTGGAACAACGTCTCTGAGATGGGCAGCCGCAGCTTCACCTGGATTAGACACACACAGAAATGTTTGTGTATGTCAATTACATACTTTTAATTACTGCAAGTTAGTCAGTGACTTTTTGGTGCCACTGATTCCACCTGTATTTGTATGACACCTAAGAGACTTTACATAGACAAAGACAGGGCTCCCACACGTATTTACAAATCCAGATCCATGATTTTTCACCCCATTTCCATGACTTTATTTAAGTATAAATTCGTCTGATGATTGTCCGATAACCTTGCCTGAACCTGAGCGTTTGCAATTCCTTAAAAAATTAAGGTTGGTCACCATCATGTCCCTTCAGTCTTCTGCCATCCAAGTGGATCAATGATCCGACTCACTGGCCGGATTTTGTTTACACCGACATCTATACATGTTTAGATCTGTGAATCACAATACCTTGTGATTCCATCAAGTATGTATATGTTATTCTATTGCCAGGTATTGTTAGCAAGCAACCTATTAAAAGCCGACTGTTTGATCTTGGCGGAGAATTATGTAGTTGGGAACAGCAGTCTGATGCTGCTATAATGTATGACAGTTCTGCAGCAGCCTCCCACTCAAGACAGCTATAATTTGGTATTAATGGTCACTGGCACATATTACGTAAGGAGCATGTTTTGCTAATGTTAGACACATTTTGGGATTAATATGAACATATTTTAAACAATAGCCAAAAATACATAATAAATATTCACATTCATAATATTCAGTCAATTCCTAGTAATCCCCAGGTCTGTAAAACATTTTTTCTAATTTCATAATTTTTCCAGGAATTTGATGACAATGGGAACCTTTACATTACGGTTATTACCTGTTCGGGCTTGCGAATCCGGTAAAGAGAGAGTGCCACCACATGGGCGCAATAGAAGATGTCTCTGTTCCCGCAGCCACAGGTGACAGAGGTGATCTTGCATCGGTCGAAGCTGATGGCCACCTTGTGGGTGACCTCTGGCTCTGACGATGTGGCGGGTTCAGTTACTGTGCCACTGAGGTGAAACCCTGCATAGACACAAGGAAGAAGGGAGGAGGAGTGAGCTACATCATTATTTCATACTGTGATGAAGAAGAAAAAAAAACACATAAAAACAAATGTTCTGTTAAATGCACATTTAACTATCTTGACTGACATTTTAATGCCTGCTTGATGATAACTGCGACAGCTAACTGCCAATTTAATGGAAACATCAGAGGTTTTCATTATTTTTAAAGCTACATTTGCAAAAGCTAACATTGGAAAAACAGCTACCATGACCTACACATATATATCATTTTCCCAGGTTCCCTAAATTTAAGTAGTTCAGCATCATCATAATCTTTCCTGTTTCCTTTGTTTTAGCTTCCACCCAGATCTTGTGTGCAGACTGCCAAGGAGAAAAGAAGCAGCAGAGAAGGAGCATCTGTGGTAATCTGAGCCTCTACAAACATACAGAATGAACCTTCAGTACAAAACACACACATCTTAATGAGACATCTCCAGCAGGGCACTGTGTCATCTGATACTCCCTCTACCTCTCTCTCCTTATGTCTCTATGCATTTGTGTGTGTGCAGTGAAAAGAGGGTTGCTAGGGTGTGATGATTTCCGGCCCACACACACACATACACATTCAGCCCCCAGGATAGTAAGGGTAGTAGCCTGTAGAGATATACTCAGCTTTGCATAGTTAATCTTAAGGGCCCTGTTGGCAGATGTCATTGAGCATCTGTGGGCAACCATTGCTTGTGCTTTTAGTGGTACGTCAGGCATCATTGGATCTAGTTGGCCCTTACAATCAGCCGTTTGGCTGATTTTGCATGTTAAATTGGCTGGATGGATTTGAACATTGACTACTGGCTTGTTATTTCCACTTATACATGAGCATGTTGGCCATCAGCAGTCCAACAGCTGTGGTCTTTAGAGTCAGAAAAGGTAGACCTATTGAAAAGGCAATAAAGCCTTTTTAAAGGTTGTCAAAATTCTGTGTAACATCAGGCGACATCAATTATTATTCAGTTCATCAGTTATTGGGCTAGATACAAATGAATGAATGAATGAAAGAAAAATCCAACTGTATGGAATACCTCAAGGCTCTATCCTAAGGCCCCACTGTTATGCTGATGACATGACAACTTGATCTCTCTGTAAAGTCAAAAACCAGCGGCAGTTTGGTGTCCTAAAAGAACTGCTGCTGGTTTTTGATGACATGACAACTTGATCTCTATGTAAAGTCAATAACCAGCAGCAGTTTGGTGTCCTAAAAGAACTGTCTGACTAGCATCAAATGGTGGATGTCTAATAACTCCTTGAGCTCAGTTAAAAAAAGCAAAAACACATCGAGCAATAAATCTGTTCGTGCTAAACTTATCAGAATTGGGCAAATTTGATAACCCGGTACCCTCCATTAAATTTGTGTGGTGGGCCTATCTTTGATTCTAATCTTAAGTAGTGCAATTCTGCTTTTTATGATGTTCGTTTAAACATTTACTAATTAAATGAAAGCATAAAAAATAAAGGAAGCCCTTTCTTTGCAATGCCATCAACTGCAGGGATCCTATATAGCCCACACAATAAAAAAATATGTGATGAGAAAAGAAAAACTGAAATTGAAGTTAAGGTAAAGGTGGAACAAAAAAATAGGCTGAGTAAAAGAATGGTAAGTGAGGAAATGGGATAAAGGGGATGGGATAGGAGGAGAAATGTGAGAGGAGAAAAGAGAATAGAGGAAGGGAGAGTGTATCTGGTCTACCCTGTCGTCTCACTGTGACAGGTCAATTATTTATGAGGTGAGGTGTGTGTGTGTGTGTGTGTACACATTGGATTACTGTATCTCACCAAACCATAGCAACCCCACTGCTGCTTTCAAACTAGAAAGACAGGAGAGAGAGACATAAAGGGAGGATGGGCAAGCTAACTGGAAAGCAATGATATGGCTATTCTGGGCATGGGCTGAAAAAAAGTACATGTCTAAAGCTCAAATTAACAAACACCAGTGCAAACACACACACACACACACACACAGATACACATGAACAATTAAATTCTGGGGTGTGGGCCAGCACGGTAGAGCAGCCTAATAAGCGAGTGTTAAGCCATCTCCCTGGCAAAATCCCACAATAGGCTTTTCCAAACCAAATGTTGCACGCACATAGTACATTGCAAAACTTATAAGAGGGGCCTCCGCAATGCTAGAGCAAACTATTACTCAGCATTAATAGAAGAAAACAAGAACAACCCCAGGTTTCTTTTCAGCACTGTAGCCAGGCTGACTGAGAGTCAAAGCTCTATTGAGCCTTGTATTCCTTTAGCCCTTAGCAGTAATGATTTTATGAGCTTTTTTAATGACAAAATTCTAACTATTAGAGGCAAAATTCATGACCTCCTGCCCTCAGATGGTAGGCCTACCTATCTAACCTCAAACACAGCTGTAGAATCTAATATATATGTAGATTGCTTCTCCCCAATTTCTCTTCAAGAATTGACCGCAGTGATTTCTTCATCTAAATCATCAACGTGTCTCTTAGACCCCATCCCAACTAGGCTACTTAAGGAGGTCTTTCCTTTAGTTAACACTCATATATTAGATATGATCAATATATCCCTATTAACAGGCTATGTACCACAGTCTTTTAAGGTAGCTGTAATTAAACCTCTCCTAAAAAAGCCCACCCTGGATCCAGAGGTGTTAGCCAACTATAGACCAATATCTAATCTTCCCTTTATGTCAAAGATCCTTGAGAAAGTAGTCGCAGACCAGCTGTGTGATTTTCTCCAGGATAATAATTTATTTGAGGAATTTCAGTCAGGATTTAGAGTGCATCATAGCACTGAGACAGCTCTAGTTAAAATTACAAATGACCTTCTGATTGCTTCAGACAAAGGACTCGTCTCTGTTCTTGTTTTATTAGATCTTAGTGCGGCGTTTGACACAATTGACCATCAAATTCTACTGCAGAGACTGGATCACTTAATTGGCCTAAAAGGTTCAGCACTAAGCTGGTTTAAATCTTATTTATCTGATCGTTTTCAATTTGTTGACGTTCGTAATGAATCATCCTTACGTACCAAAGTTTGTTTTGGAGTTCCGCAAGGTTCTGTGCTCGGACCAATCCTATTTACTCTATATATGCTTCCTTTAGGTAACATCATTAGAAATCACTCTATAAATTTCCATTGTTATGCGGATGATACACAGTTGTATTTATCGATGAAGCCAGAAGAAAGTAATCAATTAACTAAACTCCATAACTGCCTTAAAGACATAAAAAATTGGATGAGCACCAATTTCCTGATGTTAAATTCAGACAAAACTGAAGTTATTGTTCTTGGCCCCAAACAACTCAGAGACTCTTTATCTGATGACATAGTTTCTCCAGATGGCATTGCTCTGGCCTCTAGCACTACCGTAAGAAACCTCGGAGTAATATTTGATCAAGATTTGTCTTTTAATTCTCATTTAAAGCAAACCTCACGGACTGCATTTTTTCATCTGCGTAATATTGCGAAAATTAGGCCTATCCTGACCCGAAAAGATGCAGAAAAATTGGTCCACGCTTTTGTTACCTCAAAGCTGGATTACTGTAACTCTCTATTATCAGGTAGCTCTAGTAAGTCCTTAAAAACTCTCCAGCTAATTCAGAATGCAGCAGCTCGTGTACTAACAGGAACTAAGAAACGAGATCATATTTCTCCTGTTTTAGCTTCTCTGCACTGGCTCCCTGTAAAATCCAGAATTGAATTTAAAATCCTACTGTTAACTTATAAAGCTCTAAATGGTCAAGCTCCGTCATATCTTAGAGAGCTCATAGTGCCATATTATCCCACCAGAACACTGCGCTCTGAGAACGTAGGGTTACTCGTGGTCCCTAAAGTCTCCAAAAGCAGATCAGGAGCCAGAGCCTTCAGCTATCAGGCTCCTCTCCTGTGGAATCATCTTCCTGTTACGGTCCGGGAGGCAGACACCGTCTCCACATTTAAGACTAGACTTAAGACTTTTCTCTTTGATAAAGCTTATAGTTAGGGCTGGCTCAGGCTTGCCCTGTACCAGCCCCTAGTTAGGCTGACTTAGGCCTAGTCTGCCGGAGGACCCCCTATAATACACCGGGCTCCCTCTCTCTCTCTCTCTCTCTCTCCTTCTCTCTCTCTCATCCTATTACTGCATCTTGCTAACTCGGCCATTCTGGATGTCACTAACTCGGCTTCTTCTCCGGAGCCTTTGTGCTCCACTGTCTCTCAGAATAACTCATACCGCAGCGGTGCCTGGACAGTGTGACGTGTGTGGTTGTGCTGCTGCCGTGGTCCTGCCAGATGCCTCCTGCTGCTGCTGCCATCATTAGTCATTAGTCATACTTCTACTGTTATTATACACATATGACTATTGTCACACAAGTATACTGTCAGATATTAATACATACTTTCAACATATTGTACCACAGTAGCCAGAACTATAACTATAATATTATTACTTTCATTAATGTTGTTGTAAGCTACTGTCATTACCTGCATCTCTCTCTCTCTCTCTCTCTCTCTCTCTCTCTCTCTGTCTCTCTCTCTGTCTCTCTCTCTGTCTCATTGTGTCATATGGATTACTGTTAATTTATTATGCTGATCTGTTCTGTACGACATCTATTGCACGTCTGTCCGTCCTGGAAGAGGGATCCCTCCTCAGTTGCTCTTCCTGAGGTTTCTACCGTTTTTTTTTCCCCGTTAAAGGGGTTTTTTTTGGGGAGTTTTTCCTTATCCGCTGTGAGGGTCTTAAGGACAGAGGGATGTCGTATGCTGTAAAGCCCTGTGAGGCAAATTATGATTTGTGATATTGGGCTTTATAAATAAAATTGAATTGAATTGAACATACACACAAGGAAACAGACACACACATAAACACACATACACACGCTGAGATCCTATCAACTGCAAACTGCTATGACACTATGACAAAGAAAGGGCAGCAACAGGAGAATAAGGGAGGAAACTGAGGACCATACGAAGGGCTGAAAATCACTGATGCACGGTGTTGTTGCACCAACTGATTGCTGACCAAAGTACATTCTGAACCAAGACCAAACTTGTCAGCTCGACACTTCCCACCAGCATAATAGATGCCCACTGTTCAGATCGTCATCTACCTCCCAGACTGCCAACATACAAGTACCAAAACATCGACCTACAGTACAGACACAACAACTAGGACTGAGTTTGGACCAAAAATAGCAGTGCCTTGAAAAATGAAATGGCCTATGATGGTGTGGGTGTGCTGCTACAGGTATGGAAGAAAATATGACACAGGATATCTGCTGATACAGAGTACCAATTTCATTCCTGTAAAACTCACTGTTTGGAGGTCATGGGGTTATTTTTGTGTAAGGCAGAGGTGAAGGACTTGAGTAACATGACTTGACGCAAGTCAGACTGAAGTTGCGATTTCCAGGATTTCAAACTTGCTTGACTAAATGCTCAGACACACCAAACCTTCAGGGAACTAGTGGCATTGAAAGCAGATTGTTACATCACTTCACGTCGAATGTGTTTCGGCCTGAAAGTTGCACTCGAACACACTGCTATGACTACAGCCGACGGTCAGTCAGTATGTACGTCCTGTGCTTGCATGACAGGAAATAACTGTGCACACCAGCAGATGGAGGTAGTCTATATTCATCATTCAAAAAGGGAAACCAAAAGACTGACTTGACGCAAGTTAGCCAGTTAGCACATTAACAACACAATTCAATGTTGAAAGAACAGAGCATATTTAGCATGCGCCGGTGAACAATAATGCAAACCAACATGAAAATCTTATCTTATGTAAGAAGTTTGTTTTGGTCTCTTTCCCTCTTAACTTAAGCTGTGTGTTTACATCATCACTTCAGTTTCTCCACGCTGAGCTAAATTCCCAATCAGGGAGATTTCATTCGGTGACAGGCTCCACCGTCACCAATGCAGACACCAATTCAACATGCTTGAATCGGCCAAAAAAGAAAAAATACAACAGGAACTGCCAAGGGGCAATGGTATGACTTACATCGCACCAATTAGGGCAACAGATGCTCACCAGTGGCCCATAATTGACCATCAGCTGACCACTGGCTCCTTGTATCACGGCCTTTACATTGATAAAAGACTCTGAGACCTGGTATTCATGATCTGAGACTAACTTAGACTTGAGACAGATGACTCAAAAAGACTTGAGTATTTTCATTAAATATTTTCATTTTTTAGTTAAGTTTTGTTTTTGAAACATGATAGGATGTTATCCAGTGGGATGCCCACAAACCTGGCAAGCTACTATGATGCAGCAGACCAGTAAAGGCCAACGCACCAGGTAGCTATTATTGAGGGGTTAGTCCAAAATTAATACATTTGGATTGAAGGATTATGTTGTCGATTACGGCAGTAAAAAGAAAACAGCAGCATGCAGGGTCTGTAACTCAGAAATCAGTGACACAACCATCACAACATCCAACTTCATCCATCCAACTTAATTCATGGACTTGCTTGAGACTTGAAGGTTAATATCTGAGACTTTCTTCTTGGTGTCATGGACATAGTTGATAATGTTTCATTTACTCACTGGTACCTGTAGTAACACACCCATCCCATAGTAGCCCCCTGTGGTTTATGTGACACAGTGCTATTTTCGGTCCATACATGACCACATGGCCAAACCATCTGAACTACCCACCAACAGACTAATACACCCACGCTCCAAATGACCTAACTGTCATCAAAGCCACATGTATACCATCGAGTGAGCTACTAGCCAACATACTGACATACTGGCCTAGCTGGCTTCATGCCAACCAACACGTCAACTTACTAACATACTGAGTAACCCAAGGACCTGCTGACATACCTATACTTAAACATATCAACCTAACACTTTACAGGCAACTAACCAAACCATTGATTCCTGAAAGGACATGACTGACCAACGCAAACGGTCCACTGAGCCAAACAGGGCATCTGACTATGACAGGAAGGATGATAGAGACACTGAGAGTGAACAGACCGCAGAGAGAGAGAGGCTGATGCATCTGCCAGTGATAGACATAAAGAGTCCTCCGAAATTGTTGAAATCTCTCCCTCCCACTGAGTCCGCCTGTCGAACCGAGCTTTGTGTCTTGCTGTGCATGGTAATATCAGAAATGTCAGAATAAAGGCTTTCCATTCCTTCCCTCTGTCTTTATAATGGATATACCTGTAGAGCCAATTTACACTAACCACAGCTTAGTGTACGGGAGTCCAAATTTGATCTTCCAGTGCTGAAATCATCACAGCGGAGAGCAAAGGATCAAGCAAAAAATCTGGGGAGTGCATGTCTTAAAAGCATCGGGGGAACATTTGAGAGCTATCTTCCCTCCAAGCTGTCTAAATAATGTCTTGTCAGTCATCACTCATCGCTACACTAGTCTCCAGAAATCCAGTCTAGCATCTCAGATGAGTGCAGAAGTTTTGATGGCAGATGATATTAGGTATAACGACTTTCCCACAGCTGGGAGTGCTGCTTTCTCTTGCTGTCTTGGCTTCGGACCCAGTCACCCCCCCCCCCCCCCCCCCCCCCCTTTCCTCTCCGTCTGTGTCTGTTAGGTTAAAGCTTATTGTTGCTCAGACCACAGGGATGAATGTGATGGTGACACCACTGCTCTTTTCACTTTCAATCAAGTCTAAAATGGCTCAGACACAGGTCACAGTCCGTCTGTCTGGCACCCCTCCCCTCTATCTTTTTCCAGTTTCACGCTTACCCACGACATGGCTGAGTTTAATTATCCGTAAGTTAGCAGTTTTTGGCATTTATACCTCAGTCAAGTATTTTCCCACACAAAATGGCCATTCCTTAAAGATTAGGTAACACTCATGTGAGACCTGATATCTGGCTTGTGAGGCTAGGTATTGCATTATGTTAGATTCAACAACACCTTTTAAGTCTTTTTTGAATGTTTTATTTCTTCAATGTTGAAGAGATAGCTTGACATTTCAGGAAATAAACTTTTCACCTTATGGCCAAGAAGATGAGCCAACAAGATAGTGGGCATTACACAAGTGCTGCGTGTATCTTCACAATAAGAATCATCAATACGAATAGAAGGGGACTTAGGACAGAACATTGGCATACTCCACAGCTAAGTGTATTTCTTTTCCTTGTTTAATCAAACTTGTATCTAATACCAAAGCTTGGTGATTTAGCATTCATCATCTAGGTTTAAAACTGTACCCCTTCTTATTCTTGTGTTGCTCTCACATAGAGTGCTTCTGTGTATGTAAAGGCTGAGGGAGACAGTGTGTCCTCAGCAGATGGGGATGCAATGACACTTGATAAAAAGACGCTGCATCAGACAGTCTGCAAGAGCGCATGCACACACACACACACACACACACACACACACACACGGGTAAACAAAGTGAAGAAACAACCTTTTCAGAGCCTGTCTGCTTTTGTTCTTAATGCCACAGTGACAAAGCGACACAAACGACTCAGTGATATTCACAGTAGATATCACTAATCTCTCTCTTTTTGTCATAGACACTCACACACACACACTTACACACACCCACACCCACACCCACACACACTCCTTGTGTTGTTCTATACCAGGCTATTGGACTGGTTCGGCAGAAACGATGAATTTTTAACAAAGGTGAATTAGGAGTGTGATGTGTGTAAACTGGGAGTCTTGCCAAGTACAATGATCTGGCCTATTCCTTGGGGAAAATCACACGGTCCTGTGTGTGTCATGTCTTTTTGTCTGTTCTGACGCAGGTATGCATGCTTGCCCTGAAAACACACACAAACACACACACACACACACACACACACACACACATCTTTCACGCCAAAGAGAGTGTTTATGTGTGTGTCCTTTAACAACGGCACTTTCATTGTGCGTGCTGCACATTATTCAGAGCTACATATAGAGCAGTGCGCATTCAAACCCCAGCTATAATCTTCATTCTGATTCTGTTTAGCGAAAGAGGACACAACATGAAGCAAAGAGGCTTCCCCACTTCTCATGTCAAATAAGAGAATTCAGATTTTACACGAGGATTTGTTTTTTAATCTGGATTATTTTCCTTTCAATCAATATATGAGAATGCATGTGGGTAGGACTTGACAAGGTATGATGTCTATGGATGCAGCAGGTGAAATCCTGCTGCACGATTGTATCGAAGTGTGTGAGAAAACTACAATAAGTGTGAAGAAACAGAGGAGAAACCATGAGTGCAGAGACCACCATTGCACATCACGCTATTGTAATTAGAGGTCCCCCCCTCGCTACAATGTATATATATACACAACACACATACACACTCCGCCCTGCCTCCCTCCCTCCCTGTTGTACGCCATCTGTCACTCGATGGCAACTCCACCCACACAATCCAGTCAGCCAATCAGGAGGCCGAGAGCTCCCCACGCTCATATGCCATTAACCCCTAATCAGCTGGGGAAATGGAGCCAGGCAGTGAGCCAAAATGTGTATACAAAACCGTAAACCATAGTCTTATTCAACCAAAGCCTAACCACAGTCTCACTGACAGAGACAAGCCCCGCCCAATCCTCTGAGTGTATTTTAAGTTAAGTAAGAGATCTTTGATTCTATTCATCTATCTATGTGCTGCGCCTACATTACACACACTTTGCCAAAAGCCACTCCTTCATATTGTTGCCAACACGAGATCACAGCATCCCCTGTTTTGTGAAGCAACACGAATCGATGGCAAATTTCAGAAAAAAGGCCTTAAGAACAGTTTTTTCCAAAGATGTTCCATCATTTGGTCTTTGATGATGATGGTTAAGATCAAATTAAAACAACCACATACTTCAAGTATGCTGAAGTTCAATTGTCTAGAGATGTGGTAACTATGAAGGCCAAAGCATATGATCATTCTTATACTCACTGAACTCAGTGGCCCCTCATGCATTCATTATGTGTCTCCACTCATTCATTCAAGTTGTTCATTGAATTGGTTTCTATCTCCAGCTACAAAGGCTCACCTCCTTGACCTGTACAACCCAAACATTACAGTCTAAATGGAACAACAAAACCCTGAACCTACGCTGGCAGGCTGACTTCATGTGGTATTGTTAATCTAAATCATGAAGCGAGGCTGCAAAAGAGAAAACATCTGCATTTATAAAACAAAAAGAGCTGATTAACCACGACAGACAGTGATGTCGGATACAGTCAGTGGTGGTAATTGGTCTATGCTGACCAGACCTGATAAAGAAAAAGCCAAACACAGTGATTATTTTCCCTTTTTTTGTGGGTTTTATCATAGATGCCAAGTAAAACACAATGACACATCGATCTGGGAGATATTATCAGACAATCAGCATAGATATTTCTGTGCATACATCAGCAAGTGACTAATACCAAATTGGAGAGAGACAAAGATATGTTCTGAGTAATTTATGTTTCACTTAGCTTTAGGCTCAATCCCGATACACTCCTTGCTCCTTCCACTTAGCTCATATTCCCCTTTGAAGTGTTCATGAATAGGGGTAGGGTGTACCAGTTCTTGTTGGGACAGAGGGGTAAGGTGAAGTATTTGGGCTACACGGCTCTCCACGTGGAGGTTTTCAGAGACACACTCTAAAGCAAGTGTCATGAGAAATCATTAGCAAGATGGCTGGCTTGTTTGATCGGCTGATAGCGTGAAACTTATTTTGGGAACGAATAGTGACCATCCATGCTTTTCCATCTCCATCAGATTAATGCCAAGTGTCACTGTGATAATACCAGAGTGTGCTGCGGGGATGATGTTTTTTGTAGGCCAACATGGAAGTTAGCGTTGCCCAGTTCTCTCATCAGAAAGCCAAGGGGATTTTTCCCATTGCATTTTGGATTATTGCTTTGTGGCAAACAAATGTTTCTGATACTTGCATGTTTTGTTCAGCAAGATGAAGTTCACAAATGAATGTCACTTTTATGATTTTTGAAACTTAAATGCAATCGTCAAACATAAAAAGCTAATAAAAATGAGGGGGTATTTACTGACATATTTCATGTGGAAGAACAAAACAAGAAAGTCTCTTACGTTCGTGTTAACCACAGATGTCATTTTAGTGATCTAACCAAAAACCCATTTAAAAAATCCATTGACTTTAAGACAAGGAGACGAGGAGTACTAAAATGCTAACTCATTTCTATGTTTTAGAGCTCATTTTGCACCACTCTATTATAACTGCATGTGTTTAATTTAAATGCCATCAATTACCATGATGATGTACAAAGGTCTTGAAGGTTTCCCATTTTATAGGGGAGGATTCCAACTGCTAGCCCTTGTAACTCTGTTTCAAGGGGCAAAGGGGAACTCGAAAATGAGGGGTAGGGGTAAATATATATGTCCACCAGTGAACACTTAAGTTTACATTTTATTTGTTAAATGTTAGGCTCAGTACACAGGCTATCTTGCTAACTTTTTTTTTTTAAATTCAACTTAATTTTCTGAAGGATTTACCACAGCTTTTTATGGCGGAGTTGAGCCACCTAACCTGAAACAAAGACTGTCCTTCACTTTCATCATTTTATCAAATAAAATCTTCAGGGATACAGGGCATAGATGCTTTTGTCTTACAGCAACATACATGTATTTAATAACTGGGTCTATTATTAAGGCTGTCCACTTTCTAAATTGATCACAGGGTATGAGAGTTAGGATCTGAGAGGCTTACCACCTCAACAACACAACAACTTAACACACACTTTGCTTGTCAAATACACTGGCTCATCCTCATCCTGTTCAGAAAAGCTGACTGAGTCTCTGAACCCTTCTCTTACTCTGTATGCTCGTGCTGTCTACGTCAATGACACATTACTATTTACTTTTTATCAAGAAACTGCTTCTTCAGCAGAAACACATCCCTCTCCGACATACACAGCCACCTTTTTTCTCCTCTAATCTCACTTCCCCTTTCCAAAAGTAGCCTACCACAGGATTCATCCTCCTCCAGCAGCCAACACATCCCTCGCAGCCTGCGGCCCTTCCCATCTCCCATCTGTTCTGACAGCTTCAAGGTTTACAGCAACCCCCTGCTTGCTCTCATTCACACACACAGACACCCACATGGCCCTGTATTCAATCAGCCATCTATCTCTGCACAACAGACGTGCAAATGCACACACACACATTGAGCACACTGAATCTTCTCCACCCCTCTGCCTATCCATCCATCTATCTATCCATCATCCATTCATCCATCCTTCCATCCCTCCCTCCCACAGTGTTTGCTGATGCGATAACAGCTGATTGATTCATTTGTGATTTCCCAGCAGCCCTGTCCCAAACACACACATGCACAAAAAATCCTTGCTAACCACCAGGACTCATTTGTCATGATTACATTGAATTGATTCCCTGATTTGCTCCTTTCTGTTGCGACGGGGGTAGGAGAGAACGGGAAGACAGGGAAGAGGGGGGAGAAAGAAGGAGAAAGACGAAAAAAGATGGGCAAGACGGGTTTAATCAAGTCCCTTTCAGCTGATGTGTCGTTGTGAAAACAACAAGAACGGGAAAAACTGCAGATCTGACAGAGCTGACACGGGTGGAAATCAGCAAAAGGCTGACGTGTTGGCCCCGCGTTCCCAACCTGATTGAGCAATGGGCAAAAAAAAAAAAAAAGAAAGAAAGAAAAATGGAGGAAGTGGAGAGAAGAAATTGAGAGGGAGGGAAAGTAACACTTGACGTAAACCAGATTACTCTGAAAGGAAGATCGTGTTCAGCAAAATGCTCGTCAAAGAGATAAAGAGATGGACAAAGATCAATCAAAATCATCAGAATGAGAAAGAACACGAGGGCTCGTAAGTCCTGTTTTGTAATGCACACACACTCACACACAGGTATACTGCTTGAGATAAAAGCTGTAGCCTCTGAACAGTAGCGAGGGATGAAGAGATGGATGGAGGGAGGGGTGGCGTCCTTTTGCTTGATGGCGTCTGAAATTGAAAGCAAGCTATACAACCTGAAAGCCAAAGTGGTCCAATTCAAGACTCGCATACACTCAGCTGTTAATGGAGAGTCACTTGGTCGATTCATGCTTTTGTGAGCGTGTGCGACACTAGAACGAAGGTTGCTTGCTGAAGAGAAAAGCCATAAATGTTGCTTTCAGCTCTGCATGAGAATACAGGACCAAAAAAACCTGAGAGCAGAAATGCTCGCACACAAGCACGAGAAATACATTATGTGGAATACAAAGCTGAAGCTGGGCTGAGGTGAAGCAGGAGTTAAAGGGCCTTGGCATGCATGTGTGTGTGTCATACACAGAAGCTGTTCCTTCTCCACTGTGTGTAAACCCTGTTCACTCAAGGCTAAATTAGAGATAAGGAGGCCATGTTTTTTTGTTCCGGCCTGTTGTTTGCGGTGTAGAGGCATTATTGTGCTGCGGCCTTGTCTGGCCACATTTACAAAGAGACGAGCAGAAGCAATTTATCAAGCTGCAAACACTCGAAGACAGACTTGTGTCAATCCCCTGCAGGTGATAAAGCCGGCATTCATTGTCTGCTAGAAAACTTGGACTTCCAGTTTTGACTTTTTTTAACTGTGCTTAAGACTTGGCATTATCTCTTATGTATAACCCCTGGCACAAGCAATGTAACAGTGAAAAGATAAATGTATTTTGGAGTTGGTTTAACTCTGAATTTTGATGGGAGAAAATTCACATTATTTTAGTTTTTGGGAGGCATTTTATGACTGGTCATTAGAAATACTGGAGGGGCAACTGTCACGTTTCCATATAGGCATATTGTATGTGCTCACATTATCCCTCAGGACTAGCTTTCATTATCAGGAGACAAGCACTTAAGCCTGATTTATGGTCCTGCGTTGAATCAACGACGTCACTACGTCGTAGGGTACGGGGCTACGCAGAAGGCTCGCCGTAGCCCCTGGCGTAGCCTGATGTGCACCTCCCCAAAAATGTAACTACAGGTCGAGGCGACGCAGACCCAGCGCAGACCGGCAGGGCTGTGATTGGTTTGCTTGGTAGCAACACATTTCCGGTTCCGTATTTCCAGATTGCGCCATCCCCGCCATCTTTAAACATCTTCTGCTGCGATGTAGATGTTGCAGTATTAAGGCTCATTATATATATGCCATTATGCTCAACGTTCAATACGGATACGGCCGGAGCCGTCTGTCCATGCTCCGCGTTCATTTCTCTGTGACCGGAAAAGCCAGAAGCTAAACAAAGAATCAACTAGAGACGATGACAACCACTCAGGAAAGGAACGCAGCCTCCTACCGCTCTGGCGGTGAATTGCATCGTGATGAAACGGAGTGACGTAGAAGTTCGAAGGGTTCACGACGGCGTCACGGCAACACAGGACCATAAATCAGGCTTTAGCTTTTCTAAATGTGCATCCTGTCATTAATATGTGCAACTTGTTTACTTGTCAGATGACTGCATAAATAAGAGACATAAAAGAGCAAATTACACAGCCTGGAATGACGTCAAAGACGAAACTGTATCAAACAAGCTAAACTTTATAAACAGATATCTGCAAATGAAAGTGAAATCTGTGGGCAACGGGAAAGATTTTGGTTTCAGAAGCACTCCGGTTTTCATTTGTAGTCTGAGTAGTATTGACCCAATAATGTTTGAGCAAGCTTTGGTTGCATGCAAATAAACAGTCCTTGTGGAGAGCAAAAGAGGCCAACTGCATTAGCCGAAATGCAATGTCGGAACACAGTGGCTATCGTCTGGCAACAATTTTGCAGTTGTTTTTTTTAGCTTTTTAAAACATTGTCTGCAGTCATATGCAGATATCTGTTTTTAGTGTCATGACTTAGTGTCTCAAGTTGCTACCTGGACTGTAAACTATAACTAGCAGAGCGAAAAGGAAGTCATGACCCAGATATTCCTTTTCCAGGTACATTAAGATATACATGGCTGCAGCCACATTCTGTTTGGAGTCTACATGACACGTCCTTAGAAACCGCTCACACCACCAGTACAAGACAGACCTACCAATGCAACAGTTATTTGAGCCTTGTTATAACACTACGTTGTCGTGAATAAATATATGGTCAAATGTAGCAATGTCAATGCCCGCCTGTCTTTTAAACGCAACAAGTTATAGCTAGCTAAATGCTGTCTTAGCATTTTCTTCAGGGCTTCCGGACCAAGGGGTGAAGGGGGCTGATTGTGGAAGTACATGTAGGTATGGTGGGCAAGTCATGTAGCTGCTCCCGCCGCAGGTATACCTTTACCTCTGAAATATTGGCCATACCCCCCAGAGGCTAAATTGTCATCAGAACAATAGCTGATGGGTTAGCCGAGATTGCCAACGTGACTATCTAGTCAAACATTTTTCCAAATTCTATTGTAAGGGTAGCTAATTAACAAAGAATGTATGCCTTTGTACACTTTTATTTTATTTTTTTTTTTTTACAAATGAACGCTCACACCATCACACGCAACTATTTTCAATTAGCAGGCAACAACCAGTTAGCTTTCAGGCTTAGTTCAAAATAATTTACTGTCTGACAGCTGCATTACACCACAAGGCTAAAAAGACAAAACTGTAACTAATAAGCCAACAAGAGTGCCCCGTACCATTCCGACACATAACAGTGCCGGAAAAATCATATTACATTATAACACTGTAGCTGAGGAGGTTCAGGACAAGTGAATGTTAATGGTGAAACCTGAAATCTAAGCGACAAAAGTTTGGTGTTTAAGTGTCACGTATTCTTCTCCACCTCTTCTCATGGCTGACAGAGATATATGATGAGAACTGGCTGCCATAGCAGTATGAGCTTGATGTTACCATAGCAAAGGTGATGACTGGCTAAGATAAACACTGCAAGACTTCGTATGGTTATCATCTCAAACATCAGTTGGCAGTACTGTTTGTCATTTTTACTTCACCATTTTTCACAATATATCTTTGTTATTTGGAGATAATGTCACTGTCCTTGTCAGATCAGACGCATAACTGGATCTAAAAGTGTAGAAGACAGTGACGAGACAAAACCATAATATGATATGGACACACACGCACACAAACCAGACACACACCAACATGTAAGCATATGAGATGACAGCTGTAAAAGGTTACCGCACTGGATTTACCCTCCAATTACCAACACAACAGCTTACCAAAGACATGCAAACGCATTTACACATGCAACACCATTTTTTCTCACTTAGTGTCACCATCAATATGCATGAAAACACACACACACATGCACAACATATGATTTTCGCTAAATGTATAGATTCTTCCCTGCAGCAAACCATTCATCTGGAATGTATGTGTCTATTCTGGTTATCTTTGTGTGCTAATTTGTGTGTGCGAGTGTCCGTCTGTGCAGGCAATGCATGCAGCGTTAATGTGGTTATGCACACACACATGCACATTTACACACATGGATATCCTGCTTGTGTTTACGTATGCCAAGCCTGTTGTCTCCGTCTCTCCCTCTGCTGCTCTTTTGTCTCTTCTTTCTCTGTCTCTCTCGCACTTTGCCCTTTTCCTAAACCAGCCGTGGCCTTAGCCATGGTTTTTGTTTAATATGGCGGCATGCAAGGCAAAGGAACAACCATCTGCCACATGCATGCAGCCGCCGTCTTAGGAACAACAAGGGGCTGGCATCACAATGCCTCTTTAGTTAGTGTGTGTGTGTGCGTGCAGGCATGTGTGTGTTTGTTCTTCAAGCGCAGTCTGCAGGGCAAGATAAGTATGCATTTAAGAGGCTTATATTTCATTTCAGGAACTGAAGGAGACAAAATGGCTCCATTCTGAGTTGGCGGACACAACACAAGGAACGGTGAGGTAGTGAGAAAAGCATAAAGGAAAGAAAAAAGCTCGCTCTGACGCCGTTTGTGTACACACACACAGAGGAAGGAGGCACAAAGCCGAGCATTTGTAGTTTGTGCACAAACACAATTGAGCACAAAGCTGAACATTTGAAATACAAATGCAGCTTTATTAATCAGCGGTTTGTTTACTGTACAGCTAAAAGCACATATCTGATGAAAGCAGCCAAATCAATGTCTGAGGACGGAACAAAAGTAACTTCAGAGACATTTTGGAATAAGTGAATATTGACCTGGGCTTGTCAAGCAGATGACACACTCTCGTGGAGCCTCTGAAGGCAGACATGCTGCACAACCACAAAAAAATTAGCAAAAAATACACACGGAATGAATAATTAAGCAACTTTTTGATGTTTTGCAGTGACTGAAAGTGGCCTACGTACAATATGTCAACGATATTTCATGGCGTTAGCTGGTGTGCTTCAGCTTTTTCTGACAAACAAAGCTGCAAAATAACTTTGACTTGCAACTCATTTAAAGACAATAACCTCAGTTAATTTTAGACCACCATTTGGATTCTGAGCGTACCCTGGGACGTGGAAATTGTTCATATCAAATAAAAGAAGCAGAAATTTCAGACATGGACTCAGTTCAATCCCTGCTGGCACTGTGCTTCTCTGCATATCTGAAAATAAATCCCGACTGCAGGATTCATGTGATGTTTTGGTTTCGCTTCCACAAGATATTTTCTTCTTTCTGGGAAATGTTTCGTCTAATGCAAAAGGTCGTGACATTTGTGGTTTTGTTGGACCGTCTGCATGTCTGAGTTTAGAAACCTTTCCACCCCCTGATTAGCCTCCACCCCTGCAGAGCTGATCGCTGCTCGCCTTGCACAATCATGCATGAAACATGAATAATGAAATATAATGAAAACAGCTTGCAAGCCAATATACAAGCTGACGATCCACACATGCCCCTTCTTTCTCTCTCTCTCTCACACACACACACACACACACACACACACACAATAGCTCTGCAAGGGTGAAACTCTCATTTATCCATTAGCTGAAAAGCAATCACAGATTTGCGCGCACACACACTCACAGAGGGGTGGGGGGGACTTCTGGTTGACTTCATCAAGCTCTCATCAAGCCAAGCCACCATATGGGGATGGGGCCCAAAACAGAGGGGATTGGATTGTGTGTGTGTGCATGTGTGTATTACAGAGAAACCCCCCCCCCCAAAATGCAACACCAACACAAAGGAAGCATGCATCACCAAATCAGCTTTGTCTTGCATGCATTATGATGCTACTGCTGCCCCATTAAGAAGAACCCCCCCCCCAACTCACACACACCCCGAAGGTGTGCTGAGCTCAAAGCAGCTGAACTAAAGCAATGAAGAGGGCCAGACACTCTGATTACTACCTCCTCCTTTTTCCTGCACATTTCTCCTCACACCCCCATTGTGTCTTCATTCCTGTCTCTCTAATTTCTAGCTTTGTCTTCTTCCCCTTCCTCCCTCTCACTATGTTAACTGGCGAGCCAGCAAGGCACCCTGACAATCCTAAGAACCCCCACCGCCGGCTCGCACACACACCATTTACGCCACAAGGCCAGCCTGCTGACGTAGGCAGACAGTCGTACGTGGGGCATACATTGAATTTTAATCTGGGCGTGACCTGCTTTTTCTTGGCTTCCACTTCAGCTTGCCTCCCCTACTGGCTGCCCCCATAGAGACAGCTTTTCACCAGCAAGCACACCCCCCTTCTCACCAAGCACCGCCCACCACAACACCCCCCTCAGACCCAGGCTGTAGGCCTCGAGGCTGGGGCCTCGCCTGCCATTGTTAGCCCACAATGGCTGAGAGGCGGCTGGCGGGCAGGCAGCAGCCAGGAGGCCTTGTGGAGGAAGCCAGGGGAGAGGGAGAAGAGCTGCTACTGGGAGGGGGAGGATGGCGAGAGGGGGTCTTTCCTGCATAGGCAAACACACATGATAAACCTGTTAGGCGAAAGGAACATAAAATAAACATACATAAGACAACAGTGGAGATCTGGTATCATATACTCGACTCACCGTATCAAGAAATGAAAAACAACTGAGCACAAGAGGGGAAGCTCAACGATCTTGAACACGCTGCAAATGATGCAAGCTCCGTTCACAAAGCCACCACAGCATAATACTGGACGCAGGCTGTCTACTCTGTTGAATCAGTTGTCTAAAGTTGGGATCAAGCTTAACAAAGTGAGCTTTCTTCTCCAAATGGAGGTTCATTTATTTATGTCAAATGAGAACATCTGTCACTGCAGCCCGTCTGCACAGATTCACTGTAAAGTCGTGTTCACACCAGCATTTCAGGGATGAACGGGAAACAAAGTTGAAGCTGGTTCAACTTCCGCTAAAAGCCCACATTTCAGATAGATTACTTTATAACGAAGAATAGTGCACACATTATTGGAAAACATTGCAGAGATCCCCAACTTTCTGAAATATAGCAAATCTGACCAACTAAATACTGGGGAAATGTGTTTAAAATGATGCAGCATCTCTGCAATGTTTTCCAATAATGTGTGCACTTAAGCTGAGTTTTGAACCTTGGCTGCTTATTGAGAAGAATTTAAAAACTACAAATAAAATGTTTTTGCTATGCTTCGACAGTCAGCGCCGTCCAAAATAATCATAATTAAAATTAAAAATTATTATTACTACTAGTTTTACGGTGCACTACAGTTCTGTGTGTGGTCTGTTCAAGTGGTGTTGGTGTTTCCCAGCAGAAGCTGTTGCTTGACTGCTGTAGGAAGGTACAGTCAAAATCACTGTACTCTCTATTTCATAGTCATACAGTGGTGGAAAAAAGTTTTTGGACACCCTTAAAATTTTACACCATCTCAAATATTATCATGAAATATTTGTGGAAAAATCTTTTTTGTGTTTCAAAAGGTGTGGCTGCATTAGACAGATACAAACAAATACAAATTATATTTTTTGTTTATTGTTTACAAGAAAAACTAACAAAACTAAATTCTTGACAGTTTCAATATGTCAGTTCTCAACATTGTCGGTATCAAAGTCAACAAATAACAGAGAATGTGTTCAAAACTGAACAAAAAATAAATAAACCATCACATCATCAAATTAATATTTAGTAGTCTTGCCATTGGCACGTAGTAGAGCTCTAATCCTGGCTGGCATGTTCCCCACGAGCCTTTCACACTGTTGAGGGGTAATCTTGTCCCATTCTTCTTGAATTACTGCTTTTAATTCTTCTAAATTCTTTGGTTTATGCTTTGAAACAGACCTTTTGATAATCCACCACAGATTTTCAATGGGGCTCATGTCGGGGGATTGAGCTGGCCACTCTAAGACCTGGATACTGTGCTGCTGCAGCCAAGTTCTACTGGCCTTGGATGTGTGGGAAGGGGCATTATCTTGTTGAAACATCCAGTTTTTACCTCGACGGAACAGTGCACGCGCAGAAGGGAGCATGTGGGTTTCGAGAATGGTACAATACTTGGTAGAGTTCAATGTGCCATCACAGACAGTGAGATGACCAACACCAGCAGCACTCATGCATCCCCAAACCTTGATACTGCCTCCACCATGCTTGACAGTAGGTACTGTACATGCTGGAGATAATGCTTCGCCTGGCCTTCTGCGTACCCTCACATTAGTAGGAGGAAGATAAAGCTGGAAACTGAACTCATCTGACCACAAAATCTTCTTCCAATTCCTGGCTGTCCAGTTCTTGTGTGCCTGGGCCCAACGACGCCGGGCTAACCTCTGTCTTTCATTGATCAGGGGCTTCTTGATAGCCTTGTAGGACCTTAAGCCATGATCTAAAAGTCAGCCACGTACAGTGTGGGTGAAACACTGGACACCAGTTTGGTTTGACCACTGCTGCTGAAGCTCCTGTGATGTCATTCGGCGGTTTTGCCTGCACATGCGGATCAGGATGCGGTCATTTCTTGCTGAAGAAACCCTTGGACATCCAGATCTTGGTTTGTCTTCCAAGCTGCTGGTTTGTCTGTATTTCTGCAGAGTGTATCCAACTGCTGAAGGACTGCATTTGCACTTCCTGGCTATCTGGCGGCAGCTGTACCCTTCCTGGCTGAGAATCTTTATCTTCAGGCGTGTTTCCTGCGTTAGGTTCCTTGTTTTATCCATTTTTGTGTCTGAAGAACTTTCAAATGTGCTGGCTTTATGTAGACATGAAGCTTGGCAACAAAAATTGTGTCTTTTAATAAAAAGAACGACCTTCATCACTGGTACCAAAATGACCCAATACTCAAAATTTCTTATGTATTTTTATGGAACCAATCAATTTTAAGTTTTTAATGGCTTTTTTAGGATTTATTTAGTATTTTGGCTGTGACTGTACTAAAAGAAATTGCACCTGAAGACCTAAGAGTGATTCTTAATGCAATATTTCACAAATGCATGGGGTGTCCGAAAACTTTTTTCCACCACTGTAGTATGTCATGAAATGTCTTAAGAAAAGACAGTGTGAGTTCTCTACTTGTGTGACCCTCAATCATATGCTGGCTTCCTAAAGCTTTGAGAAACCCTGATCTAAAAGTTTTGTTTCAAAATGTTCTAAAATGGTCAGTTCAGCTGTTGGGTTTCTAAAAATTCCTTTGGGGGAAATACCCCCTGACCCTATTCGACAGTTTGGTCGCTGAAAGAGTAGATTGAAAAGGGTCTCCCCCAGGGTTAAATAGGTGATTATGGCCCTGGTTTGAACCAAGCTGGGCTGTGCAGCAAGAGTTTATGAAGACTTCAGCACAGGTGGGATTGCAGAGGTTAAATACATTGTTGAATGAGGCATGATTATGCAGCTGCCTAACCTATTTCTCACTTCTACTGCAGAGGTTGACTCTGGTGAATAGTTAAGTAGAAATATGATGTTTCCAGGACAGCCACATTGTTTTTTCCAGTTTGAAAATGGGGCAAAACAAGCAACGAAAGTCATGCAACAACCACATCAAGAAAAACTTCCACTGTGGTTTCACATGTTAACTGTAAAACTAAACCATATTGATTTGCAGTATGAGAACACACGTGTAAGAGTTTGTTTAACTCTGACACATGAAGTAAGTCTTAGTACAGGAGGCAACACTGCAGTTCTGATTTAAGCACATCGGAGCGTGCTGTTGTGAAACCACAGGCCGCATCTGAATGGAAAATAATCAAGTGCACACACGCACACACACACACACACACACACACAATCAATCATCCAATAATGTCAATTGTCCACACACACACACACACAAGCATGCAGACATACATAGAAACACACACACACAACAGTGGCGATCCAGTAATGTCAGTTGTCATGTACATAACCACACACAAGCATGCGTGTGCGTGCGCGCGCACACACACACACACACACACACACACACACACACACACACACAGAGCGACGAGTCGTGGGAGCAATCATCTGATAATGTCAACTGTCACACAAGGACACACATAATGCGTGCACACACAAACACACACACAGGCAGAACAAAGGCGGGGAGGCTGGTAAACAATGCTCCACAATGCTCTCTGGCAGAGACTTGAGTTTACAAAAGAAAAGGTTTCCAATCGCTAGACATTCATTCAGTCTCTCTCTCCCCTCGCACTCCCTCACACACACACACACACACACACACACACACACACAGCTGGGGTGAGCGAGAGGGAGAGAGACCTTTACGACGTGCGCTAGGGGACACACAATGCCAGGCAGACCATTCTCTCACTTACTCTATTCACTCATTCAATTGCTCTTTTTCCCCCCTTCTCCCTCTCTCCGCTCATCTTTAATGCACTCTAAAATAAACCACTTTTTTTTCTGGATGTGTTTTTCTTTCTGTCCTCTGCTTTCTTCATTATGAGGATCTCAGTCATTTATCACTGAGTTGGTAATATAGGACAGATAGGAGGGATCGAGCTGCACTCGTTGCCCCGGCTCGGTGCGGCACCACACACTAACGCACACACAAATTCGCACACACATCACATCCCATCACAATAGCCTGGATTCACACAGGGCAGGGACAGCTTGAGATTGAACCAACAGTGATGCAAGCCTCCCAATCCCCTCTGTATGGACAATGAAGGACTAGTAACAACAACCCTGGGGCTACAGTTGTATGTGTATGTATGTGTGTATGTGTTTGTGTACTGTATGTATATATATATATATGTGTGAAAATATGTGCTGCTGGTGTGGTGGGCTTTTAATTCAAATGCAAAGCTCTACCAAATGATCCACATACTTCCCCGAAAGAATGTTTTGAGGAGGATGATTTGAGCTGCACAAATCAATATTTGTATTTGTAATAGGATGACACTGTAACTACCACGGATGTTACAGAACCAGTAAAACTCAAGAAAATGGCATCCAAACAAGTTTCTCTTTGCTTTAAACAAGTATAATAAAGACATGATACAACTCAAATCCTTGACCTGCTTATTTGACCCCAAACCAGCCACCTTTAAAAGTGTTCGGTTTTCAAGAGGATGAAGAGCCAGTATCTGTTGGCCGTTCCCTACTTCCTGGTATTTTCCCCCTGGCATTGAAAACTGCTATTGTGAAACCTTACTTCAAGAGGAGCAACATAGACCTGCATTCTTTTACGCTTCATCGATTTCTTTTAGCAAAATCACTGAAAAACTAGTCTTTAAAACCAAATAAGCCATGGCTTAATTCTACCTGTGCTTTGCAGAAATTGTATACCCTCACAACAAGACAACCTGAGTTAAAAGATATACAATAAATGATCTGAGAGTGAAATTAATGATATGAGAAGTTAGTTTAGTTCTTAAAAAAGACTACCATTGAAAAAGTTACTGCAAGACACCCCCCTACAGAAAGACTACAAAGACACAAACATAAAGACTATGTGCTTCTCTGCCATCCTTCTAAATTCTCTCCTTTGGTGACCATTTGTTTGACAGTGTGTAATGCGGGGTCCTTCAGGGCTCCATTCTGGATCCTTCATTGTTTAAGGGGTCACTGTTTGTTGGATTGTCTAATAGCATCTGAAACCCCATGCCTTCACTTTTTCTAGCATTGGAACTAGGGGTGAACTGCATCCACCCTTTGTTTGAAACTTCAGAAACCCACAATTCACGCCAACTTAACGCAAAGATAGGCCTGGTGTGTGGAAGTGAGAAAGTAATTGAACTTTTCTTTCAAGCTCTCTTCTTTATTCTTTAAACAAGTACTTAAGTCACTTTTTGTACATACAAACAAAACAAACTCTATGCCTTTGAGGAGAGATTGTTTGAAAGCTGGCACTGCTATCCCTGTTTAAGCAATTATTGTGTCTCTGCCTTGGGTCTCTACGTTCGCAATACACGCTTGATTACATGAAAAGGTGCCATTGTTGACAGTTTGATTTGATTGGACATGATTTCTATTTGACTTCCATGCACCTCATTTAATTCACTACTGTTGATGAATTTAGTCTGATGGGGGTGTATTCAGATCCTCTGAAGGCTTCCAGTGGAGCTGTTGGATGACCTCAACCCAGACCTTCATCTCATTAACACATTTCTATTGATTGGGCTGCAAAAACATAAAAACCTTTAAAAAAAAAATGCAACTTAAAAATGAATGCAACATTGGCACCATTAAGTTAACCATTAAGATCTGATCAGCCATAGCACAAATTTGATGGAGGGGACAATAAGAATGGGATCACTATGGAAACATTATATCAGGGAGTCATATGTTCAAGATTTTTCATTCTGGCAAGAAAAGAGCAAACCTATCCCAATATGATAGTGGAGACTCATTTAATGCCAGATGGTACATTCATATTGTGCCAGTGTTGAGTATATGGCAATGTTAATGGCATTGATAGTGGTTCTAAACTGGAGAATAATCTTATAGTCTCTCCTTGTTGCCTACAGTTGGGTGCAGGGGTGACCTTTTTTGTAAGCCAGCCCAGAAGTTAGCCTTGCCCTGGTTCCCTTGAGAAAAAGCCAATGGGATTTTCTCCAGTAGATTTTGGATTATTGCAGAAAATAAAGTTGGTGGCAAACAAAAGTTTTTGATAATTCCACGATTTGCTCTGCAAATCAATCTTCACAAATAAACACAATTTTTTTTAATCATTTTTAATGTGTAAATGCTATCGCCAAAAGTTAAAAGCTAAGTTAGGCTATAAATCAACTACACCACAGTCACATGACTTCAAACTTACCCCCACAATAAGGCTGTGAAGCCATGTTCGGCATGATAATGTTCTGTAGTTTCATTTAGCCACTTGTTAGCAGCCACCTTTTTAAGAGACTGTAAAGCTTCAAATTCCCACTCCGACTTAATTTAGACTGCAGAACAAAACGGGAAAATCTCTTCAACTTGTGTTAACCACAAACTTTATTTTAGGCATCTAACCAAAACCTAATTCAAAAATCCTATTGACTTCTAGACAAGGAAACCAAAGATGTTAAAATGCCAACTCATTCTCAGGTTTTAGGACTCATTCCTTCACCACTCTATTCCAGAGCAGGTAAAGGTGTTAAGACATGATTGAGAGTGCTTTTATTGGCTGTAAATGAACTCATCTTGTTTTTCAGAACTAAAGTGGTAGTTATCCGTTGTGGTTGACCAGCATCTCACTATGTCAACTGGTTTTGCTTATCTAAGCCACAATGTGAATGCAGCATGACTCCTCCATCACATTTCATCTGCTTTAACCTCACATACACTTCCTCTGTATGACTTTCTCTTCTCTTTTCCCATCTCCTGTCTCTTTTCTACAATGGGTTTTCCTCTGCAGCCATCTATCTCTGTTTGTCTGTCTCAGTCACACACACACACTCAGACACACTATCCTACACACAATGAGAGCCTGATTAATAAGTGTGTCTCTCTCTTGTTTCCGGAAAGTGTCAGAACAGGGAAGGCCATTTCAAAGGCACTTCAACCCAAATTATGTAGATTTAAAAACAGCTTTGGACACATGAGGCAGCAGGAGGTGGGAGGGTGAAGGGGGGCTGAAGGGTTGGACTTTGTTCATGAATATTCATGATTAGACACTTTAAACATATCCTCTCATGGGTCACCACAGGCAGAGAACCAGCCAATCAACTTCTTTTGAGACCGTCTCTTTCTGCCACTGCACTTCAAGTCAGTCAAGTCTGTCTGTTTCATTGGCAGAAATGTTGAAACAGCGCTGTCAAAGCATTTAAATACAGTTGAATGAAAAGGATTTCCAAAATATGACTATTACATAACAGTTTAGATCTGCCTGTCTATCACATGCAACAGTCAACAAAGAACCAGTTTCTTTTTGTAAACTACCCCTGGCATGTGTAGCACAAAATTGATATTTATCTTCACAGCAAGATAATTGGTCCTGACGTCGTCAGTGCTGGCAGTTTTAGGGCCTGGTCACACCAGCATAGAGTCACACATTTCTGAGGCAGATCAATGCATTCCAGTGGAATCACCGCCATCATTAGATTTTATTTACTGCACTGAGTTCAACATCAATGAACACTGACGTGCAAATTTGTGCTATTAAACAATAGCATGCCATCTTGACGGGTCTGACATTTAAGGGAGACCCAGAGAAATGGAGGAAGTTCTCATTGCTTCTAGGTGTGCGTCACATTCCAATTGTTATAGAGGAAATAATTTGTGTATTTACGAGCCAGGAGTCAATGGTACAAATTCCTAGCTTGGAGAGAATTTTCCCCTACTTCTTGTTTGGATTAAATTATGTGGCACTGAAAACAAAAGACAAGCCCAGAGAGCTATTGCAACTGACAAATGCTAGCATTAAGCCAAGTTGCTAACTTTCGGTATAGTCCTATAGAACTTTAATGGGTATAAAATGGTATAATTGTAAAGCTCTTCTGGATCTTCAAAAATTGGACTGAATGGATCAATTCCTGATAGTGAAATGTGTCATTTCACTGAGGTTGTGACCCTCATATAAATGTATACTGATTGACAGACATCTCTGTTATTATGTAGATCTATTGAAGAAGGTCTTTTTGGGCCCCATTGCATTACATGATGGATCCATAAGTTGTAATTCCCATGTTTGGCCACTACCTGGCACACTTCCTGGGTGCCTGGTTAACAACAGCAGTTTACCAACTAGCCCTGCAATTAGTCCATACGTCACAAAGCTTCTAAAACCATATACTTCTTGAGGATGGACCTTTGCTGTGTGATGCTCTGGTGCAAACAGGCCATAAGGGCACAGTGTGCTTCAAACAAACCAGAAGGCAAAAATGTTCATGCAAGTTCCACAAGGCAGGGCAAAAAGACTGCTGTCAAGAAGCAATAAATTGTACAAAAGGGCCATAATACCAAAATCTTTTGGACAGTCTCTCTTCACAGGCTTTTATGGTGCACTCATTTGTATTCAGAAAAGTTCTAGATTTTGTTGTGCGAAGGGTTAAAACATGAGAACTTTAGAGAGAGGTTCTAATCCTGCATACTTTCTTGCTGCCACACATTTGTCCAAACAATTGCTCGATGAATGGTGAGTTTCAGAAAACAACAAAAATAGTTATATGCAGCCCTCTCTTATATAGCATAGCATAGCATTCAGACACTGTCCGACTATCCAAAGGGCTTCCAACTTGCCTGCTGAAATATAAATATGCTAACTGATCACTGTGTGAATATTTCCTGCTCCTTTCTGTATTCCTGATGAGCACACGGTAGAGAGTCACATATGGGATGCCAGGCAACAATAGTCATGAACAGGATCTGACCACAAAGCCAAGCAGGGCCCCTTCACCTCTTTGGTGTAACAACAGAAGAAAACCACAGTTACGGTACGTCCAAAGTCAAACACCAGTGAATATTAAGTAGGTAATTAGATGCAGCAGCATTTAATTTCTAATTTTCTCTATTGCTCTCTATTGGCCCACTCGTGTTTCTAGTTTTCTCCACATATCAAGGTCACTGCCATAAAAGACACACACACATACACACACACGAGGGAGGGAGAGCGAGTGAAAGGCTCTTCACAACAATGTGTGTCGTGGGCTGAATACAGAGCATAGCACAAAACAAAAGCATGAGCGACAGCCAGCTGGCTTGGCACCACTTGGCACGGGACAAGCCCGCTTGTCCTTGGCATGACAATGAAACACACACATACACATGCAGACGTAAAGACACACACCGATATCCACACACACTATTTCTCCCTCTCTTCTCAGGGTGTAATGAAAAGCGTAGCTATAGAGAGGCTCGGCACTTAAAACAAGTTCTGTTCATCAGATCCCAGTGAAAAGAGGCAGTGCTGGGCTACACCACAGAAACACAACAGGATCCTCTTTTCATCTTGGAAACAAGAGTGGGAAAAGAAACACAGAGGGACTTGAACGAGACTCAGCTGGCATCTTTGGAGGGAGCTGGACGAATATTTGGGACAGGCTTATACCTAAAGTGTAGTGCCGGGCAGTTAAGTGTTTATGGGCTCCGAAAAGTGATTTGAACTCATGAGTCAAGGCCTGGCAAGTTCTAGATGGATGAAGGATAAACACCACTCAATAATGCAAAACTCTTTCTATTATCCCAATCCATTATCTAAGAAGTCTCACATGGATCCCCATGAAAATGGGTTTAATGAGTATCCCAGGCTGTGTAACTATACAGACACATGTCAGTTTCACTTGTTGTCATCATTTCTTTCAGACTGCGGTATCCATCCAGTGTATCAGTATTAGGAGTTCAGCATGGTTTCTGCATCTCTGTGGACAAATCTACAGCAACCACATCTGAGAGCCATTTGGAAGGTTGATTAGAAATAGGGCTGGGTATTGAAACTTCACACCTCTTAAGGTATCGACACAAATAAATCATCATCTACAGAATCAAGACTTCCCCCATCAAACAATAACCTGCTTTTGATCCTTTTTGTCCTTGATTTAATGCTACGTGATTGGCTCAATAGTGCAGCAGCTACAACCCATCCAGTCTGTGGTGTGTTGAAGTCAAGTGCAGTTCATTTGACAGAGCTGACAGTTCAGAGTGCCGAGATGCCATTAAAACTTTTTGAAATTATGGCTTTACTACTGTGGCGTCATATGGCATGTTACACAATTGAATGCTTCCATTCACATAATGGTTATGGAGTGCAAAAAAAAGGTATCAAAAGAAGTACTCTATTGGTATTTGTATCACTTTAGGGGTACTGGTATTGGTGCTGGTATTGTCATTTCTTTAAACAATAACCCTAACATGAAACTAGGTATACCTGCGGATTCCTTTTGTACGATGCTCATCAGCTGGTACGGTTAAATATACAAACCTATTTCCACAACAATAGCTTTATTTTTAAATATAGGCTATTGCCAGCATGGCATTCCAAGAAATTGAAAATTGTGACACGGCTGCCATAACTTTAATGTCAAGATGTACAGTATTCTGGTTGTTTTACTTATTTCCCACAGTGGAGCTCTAAACTGCTACCCACTGAGAAGCCGATAAAGCATTATCAGGGACATTGTTCCCTGAACAAAAGACCATTGTTCTGTGTGATCAGCAGCTGATTAAAACTGTTTGCCACACAGATCAGAAGCCGAGGAGCCACGGACAATCAGTGCAACTGCAGACTGAATGGTCTCAGCGATGGTACCAGCTGAAATTGCAGATGTGTGTGGCTTTGTGGGCGAGAGCACGTAAACCAGTGCAAAGAGCAGGCAGAGTCTACTGTTACTGCACTGGTAACTGTAAAGGAAATAGTTTAATTTTAGGAATGAGACCTTGATAAGGTAAAGTAGAGAATTGGTTCCAGCTAATGTCTATTTCCAAAGCACATTTATTTGGGCAATGCACAGCAACATCCATACACTAAAGATACACTGGGAGTTGGCTTTGCTAGCATCACTAGAACTCACCTCGAAGCATGAAGAAGTATTCACACAAAGGCCAAACATACAGGTTTCTTGAGGGACAGCAAGGTAATCAAAGTGTTAATTAGACCCAAAATTTATGAAATACTTCCTCCCCCTTCATTCCAAAGTCTGTGTTCAAGAATGAGCCAGAGGGAGTGTAACCATATTTCTCATACCAGGACCAACTTCTCAAGAAGTATATGCAATCATCTCAGACAGGACAGGGTGGTAGTAAAGACACTACTTGCCCTTGTAAAGACACTACCTGTCCGTGTAAAGACACTACCTGCCCTTGTTTTTCCACTAGGCCCTAAATACTGTCTTTATCTATATGGCTTACAGAACAGGGTTTCAGTCAGCAAACAGCTTAACACTTGTTCCAGTGACTCAGGTGTCATTCAATGTACATATCCTTTAATCAACAGCCAGCATGCTTAGTGCATATGAGTTTGAACAACGGTCAAAGGTCAAAGACTCTTACATGGTAACCAAGGTGTTGCTAAATCTAATGCTCAAATAGTCTCTGTAGGTTTCACCATGGTTTATAGAAAAGATATACTCATCTGTAATTACCATGAGTCACTGTGAGGGGGATTGGGCAAACATGGTTATACACTACCCGGCATTGTGAAACATCGTCTATATCTTTAGGCTAAATGTTGCTGCCTGAATCCCCAATGCCCCACCTCTAATTCTTAGCTGTTGAGACATTACTGCCAGCAGGAGAATAAAGACATGACTAATGGCCAAAGTTAAATCTTCACATCCAGTTACAACGTGTCAACTCAAAAGCATGCAATGCGGCTTAGCCATGCTGCAATACGGCTGACGGTAAAACCTTTTGAAGGATTGGATAGGACTGGGGGTAGGCGTCAGGGAAAACGGGTGAAAATGGGAGTGCCTTGGGTTTCCTTAGTCTCTGCAGGTTGAGGACGTGTTAAATACATGGGAAGAGATGAAATGAGACTACTGTGTGGACATAAAGGGAACACAGACGGAGAGAAGGCCGGTCTGAAAAGAAACTGGAGGTACAAAAAGAGAGAGTGAGCGAGAAAAAAAGAAAGAGAGCAAGGGCCTCCTTACTCAGCAGGAGCTGTCTGCCAAGGCAGGAGTCAGGCAAGGGGCGAGTGTGTGTTTCGTGTGTTTTGTGTGTGTGTGTGTGTGTGTGTGTCTGTGCAACATAGGGGAGATAGTGGCCACGTGCCAAATACAATGACCCGCAAAGCTGGCAGGGCACCGGGTGGTTGTGAGTGTGTGTGTGTGTGTGTGTGTGTAGGAATGTGTGTGTGCTTGCATTCCTGGGACGCATGCTGCCGGTTTCTCCACAGTAACAGTGAGAGGAGGCAATAGACTCTGTCTCAACAGAGGGAGGGTGGGAGGGAACGGAGGACGAGTAAGAAGGGGAGGAGGCGCTGCTGTAAAAGCGATAGAGAGCGAAGCAAATATCGAAACGGGGGACAGAGTAGTGCTTTAATGCGATGACCTATCCACCATTCTGTACACTCACTTTATTGTGTTTCATTGTGCTGTATTTTACATAAAATTAGCTTCAGCTTTGCAGTATGTGAGAGGAAACGGACAAGGTTCTAAGAGATGGAGATGTGGCTGAGCAGGTAGAGTGGGCTGTTTGCTAATCGCAGTGTTGGCGGTTCAGTCGCTAGTGTCAGTCGAAGTGTCCTTGGACAAGACATCTAACCCCAAACTGATTGCGATGGTAACGTCAGAACCTTGCATGGTAGCTCACTGCCATTACACTAGAACCGAAACTATGGGCTGATTAATTATTTGTCGATTGACAAATAGGTCCAGTTTGTAGGATTAGGGGGATATATTGGCAGAAATTAAATACAAAACAATAAGTAACTTTTTTTTAGTGTATAATCACCTAAAAATAAGATATGTTGTGTTTTTGTTATCTTAGAATGAGTCGCTTTTATCCACATACGGAGCAGGTCCTTGTCTACGGATTCTGTCATGTTGTACCGCCATGTTTCTACAGTAGTCTCGAACAGACAAACCAAACGGTGGCTCTACATAGGACCATTCGCTTTTCACATCAGCCACCATAGTTAGAGAGGAAAAACACTGATTTTTTTTTTTTTTTTAACATGAAACTGTTTTATTTAGTGTTTTCACCGGTTGAAATCACCTAATACACATTTGTTTTGGAGTGGTGGAGACCTCTGCAGAAAATTCGGCTCCAGTAAAAAAAATCCTGGTTGTCTGGATCTTGAGTTATCAGAGGAAAAGGTGAGCACACATTAGCAAGTGCTGGGCAAGTGACCCATCTGCGATGAACAGAACAGCATCAGAGAAACACTGATTTGAAACATAAAGCTGCTTTGTTCATTGTGTTTACCAGTTTTAATCACCAGGTCAGTATGTTTTGGAGATGAAGAGACCTCTGGGGATAATTTGGCTCCCAGTAAAATGAAGACTGAAGGAATCCGAACCAGGAGTTCACACTTGGCACATGGGAGAAGTGTGAACTCGCAGTCTTCAATCCTAACTGCTACATGCCACTAAATCTTTACTTTTGCTAGTTTCATGCTTTTGAAATGTGAGAATGTTATGCTTTTTATTGTCACACATGATAATCAACTAAAGCACTTTGGATTTTAGGACTGTTGGTCAGATAAAAGATATAATATATAACATAACGGTTGGAAGACGTCACCCTGAGGCCTGGGTTATTACACACGGCATGTTTCAGGATTTTCTGACATTTGATTAGATAAACCATTAAACGATTAATCAAGAAATTAATGCTCAAATTAATGTAAAATAAAAAATACTGATTAGTTGAAGCCCTACAATATACTTATTAATATTTGGCTTTGTCACACAGCCCTGCTTGAAGCCAGTAGACAATAGAGTGAAGTAGACGATTGGACACAAACCAGAAGGAGGTCGAGAGCTGGAGAATGTGGTGTGTGTTTCTATGTGAGTGTTGCTGATTTTCTTAGTTGGAAGAAGCACTGGTCCCATCTGGCAAGGACACAAACACACACCCACCCAATCACAAAGTCACACAATCATGCACACGCACACACACAGCCATTGTCTGCAGGAGGGACGAGGGTTAAAGGGTCCCCCTCCCTCCCTGCTGACTCCTGGATGCTTGGAGCACTAATCCTGTTATCTCCGTCCCAATAAGAAATGAATTAATGAATAGAGCTTGGAAAGACAGTGCAGAGTGCTCGGCGACAGCCCTGCATGGAGGCCAGTGAGCTCACAGGCTCAGGCATAAATAGGCAGAAAACCACTGGGAGGATTCTCCATACGTAGATATGTAGTTTCTCTCCTTACTTCAGTAGGATATATGACCATGTGAACGCTGTGCTTTCTAAAACCGAAAAAAAACTTGACAGTAACAAACTAGAAAGGCTGTTATGTGTCTCCATGGATAAGAGCTTCAACTAAATGTTAAATGTAATGTAATGTACGGTGAAGTGTAGGGTAAATCTGTGATCAGACACACTTTCCCCACAGGGGACATTAAAGTTTCATCCTTTCAGACTCCCAGTGGAAATTATGGAGAGAACATAGAAAGGCAATCTGCAGAGTACTGGTCTTTTAGAGCATATAGATACTGCGCAGTTCAACATCCTGCTTTAGTTATGTGCTTTTATTACCTTATTGAAAACCTACTGGTTCAAGGGGCTGGCTACTTCCCACAGTTTATATGAATGTAATCAGATCAACCCAATATAGGCCTTATGCAACCCTTCTTAAGTCATGTTTAGACTAACTTTAGCATGGGAATAAAAGAACCCAATGTTATCCTCAAAAAAGTGACCTGATTCAAATGTTATCATCCCATTAAATGGCAGTTATCTGAGGTTTTTAGCCTTATAGATATGGGTTATTCAGGGCCACACGTCATACATCAGTTGAAACACCTGTCTGTGGCTGAAATTAGTTAACACTGACCTCTGGTTTCTCATGGGACATGACCCTGCTCTTCTGTGTGAAAGTCCTGTGTTTGCTACCACTCCTTTCTCCCACCCACTGGCCCGATATCAGCCGAACAAGCTAAAAAAAATGGACTGAACTCTTGCCGTACCACAGTGCAACATCACTATGCAGCAACCTGTGTTGGCCAACAAAATACATGCAAGCACATACGAGTACAACGCATGCACCACACAGCCTGTGCTTACTGTACAACTACTTCCGTCATGCTTTATATTGTTTAAAAACCTGACTCTGAGCATTTAAATCCACAAAGTGGCGTTTCTGTGTCTGATATGCCTTAAAAACTGGTATTTCTGGTGCATATTACTTTTTCTCACCAGTACTTCGTGACAACTCACACCAACCCTGTGGGCCTTTTTCTGGCACCTCGAAACCTTAAAAAACTTCTCTTGTCTGTCTTTTGTGTACCCTTAAAACCAGGTACACAAAAGACAGACAAGAGAAGTTTTACACACAATCACTCAAATACAGATTGGAGAAGACCTCCACATGAAAACGATACATGACACATACACTCCAACATACCTGGATACAAAACCGTCACTTCTACACACACTGACAGGTGGGAAGAATCAGAAGAGAGGATAAATGAAAATGAGGGTGGTGAGTAAGCCCTTGACCAGCACTGCAGATATTAAGAGAAGGATTTGATGATGGGGTGATTTTTTTCCTTTCTTGTACAATCATCAAAGAGGATGCACACGATAAAACACACACACACACACACACACACACACACACACACACACACACACTGACAGGACTTCAGTGTGTGTTCATACAATCCTGCTCCTTCCCCTGTATGAATGAAAATACCTTTCCTTTGACACCAAAATAGCCTGGTCTCACTTTAATCCCACAGGGAACAAACGTCTGATCACGTAGTGCTGAGAACACATGCTTAGTGTTGTCTGAATGTGTGTGTGTGCATGGGTAATATGCAGCTCAAATATCCTCTGTTGTATTTCTTATAGAAAAGAAGCCCATTGACTGTGTTTCTGTGATAGGAAGTCAATGCAGCGATCATTAGCTTGGAATGAAATACCAGACAATGGCCGACCAGCAAGATGGGCCACAAAGGGAGGCTCTAAGTTTTCAAGCTCGGGGGTGAGGCAGGTTCATAGAATGTGTGTGTGTGTGTGTGTGTGTGTGTGTGTGTGTGTGTGTGTGTGTGTGTAAGAGTGACAGATTCAGACACTGAGATCTTACAGTTGCTTTCTAGTGTCATAAACACTCCCTCTCTGCGCTTTGAACTCAATAGAAATGTCACAGCAGCCTGTCCTTGCACCAATGCACACACACACGCACAGACACACACACAAATACAGAATTCATGACAAAAGAAGAGGTCCTTTCAGTGTGAGGACCTGAGGGAGAAGAGACAGACGAATGGGGGGAACTCCCCCTGAAGTTCGCAGACAGCCATGACACAATACTGCAGGGAGCAGAGAGGGAGACGGGACTACAAAGACAGAAAGAGGCCAACAGAGGGATACATGAACATTTAACAGTCTGGATAACTTTTACATTAGAGCTGAAACAATTAATTGACTGGTTATCAACTACTACATCACTGACTAATTCTATAATTGATCAATCTGTTTGAGTAATTTTTTTAAAGAAAAAAAAAAAGTCAAAATTATCTGATTCCAGCTTCTTAAAAATGAATATTTTCTGGTTTCTTTCCTCTTTTATGACAGTTATCGAAATATCTTTAGGTTGTGGACAAAACAAGATATTTGAGAGCATCATCTTGGGCTTTGGGAAACACTGATCGACATTTTTTTTAATATATTTTCTGAAATTTCATGGACCAAACAACTCATTGATTAATCTACAAAATGATCAACTGATTAATCCATAATGACACACTTTTGCTAAGTTCGCATTCAAGCTACACCGAGATTACTGAGAATAAGATTAGGTTCATAGTTTGATTTGAGTTTTTACAGTCTTAACAGTAAAAACATTTGTTTGATCCAGTGGTTTCACTCAATGATCAAAACTGTCGCAATTTTATTTTCACCTATAAGACCCAACTGAGTGATTGGTATTTAGTGAGCATAAATCTAGGTGTGCTAATCAGGTTATGTTATTGCAGATCATGAGATTAAGAATCTAATCCAACTGAAACCCCGACAGAACAATTCCCACAGTTGGAGTGTTGCCTTAAATCTGATTAAAATTATTAAAGTGAATGTCAATGTACTAAACTTGTGCTTTCTTACGTGTAGAACTTTTTAAACAAAAGAGTCAAAAAGTTGAAACGAAATATGCATGCAATCTGACTCAAAATGAATCAGAGGAAAGCTTTATATCAGTATTTCTCATCACAACATGATGTCAGCCTTTGCCCTTTTGCCTTAATGGCCAGGGGGGCCACACCTACAGATTTCCAAAGATTTTGCATCATTTACGGGATTCATCTCTGTATCTTGTTGCCACGGGAAATGTAGCTTCCCATAATAATAAAGTAACAGGTTTTCACTGAGTGCCAGCAGCATTTAGAGCTGGTCCTGGCAAGCCCTGTGCAGCCTTTCTCAGCTTTTGGAAAAAATGACTCTTTCCTGGCTTTGTGGTGTTTGATATCAACTGCATTCATCAGCCTTCTCCTCACCAGACGGCCACCATTTGTGCTGCCGTCTATTGAGCCGGCTGAATCACTCACCTGGCAACACACTAAGACTAGTGCCCGGTTTCACCTCGGAGATTCAATACACCGAGTCAAACTACCAAAGGTTCTCCTAACTAGCATGCATAGCAACCCCATTTCAAGATGCCACAGTGGGTTGCTTTTTATCTCTATTTGTTGATGCGCATAAATTCAGGTGACAGTAAAACCTCAGCTTTGAGGGAGACGAGCTGGACGCTGCAACAGGCAAAGCACTTTGGCTGGAATTAGTTTAAAAGGTGGAGAGAAGGAGGAGAAAAAGAAAGAAAAGAGCAGGAACTGGACAACTGAGGAGGGTCTGATCATAGTCTTTTGGTTTTCCCACCATTGGACACACACACACATGCACACACACGCGCGCGCGCGCACACACACACACACACACACACACACACACACACACACACACACACACACACACACACACACACACACACACACACACGCACGCGCACACACACACACACACACACACAGAGTAACCCCAGGCCTCAGTAACCACTGGCTTCCAACTGAAATGGGCTTTGTAAGTTAAAAGGTGTGCCAGGCTTGGCTATAGACCCCTGCAACAAAAGCAGTGGTTAAATAGCATGGGAACCCCCCGAGGGATGTAGGCCAGGGTCAGTTGGTATATGCAGTGTGTGTGTCTTTGCAGTTAAATACTGTTGGTTCAGTGTGTATGGGAACAACACTGTGACTGTATCAGATCCACAGTGTAGTGTGTGAGTGCATGTTGTGTGCTCAGTGTATGAGCTGATATCTGGATTGCGTGGCAGCCACAGGGGAAGCAGCTAGTAGTCATGAATGTGAACAGGCATCTGTTACTCTGGGGCCTCTGCTGTTTTCTACCTCATGACCCCAAAACCAAGGGAGAGCTTGCTCACTGCATCCATTGTACAAACTCTATACATTTATTCACAACAATTGTACATATCTGTTTCTAATTTCACATTATAGTTCCATTGTCTTTTCAATTCAATATTCCTACAGTAACAATCTGCAGCTAAACTGAGCTATGTGAATCATCATCACCAATCACAGCTGTTCTGTTTGGCATTCAAGAAACAGATCGTGATGACTAATAAACAATGAAGACACCTAGCAAGTGATGAATGAATAAATAATAACATAAAGCTTGCCACATTTGTAAAGAAAATTTAAAAAAGAAAAGAAAGCACTGAGATACTGCCGTAGTCAAAACAGCTTCTCTTCTCCAAAGATCCAAAAGGCAAAAACAGCTGGACTCAGATTTGAGTTAATAACATCTTTCACCAAAAGCCCATCAGCTGAAGAGCAGCCAGGTCAGGTCTGTGAAACGCAATCTGCACGGCCCCTGAGAGACTGCAAAAAAGGCTCGTGCTGAAAACAGACTGCAATCAGCTGCTGGATGCAGGCGGCCTCTGTTCCTCCAGTTAGCTCAGTCATCACATTCAGTCTGATGGAAAATTCTCTCCAAAGCACCTTATGTATGAGGAGCTTCGCTGATTACAAATGATTCACTATTTAACCTGAACTTATTCCTAAATCTAATCAAATCATAAGAAGCAAAAGGTGGGATGATGCCACCTTTTTTTGCTCAGTCATAGACACCATCACCCTGGGAGAGCTGTGTTCATGCTCGCTCTTTTATCGGACCTCGACGGGACAGAAGCAGGGAAGGAGAGAGAGGACAAAGAGGCCACGTCAAGGGTAAGTAACAGCTCTGATGCTCACCAAGACAGAGAGAGGAGACGGAGACTCTAATCAGAGAGAATTATCCTGACAAACCCTCTTCAATCACACAGCCCTCCCCCTACCGCTACATCTCTTTGCTTTTCTCTCATCCATCTTCTTCTCCATCCGACCACTCTGAATGAAGAGATGAAAGATGATTAAAGGGAACAGCCTTGAATATGCCTGTTAGCTACTTTTTGCATTGCAAAAGGGAAAAGACAGAGGGGAGGAGAGAACAGAATGTGGAGTATTGTCCATTTATTGTTGCTGATGACAAATGCGGCATTACAGAGCCCTGAGATCAGCTAGTTTGTTGTCTCTCCATCGGAACATGTCCTGTATTGAACATGAATACTGCAACACCAGCAGGTGCACCAAACAGCTGAGCAGAACTATTTTTAATCTTCTTTTATTTATTAAATCAAGCCACAAAACAAGCAACATTACAAGTTATGTGTTAGGTCCTTATCACAGGTGTTACATTTGTTTGATTTTTGTTCCGAACATTTCCCAGCATTTAGCCCCACCTGTCAATAGAAAAGTGCAGCACGGACTAAAATGTCTTTTCTATTTGTGTTCAGAAAAAGAAACTGGAGTTAGCTGAATATGAGTCCTTTTTTAGGGGGGTTATTTTGACATACAATGCACTACATGTTTAGCCCCCCCTTAAGTTGCCCATTGAGCAACTTAGCAAACACAAGGAACAGCAAAGAACAGCAAGACTGTTCTTAAATTACAGTAATGCAGGTGCTGCAAAATATGTAGTAATTGCAGCAAAAGGATTAAAAGGAGTAAAAAGTTGTGTTAGCACATCCACACTGAATAAATCCAGCTAACCAATCAGGTGAAAGGACAATTTGGCTGTAAACCAATCAGCAGTGTCTGCTGGGAACCTGCGGACGCCTCCAGAGAAGAGGAAGAAGAAAAAACTTGAAACTATGAAAGTGCTTTTTGGTGTTAGAAGCAGATGAGATAAGATACCATTTAATTGCTTCGTTCATAGGCGCAGCTTTAATCCTATTGTTACAGCCGTGGTGTTTCATCCCACTGATAACTCACAACACTTTGAACAGTGGTTTTCACTCACACACACACACACACACACACACACACACACAGTATATATACACACAAAGATTTCCTTTCTGCTGCCATGGCAGAAAAAGTGCTTAGCGTGCCACATGCTCCCTTTTTTGAGGCAAAATTTAACTAGGTGAAAATTAGACTTTAAAATCAAAAAAGACGGAAATATACAGATCATGCATGGTGTGTATGTGTATGTGTGTGTGTGTGTGTGTGTGTGTGTGTTTGAAAAACGACAGTTAAGGAGGGGAAGGCTCATACTAAGAAAGGTTGTTAGATCTTTTTCTGCAATCAAAGCCATCTCTGCCGAGGTCAAGACAGACAGGAGAACCGATAACAAACAAATAAAAAACACACAGCTTTAACTTTATGCAATAACATATAGATATACATTCAATTCCAGTAAACAACATATGGAGAAAAAGAAAACATGCCGTGCAACTGGTTTCTGCAGTAAAATAGTTGTTTCTGAAAAGTTTTCACGCTCTATAAAGCTATGCTGAACAGACACACACACACACACACACACACACACACACACACACACACTGGGCCCCCCTTGGTTTACAGCACTGAGCAAGACCCCTGGAGACAAAGCTCCACCAATGGACCCCACACACACATACACACCCACAAACTACAATGGTCCTGTGGTGTAACAGTAGAGAAGGCACCTAATCCTGTTAAAGCATGACAACTACTAGAAGCCCTGTATTCACTGATATATGCCCACCCTGGACACACACACACACCCACACACACTGTGGCATGCAGCAAAGGAACAGGAAATAATTCACAGCCTTAAAGTGGACATTTAGTAACCTATTATGTGCTTCCAGTGATGGACAGTTTACTGGCCTCATCTCCACTGACAGTTTAAGTGGTTTGGGTTCAAACGTCTTGAGGCCATCTTACAAAGGTAATGTTTCAAACAGCTGCATTAGCAAGAGGGTTTTTACCCAGGATCCATTTGTTCATTATGTTATCTGTAGAAATTTATTTACAGCTGTACACAGCGGTGATTCTGTCTGTCTGCTAATGTGCATGCTGGTCTGCTCCCTGGATAGCAGAGTCCAGGAACTTGTGTTTTTCAGGTGGGCACTGTCAAATACAGGAAGTTCTCTGTAGACAATTCCCTCAACGACGATGGATGAATGCATCTGTAGGTAAGTCAACCTACTTTCTCTATTCTTGGGGTTTCTACCAATTTTACATTTGAATATTTCAGTACATTTTGTTTCCAGAGGCATCAATTGCAATTTTCTTGGCCAATTCCGATTTCAGGTTTTTTAAAAGTCTGACCTGCCGCTTCCAATTTTGGAGAATTCCAATTTTCTTTCAGTCTGACAACTGTAATTGACAGCATACACAAACTTATTTGGAATTTGTCTTTAAAGCTACTGGAAACTTGGCTTGAAATAGTAAAAATGCCTATATGTTGATGACTGTCTCATTAAGCATCCATAAAAATAAATGTTTATCAATATTAGAAAACTGAGTTCAGAATCAGTTCATTTGGCTGCTCAAACCATTTCTCAGGTGTGATCAGGTCATGCTTGATTGACAGCTCCCTGTCATCTCAAGGATCCTTACAATTTCAGTTACTTTTACATTTTATTTAAAATGTTCTGGTGCTACAGAATAAACTACCAAATCTATTACATGGACATAATAACAAAGCTAATTAGTAGGGTTGGGAATCTCTCTGTGATAGACGATTCGATATGTATCTAGATACACGGGTTACGATAAGATTCAAAAACGATATATTTTTAATACAGAACGATTCCATATGATTCAATACAGTGTAGGAACGATACGATTCGATACGATTCTACGGTTAACATTTGTTGATGTAGACATTAATCATACATTATAACATAAAGAAGCCAATTCTATAAAAGTGACATTTTTACAGTATTTTCAAATTTGTAAAAGACCACATCCCTAAGCATTGTTGCTGTATGGCACTGGCAAAAATAAAATAAAAAGACAAACAACAACAAAATCACATGTCAAATATATTACATATATTATAGTATTTATTTTTAGACATGGACCAAAAAAGACTTGCTGAATGAAAATCATTTTGTTGGATGGGATCAATATAAAAATGAGAAGAAGTTTTAAACTTTAAGTGAAGTGAACTTTAAGTAAACTTTAAATGTCTTAAACCTACTTGTTGTGTTGTTTTATGGTATTGTCTGTGTTTTTGTATGTATCTTATATGGACTTGAGTCTGGAATAAAGTTTATTCTTACGCTGTACAATGTAAACATAAAGCAGAATAAAATAATAACATGCAATGTAGGGTCAGAATCTGACATCTCCTGTTATTAGTTGATATCATGGATGTGATGACTAGCAGCTTATCACTGACAGCATGTCAGACTATTTCTCTGTGTTTGCTACACTCTGTCATTTATAAAAAGATAAATCACTTTTCTATAATACATTAATGATATTTCAATGGAATAAATTACTTATTGACTTATTCATACTTCAAAAACAGCATCAATAAGTGATTAACATAGGGGGGATCAAAATAAAATAAATAAATAAAATAAAAATCAACCAGCCACCCTCCTCCCCTGACAAGTAAAGAACAGTCCCTAAAGTGCGGTGAGGTTTGTGGAAATGTGAACGGCTCGTTTCTCCTCTGACACGTCACATACCTGTGTGCTGCCACGGCTCGGCTGTTCAGGTATTTCTGGGCAGTCATGACACCGACAAAGACTTCTTGAAAATGGAGCCGGGCTTGTCGGTCGCTGGTAAGCCATTATCTTGCACCGCGGAGCACTATGGCCGCCGTATTTGACAGGAATACGTATTTCTGTCTGTGTCTGTGACCCCCGTTCAACCCACAACCGGCAGGATTCGCCTTTAGTTTCTGCTGCAGCTTGGCTGCTCCCTGGTTAATCCAACCAGCATTAGCTTCTGTTCCTCAGCTCCATCGGTCAAGCTGGCGCTGATGTTTACATCCATTATCGTTGTCAGTAATGCCTGCTACGGAGCATGCCGCAGGCTCTCGCGTTGTTTTAGAGATGCAAACTGTTAAAGCCAGTCAACCGATTGCTAGTCTCGCGATACCCGATCCATGACTCTACAATCGATTCATCTAAGGATTCGTATCGACTGAGGAGGCTGCTACCGACGCAGCCGTATCCCTCACTTGTCAAACTGGATATCCGGCCATATCGGTTAATCGTTTCCAACCCTACTAATTAGCAAACAGGGTTAAACCACCAAACTCTTTGTTTCTGTTAAACTAAACCTCCCAGAATATGGCGCCAGTCATTTTAGCATTTTCCATTCACTTACATGAAACAGTTAGCATTAGCCATTCTATGTGAAACTTTCAAGCTTATTATCAACTACCGCAGTGGTTGGCTAGTTACTAATCAGTTAACTAGCACACTAGGATAGACCACCTCTATTTGTGTATTTATTACGTTATACCTCCTGAACAAAGAAGTGTTTCAGCATCTTCCATCCAGGTTAACATTTGCTTTGCTGTGTTATAATTTATTCAGATATGGGTGGTATCCATCAGTCTGTTAGTAAGCCTGACACAGTGGCTTTCAAACCATATGCAGCATGCATGGGAATACGGGTTGAAGTGGCTCTGGCATTAGTCAGTTACTGTCTGTGCTGCTGTTTGCAACATGAACCACTGTGCAGCACATGCATGTAGAATTAATCAGAAACGGAACGGCTATATTTAAGACTGACCAGCAGGTCACCCATCGGTCTCTGCCGAACAAGCTAAGAATCGTCCGATTCTGGTCACCAGCCAACTGATCTGTGCGTCTCAACTTTTATCATTAAAGACCTCAAGTTTTATGAGTAAAACTAAACATTTAGGTATGGAAATCAACTCTGGGTAACATGACAAAGCTAAATCTTTCTACAGTTAATACTGTCTTTTTTTTAATCGAATGGGATGGATGCCAAGCTTATGACATCCACTGTGTCTGTCTGTCTCCTCCATCTTTGTTTGGGTGCGCGGAGGGTGAGGAGGGTGTGTGAAGAGACGAGCCAGAAAAGGGCATAAAGACACTTAAAGAGGACAAGGCAACATTTTCATGTGTGCGTTTGTGTGCATGTATGTTAAAGGGTGAGAGGTCTCGACTAGACTGATCCTCATGGCTGTTGACCACATTAATCATATTGCATAGAGAGACGTGGTGTGTATGTGTGTGTGTGTGTGTGTGTGTATGTGCATGGTGGGAGTTTGTCCTCAGCTGTTCCCTGAGTGTGTGTGTGTGTTGCTGCACTTGACTGCTCCTATCAATTCAATTTCATTCCTCCCTCTGCTCCCTTCTTTTCTCCGGGCATCCCCATCCCCCCACCATAGAGCTCAGTAGTCTCTCTTTCCCTCTCTCTCTCCCTGTGTGTGATGGACTGCTGAGAGCCTAATGAGGTCCCTCCCTCCCCTTTGGCTTTTTTGTGACTGCAGAGTGTGTGTGTATGTGTGTGTATGTGTGTGTGAAGGGGGAAGGGAGAGCCAGAGGTGACAGGTTGGTTATGTACTTCCACATTTGCCTTTTAGCTCTCCTCATCCCTCCTTCCTTGCTTCACACCTCCCCTTGCTTTCCCCCCTTTTCCTCCATTCCTCCTTCCTTCACACCCTCTTCTCCCTCTCTTCCATCACCTTCCCTCTGCCCCCCGACACCATCATCCTTTTTCTCACCCATCCCATACCCTGTCCCGGCCCTTTTTTTATCCTCGCCTCCTGTCCTCCTCCTCCTCCTCCTCCTCCTCCTCCTCCTCCTCCTCTCCCTGCACTCAGTCTTACCGTTCATTTGTCGGTGAGACTGCAGCCTAATGGGCCATGGCAGGCCTTCCACTAAAGAAACCCACACAGAGTGCTGTTATTAGCAGGCAGGGAGATAAAGAGGAGAGGGAGGCAGGCGGACAGGCAGAGAAAGGAGGAGGGGAAATTGTGGAAAATACAGCATAATGATGTACGAAGGTAAAATGGGGTGATTCATATTAACGCAGCATTCAATTAACAAGTGCTGAGGAGGCATCTTCCACACTCCAGCCCCGATACGGTGATGTATCTGTGCTACCAGTTAGCAGTCTGGCTTGTTCACGGAGGAAGAGGCCATCAATAGATCAGCATGACCCAACAGCCTCTTACAGAACTGAGAGGTGAGTCACAGCGAGGGAACGGCTGCAGAGATACAACATGTATCAAAACACTTTCTCAGAATAGTAAAAAGGCACTGGATGTTTGTGAGATTTAAAAAAAAATATATTTCCATACGGTTTTTGATACTTTTAATCCTGTGTCCCAAAGAGTTGTAACTGATCCTTTATCTCTTGTTATATGCCTAATATATGTTAAAAAAATCTGTATCAGAGTATTTTTACATCAAAATCACTGTCTTTGCTCTTTGTGTAAAACCAGGTAAAATGGTTTCAAATGTTTGATGACTCATCCTGCAGTCAGGGGCCTTTACAAAAGATCATCCTGTCAAATAAGACCAGGTGACTAGCTAGACACTCCGGCCATATAAAACCGCACTTCCCTGCTTGTGGGTTGTAGTAGCCACCAGCTAACAGAGCAATATGGAATGAGATGGGAAGATATGCATGTTTGCACTTTCATTGCCAAAATAATGTGACTGAGGTCTTACCAATCTCTCCCTCATCCTCCCCTTTATCGACTGGTGAGAGGTGTGTGTGAAGCCAACAGTCCACTCAGCACATGGATGTATTAGGAGACCTGGATACAGCATTGGAGGCAGGGCCCCTTTCATTCCTATGAAAGTTGCTCAGTGGCACATGGGGCCAAAAAAGCTTTGTCTGCCCACATCTTCCACATTGTGGGGCCAAGAGCAAGCGCACTAGAGAGTTATAGCAGCCAAGTGCTGCTCGGCCGGACTTCTGGCTGACTTCTGATGTTCCGCTAACTTTAATGGGGATAAAACGATTTAATCTTGCGGCTCTTCTTTCCGTATTGGACTGAATGCACCAAATGCCGTTTGTGAAATGAGTAATTTTGGGGGGTTGTGACTCTCAAAAATGTATCCACTGATATACAAACGGCTCTTCCTCAATATATGTTTATGAAATAAGTCTTTTTGGAGCCCCATGGCATGACGGACCCAGTCATTGTAATTCCACTTCTTGCCACTATGTAAAATTGGCTTCAAAGCCCAGGGACTCCACGGTAGCTGCGTATCGCACTTCACTCTAAACCTGCCCATTTTTAAACAGTCCAATCAAATGCAAAGGATCTGATTTTAATCCCTCTTAACTGTATTAATGCAACTATATTTAGCATTAAATGGCCAGACAGGTTGTATACAAGCTAACAGCTTAGCAGCAGTTTAGCTAACCACTTCACTTGAAGGAACTCTAAACATTGGCATACCCATATTGTCAGTTACAATATTTCACACAAAACGGATCAACTTGAACTACCTAGTGAGTTTAGCAACTAAAGAACTTTGTGGAGACCAAAGCAGAGCAAGAAGGAGAGTGAATACAGGACTAACTATTTGACTGTTTGTCACGTGGCCAGATGCATCTTCAAATTAATGCTGATGTTGCTATAGGTGTAACTAAGTGTTTGCCGACATGTTAGCCATAACAACATTGTACAACTATTGCCTGTGTTCAGGGTATGAAATTAACAAAATATTTTTGGGGCAATTTTGGCCCCCACGGTCTAAAAAATGGGGGCATTTTCAAAATGTTTGGGAGCCATCAAAAAATTATAATTATGTTCTAACAATAAGCACATGAAAAGCAAAACCAACTAAGATAGCGTCTTCACTCTTCAGTAGAAACCACTATAAATTAAATAAATAATGGGTTACATAAAGTTATGGTTGCAAAATATCACTCAGATTTTCTATAATTCAACCAGTTTAAATGTGATGATTTAACCATTAATCTACTGATAGCAGTACTAATGTTTCACCACATTACAGTTACTTTTACTGTTAAAAAGGCCAAATTACTATAAATTCCTTAGATGCAATCCTGGAAGTAAGTTAATTTAAAATTTAACATTCATTCTACGATAATTTTTCATTAATTTGTCATTGTGTAGACACAGATCACCCAAGAAATGGTTAATTTATACTGATGGTACAGCAAAGCCCCCTCCCCTTCTCTGTCAGATTACTCTCATGTAATCAATGCAGTCTCTTTGATTATGTCTGGAAAATGAGTTGTAGACGTGACGGTAAATTAATTTAATGAAAATAAAATTATACTTTAATGTCAGATTGTAATACTGTTAAAAATATAAATACATATAGTTGTTTTGAAAACTTGGGGGCAATTTTGGCCCCCGGAACATGGCTTTTGGGGGCATTCTTGGATAAATTGCGGGCCAAATGGCCCGTGGCCCTTGCTAATTTCTGACACTGCCTGTGTTCAAAGCTTCTTCCGCTGCCCCAGTAGCTTTTGTTTGGTAATCGTCTATTAAAAACCTGTAGAATTTGGTGGTTAGACAAGCCTTATGATGATGTTATTTGGTTTGAGGATTAGATGTGACTATCTGTCTGACTCATCAGAAAGCACAGAATTGGGACATTTTGATAATGTGAGGACCATTTTAGCTTTTATTTCCATGATTACAATCAGAATAAGCGGAATGTAGTACTAATTGTTTGAGGTTGTTTTATTGTATTATCATTCTAATTTTGCACATAGCTCAGGTTTGTTGGACACTTGCAGCTGTATGTAAACATAGCTATAGAGTCAGACAAAGTGGGACTGACTACTTGCACAAAGGGAAATGGGAGTGGTACAGACTTTTTTGGACCTTTGGGGGGTTACAGAGTGGTGTGTGCTGGTCACATTTTGGATTCACACAGCGCACGTCTCAGAATAATTCAGCCACACAGGAGGCCCTGGCCCATTTGCTAATGCACACTGACAGACTGAATCACCATAATAGGGGACTTGGTCTCTAAGTGATATAATTATTCGTAGTTTTAGCACTAAGTGCTTCCTTTAAAACCTTATCCACACATTTGGGGAGAGAAGGAGAGCGATGAAAAGCACAAGATGATCAGGGAGAGGCAAACCTTGGCAATCAGAAAAGATCAAATCACTTGAAGAGGTCAGTGCTGATGAATCACATATTAACTGTTAAATACAGCAGGCAGAAAATGTTTTCATCTGGGAGGAACATGACAGCGCTATAGACAAGGAGCACATCTGAAAGCCATGACAATACTGAGCTGCACACAAGAAAAAAACGATGTAGCATGGCTGTTGACTCCCATTTCCTCACATCAAAGTCGACCAAATGTATGGAAATAGTTTCTAATCCAGCTATAATGGATGTCTCACACACAATGGACTCCTATGGGCCCTTGTCTGTCTTGTTGGCAGTAATAGCACTGTTGTGCGGGGCTTTGAGTGCTGCGGAGATTGGAAAAAGCACATAGGATAAAGGCACTCGCTGCAATACACAACTGCATGCGTATTCAAAAGAAGAGTGGAAAAAGGGAGAGATGACTATCTGTGCCTGATATCTATGATCTACAACTGCCCACTGCAAGTTGAGATGGGCAACACAATAAAGCACCAAATTCACTGCGTTCAAAGGAAAGATGGAAAGCATCAGCTCATGGGCTGGCTAACACAAAGCGGGGCATTATGGGACTGGCGCTGGAGTGCTATGCTCAAAATGCTGCAGATGTGGAACTCAGAAAAAGATAATTGCATTACTTTAAGATTCTTTCCATTTGTTTCCATACATTGTTTTGTGTTTGTCTGTAACACAAGGCTCTGCATTCATAATGCAGTATCCCCAAAACTGGTTCCATTGGTATTTCCTCTGCCACGCAGATCGAACCCAGAAACCCACAGCTGATGATCATGTGTAGTGTAAAAAGGTCAAATCTAATCTAATTGGCTCAGAGAATCCCTGATCTTTTCACTGGTGTGGTTAAGTTTCTGTATCTGCTCTATGACTGCTCTTTTAGCATACAAAGAAAGAAAGATGGAAAGTGTGCAACGCATAGAAAAAATTACCATATATACAGTACAGGCCAAAAGTTTGGACACACCTTCTCATTCAATGCGTTTTCTTTATTTTCATGACTATTTACATTGTAGATTCTCACTGAAGGCATCAAAACTATGAATGAACACATGTGGAGTTATGTACTTAACAAAAAAAGGTGAAATAACTGAAAACATGTTTTATATTCTAGTTTCTTCAAAATAGCCACCCTTTGCTCTGATTACTGCTTATCAATGGGGTTGGGACCATCAGTTGTGTTATGCAGAAGTCAGGTTAATACACAGCCGACAGCCCTATTGGACAACTGTTAAAATTCATATTATGGCAAGAACCAATCAGCTAACTAAAGAAAAACGAGTGGCCATCATTACTTTAAGAAATGAAGGTCAGTCAGTCCGGAAAATTGCAAAAACTTTAAATGTGTCCCCAAGTGGAGTTGCAAAAACCATCAAGCACTGCAGCGAAACTGGCACACATGAGGACCGACCCAGGAAAGGAAGACCAAGAGTCACCTCTGCTTCTGAGGATAAGTTCATCCGAGTCACCAGCCTCAGAAATCGCAAGTTAACAGCAGCTCAGATCAGAGACCAGATGAATGCCACACAGAGTTCTAGCAGCAGACCCATCTCTAGAACAACTGTTAAGAGGAGACTGCGCGAATCAGGCCTTCATGGTCAAATAGCTGCTAGGAAACCACTGCTAAGGAGAGGCAACAAGCAGAAGAGATTTGTTTGGGCCAAGAAACACAAGGAATGGACATTAGACCAGTGGAAATCTGTGCTTTGGTCTGATGAGTCCAAATTTGAGATCTTTGGTTCCAACCGCCGTGTCTTTGTGAGACGCAGAAAAGGTGAACGGATGGATTCCACATGCCTGGTTCCCACTGTGAAGCATGGAGGAGGAGGTGTGATGGTGTGGGGGTGTTTTGCTGGTGACACTGTTGGGGATTTATTCAAAATTGAAGGCACACTGAACCAGCATGGCTACCACAGCATCCTGCAGCGACATGCCATCCCATCCGGTTTGAGTTTAGTTGGACGATCATTTATTTTTCAACAGGACAATGACCCCAAACACACCTCCAGGCTGTGTAAGGGCTATTTGACCAAGAAGGAGAGTGATGGAGTGCTGCGGCAGATGACCTGGCCTCCACAGTCACCGGACCTGAACCCAATCGAGATGGTTTGGGGTGAGCTGGACCGCAGAGTGAAGGCAAAGGGGCCAACAAGTGCTAAAGTGCTCTGGGAACTCCTTCAAGACTGTTGGAAAACCATTTCAGGTGACTACCTCTTGAAGCTCATGGAGAGAATGCCAAGAGTGTGCAAAGCAGTAATCAGAGCAAAGGGTGGCTATTTTGAAGAAACTAGAATATAAAACATGTTTTCAGTTATTTCACCTTTTTTTTTTGTTAAGTACATAACTCCACATGTGTTCATTCATAGTTTTGATGCCTTCAGTGAGAATCTACAATGTAAATAGTCATGAAAATAAAGAAAACGCATTGAATGAGAAGGTGTGTCCAAACTTTTGGCCTGTACTGTATAAAGAACAGTTTGACATTTTAGGAAATATGCCTATTTACTTTCTTGCCAAACGTTAGATGAGAAGATTGATACCACTCTTTTGCCCCGTGTTCTCTTTAGCCTGTCCACAAACTCCACATCCGCAACATAGCAGGAATGATTTAAATACAACATAACTTTTAAAAAAGAGAGAAAAAATATGTTGGATTTCGAACAATCACTCTGTAGAAAAAACATTCAGTTGAAGTGTTTTGCTCGCTGGCCCCATGCTGCTCTTCTTTCTGCCTGAAAAGTTGCACACTAGCTCCACAGTCCATACCACTTCATGCCAAAAAACTTTTAACTATCCCTTTAAGCTCTCCGGGCGCCTCGAAATTGCCTGCAGGCAATAAAAAGAGTGAATAGGAAACACGCACACATCGAGACGCACACCTTGAACGGGAGTTCTGCTTGAATGAGTTCTATCCAACCATCAAGTAATCAATAGCACCACACAGATGAAGAGAGTAATGCTGCCCCCCCCACCCCCCCACCAAGTTAAATAAGGAGGAAGGAAAAGAGGTTTGGGGTCAATAAAATGAAAACAGGTTTTAAGTTTTAATTTGGGGTAAAAAAAAAAAAAAACTCTGGCAAGACTGTTGAGGCCTGAACTTCTTTCATGTGACTAGTGAAGGGTCCAAATATAAAAAGTCCCCACGAAGAATCACATCCTCTACAAATAGGTCTACCCCCGAGAGATTTAGCATTTTGTTTTTTTAAACAATGCTACCTGTCACTGCTTTCCTCCCCTACTTAAGTCATCCTGGATTTCCCCTCCTGTCGTGTCACAGGCATTGCTTTTATTTCTATGGAAATGTGTCAGTTAATCTCATGTGGGATGAGTTATGGGATTATGTTACATGACATGAAGTATTACAGAGAATATAGTATTTCCCCCAAGTCATAGAATTCTGGTGCCTACGACCTGATCACAAGACTGAGTTTGATTTGGGTCTGTTTTGCATTTCAAATACCCCCTTCCCCATCATGCCCGTCTATTTCTCTCCCTTCTCCCCAACATTTGTTAGGCAATTACAACCAAACGAGGGCATAATGGTCCAGTCTGCGAGCCCCGGCCCTCTCTTTCAAGTCCAGCCTCTCTCTGAGACATGGACAGAGGCCAAATGTGTACAACAAGCATGGTAAACACACACTTGTACACACACAGAAAGCCAATAAAAGACAGGTGTGGAGCAGTGCAATAACAGAATACAGCAGGCTGTCGGCTTCAAAAGCTAAAAGGACAAGGCCACCATTGATCCTGGCTGATAATTGCACGCCCACCACCCAAGGTAAAAGCACTAAAGGTGGAGGAAAACACACAGACCTACACAGGGGACAGGGAGGTATGAAAACAGGACAGGAGTAGTAAAAATGTGTTTGCTCCGTGTTTTTTTATCTCATCACATGTGCAGATACACACAACCTCCATCCACGCATGTTGTGCTGACAAGTGTAAGAAAGGGAGCTCTTGTTGAGGGACAGGGGCTGAGCAAACAGTACCAACGGCAAAGAATGCCTCTTTTTTTTTGCTTGCTGCTGCAAACAAGTCCGGAGTGGAAATGGCATAGCTGGAAATCGCTGCAAAAATGTGGCTGAAACACCTGAGGCCAGGTTTAAACAGAAAGCACATAAGGGAAATACACACAGGGAGAAAATGGGAACGATGCTGGAAATACTGAAGAATACAGCAAGAAAAGAGCTATGATTCATTTTACAGGAGGGGGTGCTGTGAGGGTAATACTTCCATTTTACAGCTTCTTTGGTTTTACAGTAATAATCCAGGTAGTTTTTTTATTAATTCAGTGGTATTTTGAATTGGTTTCAGTAACACAGTACTTACATTTGATCTACAATCCACACCCAGTTAACGAAACCTTTCCCATTTGCTTCTCTGCTAATTGTTAAAATGTATCTTTCCCAGGGCATTTTCTTTTGCTGGGAAACGATGCTATTAACTTCAAGAATTTAGGCAAGAGCACAGCATAAGCTTCCAAAAACATGGATGAAGGTAGGCTGACGGCCAAGGTTAGGCTTGCAACATACTAGTTTTTGATAAGGGTGTCCAGCCATGTCTACAGGCAAAAGTGTTGGGCTGCTCCGAATGGCCACACTCATAGGCGGAGGGAGCAGCCAGATGCAATAATTATTCAAGTTTTCAAGGTGTTGCACTTGGCTGAACACACACACACTAAACTGACAGCAGTACTGGTGTGATGAAGTTAAAGAAAGAATATACGTCCACACACCTAGTCAAGCTCTACGTAAAGTGAGTGTGAGTAAAAATTGTCAGACACAAGTGAGTATGTACATGTTAATGGTTGCTAGAGCTGTCGTGATAACCACAATATTGTAATATTGAGAAGCCAGCCGCAGGGAATGGCAAACAACCACCACTACCGCTATGTCCATGTTTTTTTTTTTCTAACTAGAGCTCGTATTTACACTCCGCTACAAACGCCAGCAGTGTGACGAGGCTCTGAGCATCTTCTCTGCACTGAGCATTGCACATTTGCAGTTTGTTTTTTGGTCAGCGAGAGTTGAAAAAGGTTCAACTTTAGCAGCCACTCATCACTTTCACTTTTAACCCAGCTGTCCAATCACAGTGAAGGAGATGTAGGACGAATAGGCTACCACAAAGACGAACTGTCTAATCGCTAAACAACAATAATGAGGAAAAATGAAAACTGAACCCACATAGACTGGGGGGGTCTCTCTACCTGCTTCTGCCTTCCCTTCATCCAGGTACTAAGATAACTGTGCTATTTTTATTTCAAAAAACAAAAATATATTTCATATTAGCCTAAAAATAAAGCTTATTTATAAACCACTAAACTTGTGATAAATAAGTAATTTGCTGAGCCCTACTGCTGACAGTGAATACAGTTATAGAGGAGATGCCATATAGACCGTGTTGAACCCTTTAACAGGTAAAAAATATTAATTTAAAAATAATTTTAAAGGAAGAAATTTTCAAGAAAAACTAGTGCTGTATCAAGGTTACGTTAGGACTATGTTTTGTTCCTTTTTGTTGCAGTCTTAAGAGCAGTTGCTCAAAAGTGGTGCATTTCTGACCTCTACCAAACTGTCATTTTTTGTTGTTACTTGGTGGTTTTGATGTGCTGCCTTGACAACAGATCAGGTGTGAACAGCATGAGTGTCTGGACACTCAGAACACGTCACAACTTGGTGTTAATAATCAAAAACCTAAAGGGACATCACAGTGCTGTACCCACTGTTTAACTAACAAATGTAAAGCAATAAAACTGAGACAAAACAAAAGTCTCTAGATTAACACTATTCATCATGCTTTGTGTGTATAATAAATAAGGAACAAATGGTTGCCTCGCTGTCTGGTGGAGGAAGCCCTCAAACAACAAGCTTTGATTAATGATTTTAGATAATCAGCCCTCGTGTGCTCTCACACACACGCGTGTACAGGTGCCTCTTCCTTTGATGAATACAACAACAGAGCATCTTCCAAATGGCCTCATCTTTCACGAGCCTCTCCGAGAGCTAATAAGAGTGCAGGGACGATTTGTTTTACCGATTTTCTCTTTTCGAGTGTGGCGGGCATGGAATTAATTACACTGATTAAATATTGTCTGTCTGCATTGTGCGCTGGGGAAGGGTTGAAGACGGACTGTGAGCGCATGTACTAAGTGGTTTAAGTTGCGGCTCAGAATGGGCTCTGCTGTGAATATACATGGATAAATAGATATACAAGAAGAAATGCACTTAAGGAGGAAAAAAAGATGTGCATTTGCAAATTAATGTTCAAGCATTCAACTACAATTACCAGCGCAGTGAAGGTTAAAGCACTTACAGGTTGAAAATGTACCATTTCTTTAAATGAAAGTAATGATGAGCATTAAAATTATATGTAGCACTTTTCTAAACAAAGTTGCAAAGGGCTTTACGACAAAAACAGCAAGACGAAAGCATTAAATTATACCGATATACATAAACAAGATCATAGAAAGACAGTATAATTAGGAAATTTGTGTAAATAAAATGTGACCTGAAGCAACAGCGCAGCAAAAAAAAGTTTAAAGCTGAAATGAATCGGAACAAGAGCAACAGTTTGCATGCAACTGCCCAACACAGACAAGTACACAGTATTATGAGTGTACGTGCAAATAAGGGCTGTGTATTGGCAAGAATCTGATGAAAGGATACAAATCAAGATATGGGATATCAAAATCAGCTGATGTTTGCCTTGGATACAGTTGATCTATTGGCAGATAAGATGACATTCACTGATGGCAGCAGCCAATATTTTTCTATTCTGTCACATCAAATTTTTACTGTCCGCTTAAAATAAAAAATGTGCTTGTGATGAACAGAGATCTAACCTGGGACACCTTTGGGACAAAGGACGCAGTCAACTCTCATGTCAGGGGATAGACATTATTGTTTCCCTGATAATGCTACACTTTAAACAACAAATCTGTGCCGAAATCAGCATGAGTAGAGCTTGTTAATGTTAGCTGTTAGCAGGCAGTTGCGGGAACTAACAGCTAACTGAGGTTGCATCTAGTTACAATGCGATGTGTTCAAGCTCTGTTCAGTAAAAATGAGTATTGGGCGAAGGTAAATTTGAACATTCTCATCATGTTCAAATGTAATCCTGTAAAATTTCGTTTTTGGCATGAAACTTGAATAAATACAATTGTTTGAGGAGAAATTTGTTGATTTTTTTTTTACAGCGGTATAAAACAGATATTAGAGAGAGAATTATGATATATCATATACAGTAAAAGGCAGGACTGTGTGTGATTGAATGTGTGCTCATCCAAAGATAGTGTAATGAATGGCTGAATCACCTTAAAACAGTTCATTTTTATAATTAAGATTTTTTTGTATCCCTGGCACAAAGGGGGGTAAATTGCAACAAAATCAAACTAAACAACAAAAAACATCGGTATTGGCTGAGAATTTCACAAATGGTGCATCCCCCTTAATTAAAAATCGATAGTGCTTTTGAGAATCGGTAGAGTGTCACAAAACCTAACATTGTGATACACAAGTGCATTAATAGTTTCTACACCCTGACGCAAATAAGATCTTAAATTTCCTGCCTATAGCCTGAACCAAGAAGCAAACAGTGTACAGGAAAAATTGAGCCCTCCAACACATACGTGTTTTCCTGTCTTCGTTTCACTCACACACACACACACACACACACACACACATATATAGATATATATAATACATACATACATACACATACACACCATCAGCTAAGTCATATGGGGGTCTGTCGTCTGTTAAGTTACTCATGGTTACCCAGATGAACACGAGCCAACATCCTGATAGTCTGACCTCCTTCTCACTCAACAGAGTCATGACTGACTCTTTCCAGCTTCCCCCAGTCCTTCTGTCCAAACCACCAACACTTCCCCAACCAGCAGCCTCACATGTGAGCAGTTAAAGAGAAGGTGGGAGTAAGGAAAGAAAAATAACTTTAAGATCTTGCCTTGGCCGACAAACAGCCCTTTACTATGCGGAAGCCTTCAGAGAGAATATGATTAAAGTGCGAGTCATCTTTTACTGATGTAAGTTACAGAAACAGAGAGGGAGAGCGTGTGAAGAACATAAAAGAGCATGAAAGACAGAACGCAGGCGTGGAGTTACATATAGTTTCATTGAGTGAGAAGCAGATAGAGAAATTAGAAAAGAAAACAGAGAGATTAAAACTGAGCGGTGTCAGTGGACTCGGTCCTGAGAGTCGAGTCAGAAAGAAAGATTGGGAGATGAGGCAAGCGAGATGAGCTCACCGCCTCCTTGTGTCTTTTATCGCAACACTCTTGAGCAACCAAAGAGCGGATTTACACCAGAGGCTCACGAGCTTTTCCACAACAGGGAACCCCGCGGCCATTCTGCCAGGAAATTACATCTGAGGAAAATACTGGCAAGACCAACCACCAACACCTCCCTCCACACACACATTGAGTGAACTGAAAACTGAAAAATCATACAAGAACTTACACTGACTAAACACAGTGATAACAAGTAGGAACCCCATAGGAATGCCACACAAACAAAACCTTTGAAAGTGATGGGAAATAAAGACAAAACATTCTGATGCAAATAGCTGCTCTTTTACATACTTGAATGTGGAGTTGCTGGCTAGCTTTTTTCACAGGCGATCTTGATTGCCTACATCAACAATCACTTATAAGTTTCTTGAAATGGGCAATATGTGTATGGACTGATTACTGAACAGGCCAAGGGGCCCAAAGTGTCAGGAGGCCCTCTGGCCTGCAAAACGTCACTCAAATGAACAAGTACTGACCATGAAGAGACTCAAAAAGGCCAGAAAAAGATGAAAAAGAACAGCAAAGAGACACAAACATAAGTACAAAAATGTACGAAACAACCACAAGGAGACGCAAAATAAAAACAAAGATACAAAAATAACCAAAAGAGACACAAACTTACCACAAAGAGACTCTAAATTGCGTCCAAGAGACACTAAACGAACACCGGGAGACAAAAAATGACCTCAGAGAGGCGAAACTACAAAAAGATGCACAACGACTTCAGAGCGATGCAAAACCACCTCAAAGTCTGTGTGTCTTGCTCACATGGGAGAGGTGGTAGGGTCTTTTACATATCTGTGCCCAGGGGCTCGTTGTCTCATAATCCACCCATGAATGTGGCAAGTATTATATATCAAACACGCTGTCAAACATTCAGTGTTTTAAATGTGAGGATTTGCTGCGTTTCTCTGTTTTACAACTGCAAACTGAATTTTTGAGGGTTCTGAACTCTTGGACAAATTTGGAGACGTCACTTTGGATACCAAGAAGGAAATGCTTTCCAATCAAAGTATGAAACTGACCAGATATTTTAATATGCCAACTTTTGGCATTTCACAACTCTCGATACCCAGTCTGTGCCAATAAAGTGCTGCTGTTCAGTACCCAGCCCTAATTAAAGGACCAGTTTGAGGAGCTTTCAGAGATTTTGGGACCTGAAATGTTTGGAGTTAAGCAGCCCCGCAGTGTTTTCAGCCCACTGACTGACTCTCCCATACAGTTTAATCCTGTTCAACTTTGCTGCCTCGCTTTGTCAGAGTCACCGGTGCTTCAAAAGGCGTCAGGGACCCATTACAGCTTTATGTAACGTTGTGAAGACAGGGACGTGCACACACACATACACACAGACCCCCACCCCCACCCCACACCCACCGCCACCACCCCTTTCTGTGAACAAGGGGTTTTTCTACAGCTGGGTAACAAAGCATGACCCAATAATCCCAAAGCTTGACTCAAAGCTTAAGAACCCCCCAATTCCCTCCCTCCTCTTATATCCCTTCCTCCCGCTCTCTGAGGACTTTATAAGGCTCTGGCAAGGGGCTTCTGGTCGCAAATGTGTGTGTATGTGCTGCGAATGAGGGGGGTTTTACAAATACAAGCACGCTTAGCTTTGATTATTCTAATTATGACTTGGAGCGAGGAGTAGATTATTATGAACACATGGGCCAATGAGTTGTTGATGAGCTCACGTCTCTTCAATCTGTCAGTATTACAGTTAAAAGAGGACTGACAGACAAAGGCCTTTACTCATAATGTATGTGGGTGGAGGGCATCTAAGGGACATACCAGGCAGGCAACTCATTTTTTTATTGTTGATGCATACACAGATGTCTTCAATGGTAAACATGATCAAGTCCTTCTGAAATGACTCTCATTTTATTTTTACTAAGCTGGCTGGAGGTGCAGTTATTATGCAAACTTTTAGGCCATTAACATCAGCAGCCAGAGACAAACAAGCGGCAAGACACCATGTCCAATATATATTCACGGTGGACATATTTTACATTGTGAAAATAATATGACACCACCCATGCAGCTCCCTGACAACTGCAAAAAATCAGATTTGTGTTGATTCAACTTTTTCACTGTGGCAAGCAACAGTTTTCCTCCTATTCTCACGCACTCTTAGTCTGGTCTTAAACTTTCCATGACCTGCACACTGAATTTGTCAAGTCCTGCTCAGCTGAAAAGCAGATCACAGATTTCGCCCCCACCCACCCTTGCACCAGATCCCATTAGTAATTACCTGAAAAAACAAGAGCAATTCCAGATCTGGCTCTAGGCGCACCGATTCTAAGAAACCAGGACAAAAACAAGTCTAAAGATGAGAATGAGTTTATAGGAACAGGAACTCCTGCTGTGCTTGTGATAGCTGTGAGGAATAATGAAAAAATGCTATATCTCATGATAGCCTAGCTTGTGAGCTCATCGCCTCAGTATTTTCAGTGCTCCTTGTTGTGTGCTTGGTAGATATCTTGAAACCTTGAGGACGCCAGTGGTAAACAGCTGGTTCAGCTCCCCTAAAGTCACAAAGACAGACGAGAGCAGCGTCGCCCACCACAGCTTGGGACTGATGACAGATGATGACTCTGTTTTGACTTAGAGCAAACTAAACTTAATAAAAAGGGGTAAATACAGCAGGAAATGTATTTGATTTTGATGTGTAAATGAAGCTTGCACACCAGTCTTAACTATTCCTATGCAAATCATGTGATGCAAAAGTTAAATACAGGTTTTCCAGGCTGCATTTCTCTGAGATGCCATATTTTCAACCACGCACCATCAACATGCATGTGTCAGCACGCAGCCTTGTCTCATTCCTAAATCGCTCCCCCCCAGCAAGTTCCTATTACAAAGTACATGAAGCACGTCCATCTCGCTCTCTCAAAAACAAGCGCTGCCACTATTTTAAGTGGCGACTACATTATGCCATGTCAGGTGAAAGCAACCTTAAGACTGTCATTTACAGGTGCGTAACACGATCCTTAATGAGTGCATTGTGTGTGAGCGTGTTCGGTTGCCCAACCTATCTAAATCCAGCTGTGAACAAACAAAACAATTGTTCTCCTGCTTAGTCAATCAGCAAACCATCCACAGTAACTGGTTCCCATGGTCTGTAAAGTGAAGAACAAGCCAAATCTTATCTTGATGTCACACAGCTATTTTTTGTTGACAGAAAGACAAAACCATGTGCCTGCCTGCTATGACTGACCTTGGGGGAGATTGGAAACGATTTGCCGGTGAGGCAGGTAAGACTGGAAGTGTTTGCTTACGGGTGTATGCTTTGTTTTGACCGTTTAAATATCAACTTAAGTTAATAACCAATGGAATACAGGTTCGTTATCTCCAAATGTAAATTCGGGCATTTGTGTGCTGCAAACATTTCTATTTATTTTTAATGAAAGTCTGTACATGCACACACCCCAGACTGAGCCCCTAGTTTTGCTCGCACACACCTTTGGGGGAGTTGCACATTGATATGTTGGTGATGACAGGAAGTGTTTAAAGTAGGTCATCAACTTGCTCAAGCACCCTTCACCAAAGTTATGGTTTTAAAGAATCCCTGCATATGGTACAAATGTGAAGCCTTGAGGCAATCGACAGAACTAAAGCCAGAACAAATCTGACTTCAGTAACTAAGATATCAACTCTCTCTCACACAGACGCAGACTTGCAAAACTTATCAAGCCAGACGGCAACAAATCTCACTGAGGGCAAATCTCACTTTCATATTCATAAGTCTCCAATTTCATTTAATTATGGGGTGGAATCGATGAGCATTTATAAGATGCAATTAGATACAGCAGTCACAGAGAAACGCAGCAGCCACAGTTTGCAGCCCCCCCCCCCCCCCAGATACCTTGGAGCAACATGAAACCCCAGACAAGCTCCAGTGGCTCTCACACCATATGGCCTCAGAAAAATCCTCCGGGTAACCATAAAAGGCTGGTTTTTTTTTCTTTTTGGACAATCTATCGGTTTCATCTCATCAATTTCCCTGATGTCTGAGCTCATTTTGTGGCTGTGTAGAGCCGGAGGTATGAAGCTAATGAGAATGTGAGTGGAGATGGAGCTTTGCGGAATGGCCCTTTGTTTGGAAACAGCCTCTCTGCAGCGCTGGAAATGCGAGACGCTTATCGATCATTTCAACTGGAAGCCTTTTGTGTTGCAAGCGACTGAGAGGCTGCGGGCAAACGCACCAATAAAGGCAGTTTAACGTTATGCGCAGCTATGAGGGGGTTAACTTTAATAATAAAAACAACACAAACAGCCACAGCGTGTATTTTACACGCTGGTGGCGACTGCGCTCTTTGTCCGGTCCGACCAGCAGCGGCAAATAAACAAAAAGCTGTGGGGGGATTTTTTCGGATTAACGTTGGATTAATCATAATAAGAGACCCAATAACCGCCTTTGTTCCTTGCCTAAGCCACCCTCAACCGATGGTGAGTTGAGAAAAAACGACTTTTGCAACGAGGAATTCGCACAAACAAAAATAAAGCCCCGACGCTATAACGCTGGGTCCTTTTGTATCCGCGTCTGTCAGCCCTCCTCCTCCGCGCCTCCCCCTGCCTCTCTGCCGGGGTTACGGCTCCAGTCAGCTCCGGTCGTCGACGAGGAGCTCCAGAGAGGTAGAAAAGTGCTGATAGTTGCCAGAACACAGCTTCTCTTGATTGAAAACCTCTCATACACAGCGGGGCAAGGCTTTAACGTGAAGGCAAAGCTGCAGTAGCCAGCGGCAAGCTACGAAGTAATGAGAAGCCACAATAGGAAGCCCTTTAATTTTTTAACAGCAGCTGGTCGGCTAAGCTAGCAAGCGACCGTGTCTTCGCTTCCCCTTTTCACAGTCGGCCCATAAAAGATCGAAATTTGACTACAAATGTTTCCCTGTAAGCCTACCAAATTAAAAACACACATAGAGCCATGTGTGGGTATATATGCGGGGGAAAGAGACGCTTTGCATACTTTCCACGATAGCAGGGAAAACTTCCATCAATCATCCCCAGTAAAGATCCAGCAGCACAGACTTGGAAACGGTCCACAGTGTTTGAGCCAGAAAGCTTCGCCTCGGTGAGAGTGAAATATTCCACTTACCGACTTGTAAAACGTTTTCCACACAGCCGGTCTCTAGCAGCCTGATACCCCGGCGGAAAGGGAGTCCGTCTCCCGTTCCCACTGCTCCGGCTGCCCCCACGGTAGCCGCCGTACCGGCGGTAGGTCCTCCGCCACCGCCGGCGGTGGTGGCTCCGGACCCAGCACCCCCAGCCCCGCCGGTAGCCGCCGACGGACCCTCCTCGCCGGCGACTCGGCACTGAAACGAAGAGTACATGCATATCTCCTTTTCGTTGCGGGGGAAAGACCAGTAGACGATGCGGCGCTGGACGGGCTCAGGGATCCGCTCGAAGCGCTCCTCTACTCTCTCGAAGGCCCACTTTTCCGCTACTGCCTTGGCGGCGCAGTCCAGAAGAGACTCCGGGGAACGATACCGGGAGCTGGGCAACCCGCTGCCGTGGCCGGGCCCCGGGCCGGGACCTCGGGGAGCAGGGCGCAGGCAGGGTCGCTTGCTGGCCGGTGGTAAGGAGAGGAGAGGATGGGGCGGCTGCTCTCTGCGTCCTTCCGCCATGGTGAGCCGATCAACACTGACGAGACGGACGGTGTGCGGACACCAAGCAGCAGCAGCAGCAGGAAGCCGAGTATACACACACACACACACACACACACACACACACACACACATAGACACGCGAGTGTCAAAGCAGACAGGATCTCAGACAAGGCTTCCGATCACAGCTTTCAAAATAAAATTAGCTATTTACTGAATATTTAACAGAAAAATGTGCCAGATGAATAAGGTTTTCATTTCTGCTAGGGTCGTTTGTATGGTGTATAGATAATTATTGTTGTATTGCACACACCATATTGCTCTAATTTATATTTCTCCACAACCCTTTTTGTATAATACAACATAGTATACCTAAGACTGATGTATAGTACTTTGCTACAGGTTCAGGTATATTCTCAATATCTTATTCCAATCAATAATCTCATCACTTTTATTGTGCTTCTAAATATCTGTGGGGGTTTTAATAAATCTTTTATCGATCCTGTTCACTCTATCACCCCATTTGCATCCATTTTCTTCTCATACATGCATGCTAAATTTCACATTGTAATAGACTCTTGGATCAAAAACCTATTCCAAAATAAAGCAAGTGAACAGTGTTACCATGGCTGGAGTGAAGGGGCGTTGTCCAGCTGCAAACAGAGTTCTTCCTAAAGTTGAACAACTTCTACCTGTTCCCTAACTAGTCTGATATAAAGATAAGTGAGGCCACTTTAAGTGACAACTTCTCCTTAACTAGAATAGTAGGTGGTAATGCTGGGAATAAATTCAAGCCACAATTGCTTGAATAATTAGGACTGAAATAATCAATCAAAAGTCAATCAGACAAGAATAAATGATAATTTTGTGATATACCCATCTCTTCCCAAACCTATACTGAAATAGCTGAACTTATGACCTCCGAAGGGATGCAGAAGCCCAGTACTTTATGGGAAATTCACCACAAAGGAGGAAAACTGTCGAAATTTAACCTATTCTCTATATTTTAGTTAATACCTGACCCAGTTTCAACATCGACTCATCAGATGATTACAAAGTCAGCAAGTGATTCAAAGTAGCAGAGATGTGGACAAGTGTTTTGGACACTGAAGATAGAAGATCAGGTTTTGGAGATGACATGCAGTGTGAAAATGTCAACAACAAGGTCTGATTCAGGTTTGTCTAGATGTCACTTCTCAGCGTCTGTGGCTACTTTGGTCCTTAAGGTTGCTGCCGGTTGTTCTCCCAAGGCCTGTAAGCTCTCAACTGTTGCTGTTATTCATCATCCTATACTGTGAACCTGCTCTGTCTCATGTCCCTCTGGCTTCATCTTCCTGCATCCACACAGCTGCAGAAACTACACTATAGCTGCCAATGTGTGATGCAGTTAGTTTGTTGGAAATACATCATCCTCTGATAATAGTCTTTTATTTTAAAAGCCCAATCTCTTAATTTCCTGTCTGTTAAGCTGTATGTCTGTGTGACTTGATGCAGCTGAGCAGGCAGAGAGAGCAGAGAGAGAAAGAGAGAGAGAAGGGGAGGGGGTCAGTAGATTGATGGGAGGTGGAGGATGTTACACGTCACTAACCAACACAATAACAAAACACTCCAGTCTCCTATCAGTGGGGCATGCCAGCTACAGCTTCCAGATCTGCTCTCTAATATTTAAATATACTTTATTATTTATATGAATGGGTGGTAGCTATAGATGCAAAAGCAAGCACCTGACGCATTATAAACAACATACTGAAATGCTAGTTCACCTAATAATAAATAATCAATTCAAATGAAATATTTAACATATACATACATACGTTACTTCTATTGCAGCTGTTTATGTCTGTGAAACGATTATTAACTTCACTTATCACATCTGTGCTCCTTCTTCAATAAAACAGTTAAGTCCCTGACGTGCGCATTTTACATTGAAGCAGATAACGATCCCAACTTCTCCTCATGAATAACAAAGTTACTGTTTTGCAAATTAAATTCACACTATTATGTGTCCTATACATATCAATGATCCCGAGTCAGCAAATACACATTCATTTGAATGGGTGTTTCTCACAGCAGGACACAAAAGGTTTGGAGCTAACCACCAACTTAATACTTATTATACTTCTTATTTCACAAGAAAATTGATTATTCTGAGACTATACCTCCATGGTAAAGACTTTCAGAGCTTTCCCAGTAATTTGTCTTTAAAGCCGCCACAAGGAACTTTTAACTAGATATGCAAAAGTCTCTCGTTTCTGCTGATGTCTGTGCATGACCTACAACAGCAAATGAGACCATCGGTGTGAAGATAAGCTATTTCTATATAGTGTATATCATACCTTTAGGAAACTGTCTCCGGGTCCATCCCAGGTCGCTTCCAGGACGAAACGATTTACGGCACTCAGACGGCACACCTCATCTTACCTAGCTGCTTACATTTATAGTGACTCTTATAAATAGTCGCTATTCCTCCTCCTCGACCTGACGTCCGCGGGGAGTTAAAATAGCAGCAATCATCAGGTAAAAGTTCTGTGAAAGCACTGGACTCACCAACAGTCAGCCACGTCTCAGTCACACAGAGAAAATCCAATCCTCGGGAAGTCAGGAAATCCTTCATAAACGTTTTGTTCGCTAGCAATCTAGCATTTACCAGCCCAATCCTGGCAGGAGCTGGCGGGTCCACGGCGTTAGCTGTCCGGGGAGCCACACACAGAGCCCACTGGTTGTGCAGATTCACCCCGCGCCAGCGGGGATGAGGAGAGCAGGGGCCGCGGGGCTGGAACACCTCATCCAGGCTGACGACAGGTACCAGCCAGGCGTCGACAGGGTCCAGCAAGTGCCGAGAAATAAAGAGATGAGGCACCGCTCCATACTCAGTCCAAGAAGCCGTGGAAGTGCTCGCCAAACAGGCCTTCAGCCTTACCAGCCGACCACTGCGTTTACCCTGGTGGCAGTGGCGCTTACGCCGGAGAGGTGGAGCTGGGGCGTGGCAGAGGTGAGCTGGGATCCCCGATAGGAGCGGGGGCAAAGTTTTCCCGACTTGTTGTTTCATTCATCCCCAAAACAAACACATGCGCGAGCCAGGTAAGCGTCTTTACGACAATACGCGCTAGAGCTCATGGGAAATGTAGGCTTCATTCCGGCAAAACACTACCGCTTTTGTCCACAGGGTCGCCAAAATCAACTCAAAATGAAAGCTCCTTGTGGGTGCTTTAATTTTTATTTCCTTGTAATATGTTTAGTGCATGCAACAAACACCAAGACAAATTCCCTGTAAGTAAAAGCCTACTTGGAAATTAATCTTATTCCACTTCTGATTCAGATTCTTATAGAAAGACATACAATGTGCCCACAGTTGATGGTAACATTATTGATCTTTATGACATTTTGTAACTATCTCGATGTTGTAAAAAAATATGGCAGAGTGTATGTTCAAAAGTGACCTAATTTTACTTCAGTTTTTAGGTACTTTCAAATTTCTGTTGATTTACATACACTTTTTTATCCCCCCAAAACTGCAAAATTGGTCCTAAGTCCCAGTATGTCAGCTGTTTCATATAGAGACAAAAATACAAAACAACATTTCAAAACTAGAATTTCTGCCTTGCAGTTGTATGCCTCCGCGTACCAGTCAAGGTTCCCTTACAGTTTACATCAATGTCTATAAAACCTTGGATGCTTCACAAACATCCGACAGCACAGACGATCTATACAATCACCACAGTTTCAAGGTGGACACCCAAGATTAGTGTCACCAGTTCAGTATCTGACCAAATGTCTCCTCGTCTGGTCCTGAGATATGATGTTGGGTAATGGCCAGAAAAGAAAATCACAAGTGAAGTGAAAGGTGAAGTTGCTCCTTGACCTTTTGGATATACAATGTCATCATTTGGTCATTATATCCTATTCGACATTTGTGTGAAATTTTGTGATAATTAACATATGCATTCTTGTGTTATGGTCAAAAACATAGATCACACTGACCTTGACGTTTGACCACTAAAATCTAATCAGTTCATTGTTAAGTCCAAGTGGACACTTGTGCCAAATTCGAAGAAATTCCTCCAAGGCATTCTTGAGATATCACATTCACGAGAATAACATGTACAGAAGTACGGATGGGCGGCTGGGCGGATGGAGTACGCAGTACCTACATATAGACAGACAAATGGACAGACAGCCTGAAAACGTAATGCCCACCACTACAAACTCTACAAATCACACCAGCAAGTACGAAAAATGGGTGCAGTGCAACAAATTAATCATTCCTATTATAGTCAGGGTTTGACCCAGGTACTCTGAGGCTACTTAGAAGCCAAAAAAAGCTGATATTCTTCAAATAAGGTGTGAGAGGACTCGGCTTCAAGTGTTTGACCCAAACTCTTTGAGCAGATTCGTAGCAGTCTAGCTAGTCTCTCTTTAAGCTGAACAGAAAGATAACTGTACAATGCATGATTCCAGTGTTTACTCTCTATGACCTCAGTCTCCTAAGAGACATCTGCGTTGTTGTGTTGCTGTGCATGTGTGTGTGTGTGTGTGTGTGTGTGTGTGTGTGAGAGAGGGTGTGTATTCAGATGAAATTCTTCTTTGCTAAACCTCACTGTAAATTAGCTTGAGTTTGCTAAACTGAATATGCATCTATGATAAATCAATATTTGCATACAGACATACAGTGGTAGCACTTGGAAGACTTAATAAGACTTGGTGCTCCTTTGCCTCTAACTTTAAAAAAAAATACACTTTTTTGTATGACTATCTAATTGGTCAACTATTTAGCCTACCACATTGCACATACATTTTGTATGAATGAAAACACGCAATTCTGATAATAATTGGCCATTAGCTTGTTTTAAAGATTTTTTAGATAAAGTCAGAAGGCAAGCCAATGTACAGTTGAACAGTAAATGTTTTTTTAACAGACCCTGCACTATTTTGCCAACTCATGAACTGCGGATTATTGTAAACAGTAAACTACAGTGTGCTGCTCAAAAACTATATAATAATGGCACAATTCCTGAGGCCACAAAATGGAAATCACATGAAATCACATCTTTTTCTCTCTCTTCGGGCTTTCTGTTTGCACTGAGCATGATGACAGTCTCTCAACACTTTATGATAAACACTGTCAATAGAAAGATTTGACTTGAGATTAGCAGATTAGAGAGTTTACTTTCACTGTGAAGTTGGTGGATCAAATTTAACTGGCATGAACATTAAAGTTATTGCAGGATAAAACAAGACAAAACATATGCATTAAACAGTACAGTCCATTAGAGCATATATTAACACATTCAGCAAAATCATTCACACTGGAAGCTGAATGGATGTGTTTCAGCTGCTTAGCATAGCTCAAGTCATGCTGGCCTCTATGACTAGTGTTTAGGAGCTCATTATGCTTAAGGATTCTTGTGAGATTGGCAACACGCCGCGCCAGACACCTTTCTGGCTTTGATACGAGTGTGCTGTGTCCGACAGGTTTTGTATTTTTCCAAAACAGACAGTCTGAGTCACGCCCTCATTATGCAGACCCTCTCGTTTTTCATTCTTGACACAATAATCACATTGCTTTTGGTGCACATAACCATGGGACACACTATTAATGCCTTGGAGGAGAGACTATTCCCATCTTTATGATTAATCTGTAGAGACTACAAAGGTTTGCCTTCAAGGGAAGCCTTTAAGGGTGCATTCACACCAGGAGAGTCCAGGGAACTCAGTTCGTTTGGGTGGTTAATGCCGAAAAATTTCACACCTTCATTTGGTCCGGTTCACTTTCACATTGCACTTTTTAAAGTGGACCAAACAGCCTGGACAACGTCACACAGTTACAACAGCTGCTTGTTTGAGGGTGATATTGCCTGAAACGACCACTGACCAGGCAGAAAAAAAGCAAGAGGAAGAAGAAAACCCGGCTCATCGATTGGCCAGGGTGAATGCGTCTAATCTCTATAAACAGGTATCTGCATATGAATGCAGAATCTGTCAGCAACAGTACAAGATTTTGGCATTGGAAGTGTTCTGGTTTCTGTTTGTTGTACATTTGTAGTCCAAGTAGTATTGACTAATCACATTCTCAGAACCCATCGGCTGTATTCAGCATCTGACTTCCGGCAGACGGCGATACAGCCTCTGGGGGAAGACCCCCGATTTTTTGGCATTCCGGTTTTATTTGGGCGGAGGAGGCAAATTTCTATTTCCGACTTCCGTTTATATATAAGTAAATATGCTGAAACATTGCCAGCTCCAGAAATAGAAAATCAGAAATGGTTTTAATTGTGGCACATAAATGAATGTGCATAATATAATACTGCATTTGCACAGTATGAACCCATTTAAAGATCCATAGTCAGTGTATTACCTACAGTAGATGGCAGTCAGCACACTTACAGTTTGGAGAAGCAGACAGGAGGATGTTTCGGGCTTAGGAAAATAGCATTGTGATGTTAAAACATACGCACTTTGACCAAAATTGAATTTTTAGATTTGAATACATTAGGAAAACCAATGGGAAGCGACAGAAATGTATAAAAACTTAAAACTAAGGCAAAAAATAATGGACCCGCCCTTCAAGTTTGACACTAAAAGATCTGTTTCCTTACTTTGGATGATACACTTTATATCACACAATGTATTGGTGACACATGAATAATTTTGGTGCTGATGTCAGTAGACTAATCATATTGCCTTACAGGCCAGGTGGGGTTTGGGTGAAAAACGTTCTTTTGATAATTATGTGGAAAAAATGGAGACCCGAGGCACTGTTAAAATGTGTGTTCATTAATTTAGAATTAAGACAAACCAAATAAATAAAACAACCTTAATAAATGTTTCGAGACACTGGCTCCCATTCCATTCGCACAAATACATATCGGTTTTGTTCTACACTGATATTGTATGGGCAGTTCTACTTTCTTGTTTTCACAATAAGTGACAATTGCGTGGGCACAAAAGATGTTTCATCAGCCTGGTATAAAGCCAATCTTCACGTAATGGCTAATAAAATGTCTGATGAATGGACGGCATGGTTGAAATTAAGCAGACGATCTCTTCTGAAGTGAACTCTTTGGAGACGCGCGAGAGACATTAGTCGCCGAGCACAGAGACAATATCCAGATCTGTGTCTGTCTGTGTATCCCCTTCCCTCTTCTAAAGACTGCTTTTTGGCGTGCAATTATATTGAACAATAGGCCAAAGCCAATGGAGGATGCAACCCGTTACCATGGAAATGATTATGATGGATTTGTGGATAGACAGAGCAGGTAATTGGAAAAAGATTGATGGGTGACAGGGCGAAAGGGAGAGATAGAAAAGGATGGAAAGAGAGAGGGATAAATTACCAAAGCAGCAGTGGGAGGAGAGAAAGCCCTATTACACCCTATCTTTCTGGGATTTACAATTATATAATGATGCATCCTCTCTCTCATCAAGTCAATAGGCAATCACTCTCTCTGGCTTTTGCAGTAACGCCCTCTTCTCTCTTTCTTCCCCCTGTATTAAGCTTTCTTTTTCCCATATCTCATTTTCTGTCTGTCTCCCCCTCTCTCTCCTGCCTCCAACAAGAAAAGTGGATCCATTGTGTATATTCCCCACCATTATCACTCAGAACTGGCAGGCTAAAGGGTAGAGATATCCCAGTGTGAAGTGCTCATACAGATACATGCACAGGCAGTGTCCAGGGGATGTCAACATGTGGTGTGTCTGTATTGTCGTGTTCTCAGGTTGTTGAGGAGCCTTGAGGGTAGAGAGGCTGGTTTATGATTGGAAGGTCACAGGTGAGGAGCCACAGATTACAAATTTTAGGTGAGGAAGATGAAAATGTAATTCTTCTCTTGGACCACTGCTATCAACCTGCCCTTGAGCAAGGCAATGAACTCCCCAGTGCAGCAGTGAGTCAGCTCAGTGGGCAAAAATTGGACGCTGTGCTTGTGCTGGCCACTCACAGAGGAAAAAAAGGAAACAATTGAATGTGAAAACATGGCAGTGCTGCTCTGTATGAAATTTTCAGATTAGCACATATGTACACTAAACCAGTGTTACTGTTAATATGAAGCATCTTGCATTGAATAAAGTTCTGCCTCCGTCAGTCGTGTTTTCTGATGTACCGGTTTGTAAAGAAGTATATGGTGGCTGACAAGGGCAAATGCATGACAATGACCCAAATCATTTCCATTTGAAGAAATGTGCCAAAGGTTCAGAAACAACCGTAGTGTAAAAAATAATGAACATCACCCATTGGTTTGTGGACTCCTGTTTTGAAGCCTTGACTTCAGCACTTTGGCTGTTCCCATCCTGTTTTTTTTGGAGCCAGAAGTGCTCATATTTGGGCAGAAGGCTGGCGCTGTGAAGTAGTGAGGGGTGGGTCGGACCGAGAAGCCAGCAGACAGCCTGTCACTCAAAGCAGCCCGCCCTTAATTATAGGTAACTTTAAGCCTTAATAAAATGTAAACAGATGAGTTATATAAAAATTCACCTCCCGTACAGTTGTCATGAACTGGGAAATTGGCTATAGAGGCCAAAACCATTTTTTGCACCAGGCTGTAAACATGTTTATTTCTGCTGTAAATTTGGGTACTTTAACATGGGGGTCTATGGAGACTGACTTGCTTCTGGAGCCAGCCTCAAGTGAGCATTCAAAGAACTGCAGTTTTTTCCATGCCAGCTTCATTTTTTAGAATTGAGGTTGCTGCTTAGAAACAATGCAAATTTAAAAACACATAAACAAATCCAATACAAGTGAAACAATAGAAAGGTGCCGTAAATGAAAAAACATGCCACAGAAAGCCAAAACAAGTAGGCTACATCAACATTAACACACAGGTTAATTGATGTAGTGTGGGGCGTACCACAAGCCAGTCCGCGACACTGCTGCTCTTTCGCGTCGAAAGGGGTCAGTTGAGGTGGCTCGGGCATCTGATCATGATGCCTCCTGGGCACCTCCCACTGGAGGTGTTCCGGGCACGTCCCACTGGTGGGAGGCCCTGGGGCAGACCCAGAACACGCTGGGGGGTTACATATCTCGTCTGGCCTGGGAACGCCCTGGGGTCCCCCAGGAGGAGCTGGAAAGTGTTGCCGAGGAGAGGGATGTCTGGGGTGCTTTGCTTGGCCTGCTGCCACCACGACCCAGCCCCGGATAAGCGGATGAAAATGGATGGATGGATGGATGGATGGATGGATGGATGGATGGATGGATGGATGGATGGATGGATGTAGGGCGTCGGTGGCTTAGTGGTAGAGCAGGCGCCCCATGTATAAGGCTGCTGCCGCGGTGGCCCGTGTTCAGGTCCAGCCTGTGGCCCTTTGCTGCATGTCATTACCCCTCTCTCTCTCTCCCCCTTTCACACTTAGCTGTCCTGTCCATTAAAAGCAAAATGCCCAAAAAAATATCTTTAATATAAATGTAGTGTGCTAGTATGTGTCACATGCTACTCTAGTGATATATGTCACATTACATGACATAACTTTAGGAAGAACCATACTTCTTTTAACCCAAACCATGACCTTTTTTTCCTAAACCTAACCATGTGCTTTTGTTGCCTAAACTTGAGGAAATAAGTGTAAAAATGTGGTGTTTTACCTACAGTTTATTTTAAAAAAAGATGTATGTATGCATGTAAGGAGCAGAAACTGTACATTTCTTGTAAAAACCGAAATGTATTTTGAAAAGACACAATGCATGTAACAAGCATCAATTAAGGCACTGTCTGTGAAGGTCCAAAACTGATGCAGAAGGCTACCTAGCACATATATTTTTGATGTTTGGTCTGGTATTTGATGAGTTGGGATGAGAATGGGTTTGTATTACTGCAGAGCTGATTCACATGGACACTGTATGTGTGGACAAGTAAATAACCTCTTTTCCACTACCCTACGATAGAGGAGAACAACACCTCATCAATAACCACAGCAACTGCAACAAAACTGGCGATAACTGGAGCCTCAAAATGCTTAGAAGACAAAAGAATTAAAAATTCATGACAAAAATGAAACTAAATTGTCTCTTGTCTTTGTTGACTAGACCAAACAAAATCAGTTTGTTAAAATGACACTAAAACGAAAACACAAAAGACTAAAACAAGACTAAAACTGGAGGAAATGTCACACCAGGGACGGATTAATCTGCTTTGAGGTAAAAAACTAAGCGCGGGCCCCCATTAAGCCTCCTGAATTCCCCGACTAAATTTGGTTTGAAATTGATTAAACACAAATCTATTCAAGAATATGCACCATATATCAACATAAACTGTAATAATAAAGGTATTAAATCCAGATTGTGACACAAGGACATAAGGGAGATTAGATAAAAATGCAGAAGCCACATTTAAGCTCTTTCCATTTCAGTTAATATTAATCAGTTAATCAAATTACCACACAGTAATTGCCACACAGTGAACCTGGGGCTTTTGGGGCCCCTGAGGGTCTGGGGCCCTGGGGCAGGTGCCTGCTTTGCACAGTTGGTAATATTGAGTTGTGTCACTGTAGGCAGCAGAAACTGAAAAAAAAAGTGTTAACTAAAAATGTTTCAACAAATTTTACAACAGTAACAGCAACAGCCAATTAGTTTAGCTGGTGTCAGTGGTGTCTTTGCTGAATGTGTTGTTAATATCTTAATTTGTATGGTGGAGAATGTAAAACACAAAGACTGGTCTGGTTTCCACGACTGGAGATGGTGACTGTCTTCTTACTGTGGGTGTTGTGTGAGATTTTTCAACACCTCTGCTGGTAAAATATCTGAGTTTTGGTACCACATTTATATTGCTTTGATGGGTTTTGACAGATTTTTGTTATGTTTCACGGACGTTTAAAAAAAGTGTACATATCCATGTATCTAAGCCTCACTCTCACACATTCCCACCCACATTCCATGCACACACACATTCAGCAATCCAGCCACCCACACACATACACCGACATGTTTTCAATTAAATCCTCAAATAATACTCAGGTATACACTTTGGTTTCATAGATAATTCCAGCAGGCGTCTGCTGCTCTGAGGCCAGTGCAGCTTACTAAGAGTCCAGTGGTACAAACACACTCCTGAGGGGACAAGAGTCATGTCCTGAAGAGCGAAAGAAAAATAGAAATAGATCTCTGTTTAGCCGGTGAGAAAGAAACCGTAGCTTCACCACGGTGCGAAGACATTCAGTAGACAAACTGTGTGTGTTCGCTGGCCTTGACACATGCGCGCACACCTTTTGTCTCCCAGAATCTTGCGAACCAAGATGCTGACAGCTCCGGAGCATGCTTTCCTCACCATAACACTCCACTTGAGCACTTCATCACTGTGGGACAATAGAGCAAAATATCCGCCATGCTCTCTCTCCCTCTGACCGTCTTTTCTTTCTCTCTCTGCATTGATGGCTCTAATCATTTCAGTTTATTTTCTACTGCAGTTTTGTCCTTCTGCGCTCCAATGCTTCATTGTACAGTGATATAAAGGCTTCAAATGAAGAGGCAGGAGGGAGAATGGATCTATGTCTTCATGTTACTGTGTTTGGTCACATACAAGGTCTCATAGACTATTGACCTGATTTTAAATTAAAGCTCAGTAAATTGTAGACTACGCTGCTGAGCGCTGGTTTTAGACCTGCATCGAAACAATTACCAGAGATTGTGAACAATCCAATCATTACTCTGCTCTTGTATGAAGCACATTCTGCACGCTCTTTATTAGGGTTCAGCTGAGAAGGATCCAGTGGAGAAAATCAAGATTCTGGTTTCCCATAATTTCCACTGGAATACATAATACATAATACATAACAGCATGTATAACATTTCCCAAAATGTCAAATTCTTTCTTTATCACTGCCCAATTGCTATCTGGCACTCAGCCAAATACCAGTACAGTATCTCTGTTTTAAACATTTAGGGCTTTGAGTTTTCAAACAATGCCACCTATTTACCATTTTCTTGATGTTTTTAAATGTCTTGCTCAATTCAAACTTGCGGCGACAAATGGAAATAATCCAAAGTTTCAAGCGGAACTTATAAAGCCTATTAAGCACAAGAGGTCAAAGTCTCAAAATGACTTAGAAATAAGTGCATCAGAAAAATCACAAAGGCTACATCTTTCTGTTTTGCCTGTGTCCAGAATACTGCTAGATTTTGGGGAAAAGTAAAAGGACCAAGTAAAGGTCTCCAAATAATTCACAATTGATTGGTAAAGTCAGTGAATGACAACAGATGTATCTAAAGTTGTCAAGTGTGGGTAGACAGAGGAAGGGATCATGTGCAAACTAACTGGCAGAAAAAAAGTTGATATTGTATGTTTCTGCAAACCACATAGGTTACATTTGTATGTTATTAGCAGATACGTGGGAACTTTACATTGAAACTTTATGTTTCAACAATGCTGCCGTTAGCTTTAAAGTTAGGGCCGTTTCATAGTCGACACAAAGGCACGCAGACAGGAATGCATTTGGATGCATCAAGACACATTGGCCGCCATGATGCGTGCTTGCGTCTCAGAATGTGTGTGTGTGCAGCGCAGCAACGTGTGTAATACCATGCGTTGCCAGCGGGGGTGATAATGCAAGTGACGTACTTGAAATGAACCACTTTCTGTTATTCACACAAGGAGCAGGTATGAAATATGGTGGGCGAGGAGGAAAAACTTTGCGAACTAGTATGGGCACACCCCCATTTATATGACAGTCCTAGTGCCCTGCACTCTTATAAAATAGCAGTACTAGCTAGCCAGAATGTACCAGTGACTCTGCTACCCCCTGTTGCGCGAGCGATGTATTGTATTTCAAGTGTCGCCTGCGTCGCTTGCATTCAATGTGTTGACTATGAAAGGAAGTGCGTTGCTCGCATCGCTTGCTCGCGTTGCGTGCGTCGACTATGAAACGGCCCTTACAGTTAGAAAAAGATCATGATTTGCTTTTGAAAACCTGGGAGCACAACCTCGCTGGAAAAAGAGCCACAGGTTGCTAAAAAATACCCACATTTGGTGCCTAAGTAGCTGCTGGAAACACAGCAATGACTGGTTAAAAGAGAGAGCGATTTTGTTGTTTGTTGGTTTCAAGCATTGGTCTGCAGATTGCCAGGCATCTCAATCAAGTGTCACACCATCCACCACCCCCTTCTTGATGACAAAATCCACTCATATACTATGTCACTTTAGAAATGTATGAAACATGCACGTGTAACAAATTTGTCATTTGCAGAAATGTACCATGTCAGCATTTTCTTCTGGCGACTGGGCTGTAATATAAGAATTCACTGATGTTTTGGGTTTTATTTCAATGCCCTCTGATTTTGAAAAATGTTTCATTGTCTCTGTTGTCAGGGATGTCTATTTTCTTTCTACCAAACTACACCTGACAACGTATCGCCACGCAGAAGGAATTGTAGATCCACTGTTAGCGCACCTAGCACCACTCAGCTAGCTAACATAACAACAAGCTGAGAGGGACTCCATTAATGTTTAATCTCGCACTGTCATGGCCATAAGCCTCTCATCCATGAGTAGCTGCACGCTTCCTTCTGCATGGTGATACAGTTGACTGGTGTAGTACTGCAGAAAGAAAATAGTTCCTACATGAAACTGCTCACAACAAGGTCTGCAGATTATTTTGAGTAAACAAAAGTCATGATTTCTGGAAAGAGACATTGCTGTTCAGTTTTTCAAATATTTTTTTGGCTTTGAGTACCACAAGCTGAGTGACATCTAGTTTAGTTATATTAGAGAGAAGGCAAATATCGCTATAGCTTAGGGCATTAACGACTTTGAATTTTTTCAGGTCGACTTATCTGTCAATAAAGTCGAGTCGAGAAGTCATTTGATGACATCATCACATTGACATGGCGGAGGAAAGTGAAGTATCTCCACACATGTGATGTGTGTCTGGCCTGAACATACTCGGGCGGAACGTACACAGAACGGACTCTGCAGAGGTCCGCGTGGACTCAAAGCGGATGCCCGCAAGCCCTGTGCGCGCAAAGCTCAGATTTTACGACCGCGCGGACTCCGCTCCACGCACCAGTGACTGCTCGGCATGTATTTTTCACATCGCAGGGATTTTTCACGGACATTTTTACAGGAAACTACAACGCGGAAGTGCGCTCGACTATGAGTCTGCTCCGCTTATAGTATGCCGTCAAGGATAAAGTATCAGCGTAATCAGAGGCAGTGATTGCATTCCGTACACAAGCACACAGAGAGAGAGAGAGAGAGAGGGAAAAAACACACGACTTGTCCACTCCTCCCAGGGGGTGTCGACTTGTGCCACTGACGTCGACACGTTGACAAATCGACTTTTCTGTTATTGCCCTACTATAGCTGATACCTCCAACACTCTGCAACTCCGACCAAAACAATCTAGATTGATAAATAACACTACACATAAGAGGGAAAATATGTGATTTTGATATGGGTTGAACTGTCCCTTTAAATATCTACTTTTCCTTTAGCTGTAGATTTGCTGTCACTAAATGAAGTGGTCACATGTATGACGGACATTGTCTTATCTGTAGTAGGCTTTTCTTTTTTCAGAGGGAATCCTGTCTTGCCTTGCTGAGAAAACAACGATACACAGATTTTCACCCAGCACTCAGTTCTGTCGGGAACTGCCCATTGGTCGACAGCCCATTGGTTCGACATCCCATTGTTCCAACCATATTAAACCCATTGTTCCGAAGTCCGTTGTGGTTAAGGTCTGGTTAGGTTTAGGCACAAAAACCACTTGGTTAGGGTCAGGAAAAGATCATGGTGTGGGTTAAAATGAAAAAGAAAGTGACAAACACATAAGCCGTGAGCCTGCTCCGCCTCAAGCCTTTCCCAGCTGACCCAGAGCCGGTCGCGGCGCACCATACGCCCGCCGCGAACCGTTTAGCACCGCGGACAGTCGGACTAATGGGATGTTGAACCAATGGGCTGTCGGACCAATGACATGGACCCGTTGTGTCAACAATTCCCACCAGGGTTTCTTTTTCATGTCACCTTGGCTCCTTACATCCCTCTGTGTTACTGGCATTGATTTATTTCAACACATCCCTGTTGAAATCAACACTGTCTTTGTCCATTTCCTCGAACTGGACAAAGGCCTCAGAAACAATGCTGATATAACATCAAACACTCGCCTCCTCACTTTACCTCTTATTGATAAATACATATGGCACAGTGCTTCAGCTGGTTTGACAGTATGGCATCAGTGTGATGCACAGGTAAGTATTTCATACTCAGAAACATGAGAGCTGAGTATATGAAGCAAAGACACAAAAAATTAAGTTATGTCAGAAGCACCGTTGATGTTTTCTGGAGCTGACAATTAGATCACCACAGTTAACACAAGTGTTGGGAGCAAAGTCTACAACAGTAGCATAGTATTGGTTGGGCTGACAAAACCATGATGGGGACAGACATGTTTTTCAGAATCAGCCTGACAGACGGATCACTATGGAGCCCGTTTGCCTCTTGTTGTGAGGGTGTCACCCGCCACTGTTTAATTACTTTGCTATGTTCCTGAAAACGGTGTTCAGTGTGTTCCTGAATTCATAGTGTTCAGGTAAATCAGACTGTCCCTCATAATTTGAGCACAGGAGTACATCTTTCTCACGTGTAAAAGCTATGAACCTTACTCATAAAAGCAGCAAATTATGCATTCCATTAAAATACATTTTCTGTCTTTTAATAGGAAATTAAATCTTCTTCAAGACATTCTAACTGGAGCCAAACTGACCTCAGGATTGCTGACAAGAGAGTGACTGTGTTTACATGCACACATGGAACCAGATTACTAGAACAATCTGGGATTTTCTTATTTTGGACACAGGGGCAGAGAAACGTCAAACGTTCATGTATGACTCTCTGCACTGCTGCCACATTCCCTGAGGTGAATCTTTGTAACCGAGCCTGACAGGTATCACAGGTACACCTTTGAATTCTTTTGTCCTCAAACTAATAACTTATGTGCAAAAATGACTCATTCTTACTCTAAAATGACTTCAATTATTCCAAAGCAGTAGGACCTTATATGCAAGAATCAGAACAAAAACTATTTCTGAATTATGTTTAAAGCCACAGTGTGTAGGAATTTCTCCCATCTAATGTTGAAATCATATATTGCATTCAAACAGATGGCGCTCTCTAGCACCTCACTGTTTCAAACACGTATTGCAACAACAGTAGCCGCTGTGTACCAAAAAGCTATGATAACACTGATGAAACCATGTCATCCGATACTACATGGAGTATTCATTCAGGCTCCTACACAGACACACGCGACGCGAGTTGACAAACCCCCTCCTCACCATGCTGGCTGTGTTTACAACGTAGGACTGTTGGGGCGGATGTAAATTGAAACAAACCAATCACGTCTTGTCCTTTGACAACTGACAAGTGGCTCAACCTCACACACCTCATCCCTCAGGCGCTGGCCTGTGATTGCATTACCATTCTCCCTCAGCAGCTCTCTCTACCTGGGAAAGGCTACCCCGATGTGGGCCTTCGTTTTTTTAATTCGCCGGTCACGTTGCCTTTTCTATTCCCTTTTGCGCTTTCTTGGCGACAAGGATTCCGTCTCCCATGATGCTGCATATGCATGATCCTGCATTATGCTCAAAGAGTGGGACTTTGTTTCAAATTTGCCAGGGTAGTAGCGAAGCGCCTCTTGCACCTCTCCTTCGGCAGGTGTATTCTCAAGATGGCGAAACGTAATGGAACCCCACAGACGACTTACCTGCACAATGTACAAACAAATCTGAAATTCTCCTTTTATGAGAATAAGTCAGATTATTGGTGGAGGTAATAGTACACCAGTGATGACATATTTATGAATGCAGACATCAATTTTGCCAATAAACAACTGAAAATGTTACACAATGTCCCTTTAAAGGATAACTTTGGTATTTTTCAACCTGGGCCCTATTTCCCCATGTGTATGTGTGCGTATGATTCATGGGTACAACTCGTTCTAAAATTGGTTCAGTATTGAGGGAGGCGGATGCAGCCGGAAGCCGCGAAACTAGCTAAAATGGTAACGGGGGCAAAAGCGTCTCGTATAAGTTTGCGCATTAAAAGTGCTTTTTTCGCCACTGACCGGTTCAGATCGCCAGTGTTATCTTTGTAAATAGCATATTGTAGCGACCCTGGGGCAGTGGTGAGTGTGGTATGAGTGGAGTCAGCTGTCAGACAGTGTTGGAGCAGAGAGGGGGAGGGCTGCCCCGCTGGGCACTGTAAGTGAGTATGTGTGTATGAAGTGTGTGTGTTACGCTAGAAGAGTCAGAGGACGGAGTCTTTTACGTGCTACCCCCTGGAGTGTTACCGGAGTTTTTGGAGTGCTCAAATAAACGGGCCTTTTTCCCAAACGCAAGAACAGGATGTCGCGCAACACCCTGTACAGCTTTCATAGGCTGCCTTTGTCAGACGGCGAGATGCTGAAGTTGTGGCTAGTTGTGCTACAAATGGATGCTAACACTCCTGTCCAGACACTGTGCCTTGCAGACCAGGTCTGCAGTGCTCACTTCTCCCAAGATGACTACTGCCAGCCGAAGAAGAGAAGACATCCAATCCCAAAACACCTCTTCCTCAAGAAAACGGCTGTCCCACGAGTAGAGAGAGCTACAGACACAGTGGAGCAAAGCTCGTGACATCACACAGCCCAGAGGTAAGGGAAAGGCTAGTATGCTATTTACAGAGATAGCACTGGCGATCTGAACCGGTTAGTTGCAAAAAAAAAGTACTTTTAATGCGCAAACTTATACGGGACGCATTTGCCCCCGTTACCATTTTAGCTCGTTTCGCGGCTCCCGGCTGCATCCGGCTCCCTCAATACTGAACCAATTTTAGAACGAGTTGTACCTATGAATCATACGCACACATACACATGGGGAAATAGGGCCCAGGTTGAAAAATACCGAAGTTATCCTTTAAGGAGTATGTAAAGGATAAAAGTTGTGCACTGGTATTTCCTTATACCTCCATCCAACAGAAAAACAAAACTGTGGCTTATTTAGGTTCTCAGAGCCCTCAGTTTTCAATCAGTCACGTTGGGACCAAATGTTTGGCCATAATCCATGTTGTTATATCAACAATGGATCAAATGATGTGTAATGTAAAACGGATCACTCGTTGTGATGCAGCCACAGAGAATTATCACCCCAGCTATGTAGGGATTTTTAGCATTTTTCAGCTCAGTGTTTTGGTTTTATGGCCCACAACTTTACTTTCACCACTCTCATTGTGTCATTGTTAGCCACAGCAGGCAGCTGATTTCAGTGAAAGAGCTCTAAATCCCTCTGTACACTACCTGTTCAGCAAACAGACACAGTTAGAGACTAGTTGGTGAACATAGTAGAGCATTTAGCAGCTAAAGAGCCAGACATGTCCACCAGGAGTCTGTGACGACCAAAACATTTGCCAGGTTTAAAGTTAAATTAATTACATATTAAATTGGTTCCGCATTATTTTCTGTTGATTGACTCATTCATGCATCTACTTATTGTTTCAGCACTAAATCTGAGAGAATGAATCCAGAGATTTGAGGGTATAGCTGCTAATTGGCTGCTGGGTGCTCCTTCCTTACTGAAACCTTCCTTACAAGAACTTCAGTTCCTACTGCAACAGTAACTTGATACTATTTAAAGGCATGTACACAAAAACCGTGAGGGTACAATCTAATAAATCATTTGCATGTGCAAGTGATTTATTTAAATTGATGAATTATCAGGAATATCACCTTTAATACCTGCCACAGTACCCACATTGTAACACGGATGTACAAATAAAAAACAACAACAGCTTAAGATATAAGTGGACAAATAACCAGGTCCCTCCAGAAGAAATCATTCACCTTAATCAGGTTTTTCTTTATCCCTTTACCAGGTTTCCAATTTACACAACATCACCGAAATGAGGTTGCTGCCAAAAGCTGGGAATATTCTGATTTCCTAAGAGCATGTGAAGGCAGCAAGTGTGTGACAGACACAGATCAGAGCTGAACATTTTGTCAGCCTGACACAGAGGTGATGATTAAGACTGAGGTGTCAACAGGCTGCAGATTAGCCAGACAGTGTATGTGTGGACAGTGTGTATGTGTACGTGTCAAGGGGGAGGGGAATTGTGCAATCACCTAACCTGTGGCGAACTCATGAGTGCGCTGTTTGCACCCGAAAACACTTCCTCTCCAAATTGCACGCTCACACACACACACACACACACACACACACACACACACACACACACACACACATTAAGCTGATGAGATGTTTTCTGAAGGGCTCCTCCTCAGCAGAGGTGGCACAAGCCTTTTAGCAGCTACTTATGACCCTCCATCCCCTACAATACACTCTCACACAGGGCCTCCAGGCAACCAACTCTCTCCCTCCCTCTTTATTCAAAGCTTGATTTCATTCATCAAGACTGTCTCTTCCCCTTTTCTCATCTCCACCTTTCTACTCTGCTGGATGCTCTTGTTTGTGTCAAATACAATCCCTCCTTCCCTACTGGCCTCTATCTCTCTCTTTCTGTTCCTCCTCGCATCTTTGTCTCCTTTCCATTATCCTCTCCCCTGCTTCTTTTCTCCTCCTCTTGTTGTACCTCTTTCACCGTTGACTATCTCTCCCTCTCCCCCTTTTATTTGCCTCCTTTTCTCACTATCCTTCTCCTTCTTAAGTCTACCCCTCACTCTTTCCCTGCTCTCTATTCTATGCTCTCTTTACAGCTCTCTTCTGTGCTTGCACTCTTCTTCTTCTCCTCTGCGACCTCTCACCCTCTATTTTCCCCTTGCCTTTCTCTCTCCCCTTTTCTCTTTTCGCTGCCCTTTTCTCCTTCACTCTGGGTGTCGGGGCTTTGTGGAGGCTCTCAGCCCCCAGTGGGATATCCAGTGGGAGAAAGAGCTGAAAAACAAACTGGGAGGCATGGGAGGGAGGGGAAAAGAAGGAAAGGAAAGAGATAAGGGGGGAAACGAGGAAAGGAGAGAAGGAAGATGGGAATAAAGGACAGATTGTAGGGTCCATGTAAAGGAAACAGAACAAATGCTCACATGATCCCGTTGGCTGCTTGATTATCTGCTCGACAACTGGCCTCATATAAACTTGATTAGTCGCCAATAAGCTATTGGTGATTAGCCCGATTTAATGCTGTGGACACTTTGGCTGACTTTCCCATAAGGATCTCTTAAGGGGCCCATATATTCAGCCTACATCTACATGCCATGTGGGACCCATTGGACCCATATGGACATCACACTGTGAATCTAGTTTAAGCCCGTTCCTGGGCCTCATTCACCCCTTATAGAGCTCAACATGATAACTGGAAATGTGCCAGGTGTTAACACAATTGATTTGGTTTTATTCTGTGATTATAACAATATACACTTTAGAAAAGTAAAATATAAAATAAGTCAGTGAACAACGTGAAACATCAGTGTGGTTAGATTCATTTCAGCACTAGAAAGGAATTACATACATGTTGTGTCTCCTTCATGTTGCAAGGCGGAACATAATGGTGTGGAGGTCAGACTGCATGAAGGAGACCAGAGTCTGGTCCCCTTACAAAGTGACAGTTAAGGTTTGCATTTTTTTGCAACTGTAACCATGATGAATCTAAACCTGAACCTTAGTCCTTTAGTCGCCAATCACTAAAACTCTGAAAATCAATATTAATATTTTAAATGACTATGTGAAATGTGAAAAGGACGCTTGTAGTGAGGAATCATTTTAGTGTCTTTAAACTCAGTAAAAAGCTCAGATAAACCCACTGTATGACACCTGCCCTGCACCAAATTACAGCAGGACAGTTTGTTGCTATAGCCAAAGAAGCAGGTATCCTCTAGTTGGTGGAGACCAAAATAGAGCTAAAAAATAGGGTGTATTTTGGGTTTTCATTCATTAGGTTGCCAGAAACTCAACTCCTAATGTTTGCTATTGTTCCTCCATGTCTACTGGATGTGTAAACTTCTTACTGAGATGTTCTGAAGTGCTGATAATACATCAATGTTGTGTTAAGTTCTGCTGCCAGTGCTGCCAAGTGGCCCAAAAGCCATTTACCCATACCTAACCATAGTTTATTTGCCATTTTTACCATCTCTACTTGCCATAACCATTAACCACTCTGTAGCTGCTGTGCATTGATGTGTTAATATAAATGATTTAGAAAATGTTAGCAAAGGGGCACCAAGGCAGCCTTGAGGTTTAAGGCACCTACCATGAACTGCAGCGTCCTTGGTTTTAGCTGGTCTGGCAGGGGTCCTTTAGCCCCGTTTTCATCAAGCAGCCCAGTCCAGTTCAGTCCAGTTCAGTTCAGTTCAGTTCAGTTCAGTGCCCATTAGAACAATTATTTTTCCATTTCCAGTGTGAAAAGTTGTGGATGGCACTAATAGAGCAGTCCCAATTTTTGTCATTCCTCTGTTGGGGTACCTAGCATACTGATCCGGTTACTGAAAAGTGGAGCTAGAAACAATGCAGTCTGTAGGTTCATCAACAGAGAATCGTGAGGGGGGGAGTTGTGGCTGGTTTTGCAGCTTATGTAACAACCATTCATACCATGGCAGGTTTTTCATACATTAGTAAACTATTACTATAAAAAGAAAGGATGTTTTGCTGCTTTTAGCAGCAGCTGCAGACTGAGCAGAACTTGTAATGTTACTCAATGCATGAGTCGACAATGTGTATCAATAAACACACTTTAAATGTCAGTATGACAACTCTGACTAAGCATTTACATTACTTTTGGTTCTAAAGGTACTATACCAAAGGTTTTTATAAATAAAGGCATAAAAATGCCCAAAATGACCCACTATGAAACAAAATTGGTTGCATGGTCACATAGTCAATGCCTTAAAAATAGTCTACTCTATCTTGACTCAAGAAACAACAAAACTCTTAAAACAAGTTGCTTCAAACTTAATCCAAGTGGAAACCTGTTTGCAACCTTTAACTTTTATATGAAAAATAACACTTGAAGAACAAATTCATGATTTAAAAAGGAGTAGTATTTGTTGTGCTAGATGTGTTTTTAAATTGATTTCTTAAAGGTCTAGTGTGTAGGATTTAGTGGCAGTGGTAAGGTTGAAGATTGCAACCAACTGAAACTTCCCCTGTGTGCCAAACGTGTGGGAGAACTACAGTGGCCAACATGAAAATGCAAAAACACAACTGGCCCTATCTAGAGCCAGTGTTTGGCTGTTTGTTCTGGGCTACCATAGAAACAACATGGCAGACTCGGTGAGACAGGACCCACTCCATGCACAGATATAAACTATTTATCTACTATTTCTCCCAATATGTCCCCCTGAATCCTACTCACTGGACCTTAAAAACTTTGTTAATCAGATCCTTAAAGGACCTCAACTGGCTCCCTTTAAAGTGAAGAAACAGCAGTTTTCCAGTGAACCCTGAGCTCCTCACCTTGCCCAGACACCCTCCACACAAAACTTATTTATACGCCTGTAACAGCAATTTCTTTCTTCTCAGTAGTGACCAACCAAGTGATATCATAGACAGAAGTGGCCAAAAATGTGTAGCTGAGATGACAGAAAAGAGCAGGTTATTATTTCATCGCTGAAGCACTAGAGCCAGTGTCATGGTGTCAGACAATACTGTGGAGACAAAAAGGAAAAGTAAAACTAAAGGTAAAATTCAAAACGCAACATTAAATGAAACAGCAGGCATGTTTTCACCTCTGATTTCAGCCCTTCTCCTGGCTCCTTTCACTCCAACTAAATGGACTCCCATCAGATGAGAGGGAGTTATATCTTAAATTGCTGACATTACTTCAAAGCTACAGAAATCAGTGTGTCTTCTATCCTGTCTTTCTTTCTCTCAACCCTCCCAACTCTCACTTTTCTGCCCATTTCTCTCTCTGTATGGGCTCATTGGGCCCTGATTGGAGTGTGTGTGTGTGTGTGTTTCTCTGATGTCTCTAATGGTGATAGGGGGTGATTTGAAGTGTGTGTGTGTGTGTGTGTGTGTGTGTTAGGATGTGATTTCACACCCAGCAGCCTTATGGTCTCATCAGCCACCATATCGGCCAAATGGCTTGTGTGAGTCGAAGAAATTGCTTGCCTGGTGTGTGTGTGTGTGTGTGTGTGTGTGTGTGTGTGTGTATGTGTGTGTATGGTGCTTGCTTGAATGCATCCTTCTGTTTGTGTGTGTTTGTGATTATTTGTATGCGTATGTGTGTGAGTGTGTGTGTGAGGGTGAGTGTGTGTGTTGTTCCTCGCTCCCTCATTTGCATGTTCAAACAGGATTAAGTGTATTGAGAGAATCAGCAATAACCAGTTCTTTGACAGGAGACAAATACGGCAGATTAGCATTGCAGATCAGATAACGCCAAGAGGGGAAGCTAGCTCTCACCCTGTTAACGTCTTTGTTGTGTGTGTGTGTGTGTGTGTGTGTGTGCATGTGTGTGTGTGTGTGTGTGTGTGTGTGAGAGAGAGAGAGAGAGAGAGAAATGTTTGAAGGTGACCGGAGGTGTCTTGAATCTCCTAAATATTATAACTAAAGTTGACTACAGTCTGTTGACTACATCAGCCACAGAAATATTGTATGTCGACCACTTGAACTGAGTTTTTACAGTTTTCCTTTATGTTTCTGATAGTAGTGATTGTTGATAGTATAGATATAGATATGTTGATCGTTTAAATATGGGAAAATCCACTAAAAATAGACTGTAGACTCCTTTCCAATTGTCAGTAGATCAGAAATGTGTGATTTCTTTTTAATTCATTTATTTATTACTGGTATGTCATGTTTTATGTCACCAACAGGCCAGAAAACAGGTTAGTAAACAGTAGAATGCAGCATGGAAGCCATTGAAAATGTGATGGTATTATTTTTATGTAGTCTATCTCTTACGTATTCAGTCTCTCTTTCAAACTGGTCAATGTTTGAGTGCTGCTTGGGTGGAGACAGATGGTATTTGTGGTGGCAGGTCATTGCATCTTGCCAGTAAAGGGGCTATTGTATTTCCATCAATGCTTATCGCAGCCATAGCAGATAAATACCCATGCAACTGCAGAGTCTCTTGACCGGGATGTGAATGCTGATTGTAACCTTGTCCGTTACATACATAAGTCAGATGTTAGCAGCTGTTAGTGTTTTTTGTTTTGTGCAATGGGAAAGGGAAAGGGGCTTAATGTTCTCCTTTCCAGTAATGCAAAATGAATCTCTACCAAGCAATACAATTTCCTCTGCAAATCTTCTCAGTGTTGCACTAAATCATCAAGTGAGATGAAAGAATGAACACAATAAATTTAAAAAATCAAAGACCTTTAAAATTAAAACCTTTCAAATTAAAGAACTTTTTCAAAATTTCTTTTCATTCCTGATGATCTGAATGTATTTTAATGCAGTTTGGAGGGTAGATAAAGCAAAAGATACTGGCTATTTAAGTTTTGTAGGGTTTTTTTTTTTTTGTTAGTTTTTGTTTTTAGCATTTTGTGTTTTCACTGTAAAGCTGACAGAAAGAATGCAATCAATACACTGGAGGTCACGATATTCTGACTATTCGTCCGAAAGCTTTGCTTGTACTTCTGTGTTAAATCGACTCTGTACCTACAACCTAAGTTCTGCGTAGATGTGTACCCTACACCATAGCCTGAATGTGCACCTTCCCAGAAATGTAACTACACATCATGGCGACAGAGACCCCTGTTGATGTTTTTAAAAACCGAAAACCATTTCCCTCTGTGGGAACAAAACTTTTATTTACTTTTATTTTACAGATAAGAAACAAAAAAAATGCGAAGACAATAGAGCCCCCACAAAATAGCAAATTAAATTTGTGCATGAGTTATCCTGGCTTCATATGAATAGAGGAAAGTCTACTAGCCTAGGCTTATGCTTATTTATATCAGCATGTTGTATATGTGGGGAAAATGTTGGTGAAACTTGTGAGTTTTAATGGAGCGGAATTTGTAACAATACATGGCTTCATATGAGAAGGATTAAGAAAGTTAGCAGCTAGGCTCAGTTATTCAATGTAAAATATCATTGGCTGATGCTAACAATGTTAGCATGTTGAATTTGCGGGTGAAACGTGTATTGCAAATGATAATTGTTTTGTCTGGGAATTTTGCGAGTTATAATTGAGCCAAATTTTGCACTTTTGTTCAATAATGTCATGATTATGCCATGTTTTATGTGTTTTATTTGTGTTTTGGAGGCCCATGAATACTTAGTGGTGTAGGCAACTTGCGTAACCTACAGTGTAGGCTTTGTGTAGAGCCTATGCACAACGATAAATAAGGTTTCAAGCTCCATAAACACATAACCCTACAATTCCCATGATGCACTTCAGTGGTGTATATCATCGAGGGTCATTTTGTTAGACTTTGAAAAGCTACATCCAGAGCCACAGAACACACTGTACAATTGCTTCCACAGGCCGAGTAGCACTCCTCCAGACACGTTAAATTGGTTGAGTGCCCTTTTAATCATTTTTAGCCATTACTATGAAACTGGGAGAAGACAGGCATTGTGACATCTCAGTGCTGTCAGTCTATAAACCCCTCTGCCACAAGACAGTGTGGACTTTCTAAAGACAGACAAGTGACCACATACAAACAAAGAGTAATTAACCAATCAGAGCTGTGAAATTAATTCTCTCTGTTTGGTCATCTGGATAATGAAATCTGACAAGCAGTGAAAATATGTGAGTGCTTCTGTTTGCAATGTATATACACTGACACACGGGTAGTTGCCTCTGCTTGCATGAGAGGATGTCCACATGTATGTGTACGCAAATGTCTCAGTGTTTGTGTATTTGTGAGGGGAGTTTTCTCAGGTCCACCTGAGGTGATGTTTCATCATCATGGAGCCCTGCTATAAATTAATGATCATACTCATCATACAATATTTATGAACAGAAGGGGCTCACACACCTTACTACCTACTTGTTCTCTTGCTTTACGACACCCCTTACACGTTCTTCAAAATATACATTTAAACAGTGAATGCTTGACAGAACTCTCTTCACCTGTGTTAAAACATTGAAAAATGCCAAACTCCTCCTCTCGATGACTTGACTGAACCTTAACCCAATAGTCCATATTGAAACCATTTAGATATAATTTCAAAAGGCCTACAGCCGATAAGCAGGTCTGTTTTGTTCATAATGCATAAAGCATTACGAAAGCATGACATACATTGCATTAAAGATAAAGCATTACAAGAAGTTAAAAAGTCTGTAGTCCGCACTCAAAATCAAAAAAACATAATGTATTTATGTAACGTTTACCTCATACACACAGATAGTTACACTGTTTCCTCTACTGTAGGTCAAACATAAACTGAGCATTTTCAATAGTGATTCATAAGGGGCTGTCCACACATAAATGTATATGCTCAAAAGCAGGCACAAAGATACGCTGCTATTTATTGTGAATGGGACAGGGCGTTACAGGCCAGCGCCCCCTGCTGAGCTGCAGAGAAAAAAAGTTCAACTTTATGCAAATGTATTTTGACACAACGCAAGCGACAACCAGGCGACAGCCAATCACGCTCATTTTGATTCCCACAGAAGCAGAAGCATGGAGTTGTTTGCTACTTCCTTTAACTTGTAGACTGGGGATAGCTTCCAGCACAGATGCTTCTATTCTGCACTGAGACCAGAAACTGTGCAGCAAGAAAATAACAACGTTCTCATGTGTAGTATGGCGACTACATCAGGAAACAACTGTCCAGCTGGAGCAGAGAATGTAAATTACATTTTCAATGCATCACATCCACAGAACTACAACAAACATTTGCCACTTTGTGAGTTGAAGACATTTTTATAGTTAGTGTATGTGACAGAGGGCTCATATTAGTGGTTTTTCAAGTACTATCTTGAATGTATCCCTCCGATTTTTAAAAATTTTAGTTTAAAGAAACATCAATATATTGTCGGGTCACTAGGGGGCGGCGGTACAAGCTGTGTACATGGCATCTCACATATTATTTTATTGTGAAGTTAACAAATGTGTTTAGAAGCAGTTGCTCGTTGAAACATCTAGCAGATACATAATACAGTTTTAGCATCTAGAGACATGATTCTGACTTGACTGATATACTGTAAGTCCAATATACACTCATCAGTTGTGTTTTGGTCTTCAAATATCTGGCTTTTTAGCTACTTACGGGGACAATTTACCACAAAATCAAAAATACACATTGTTCCATCTTACTTGTAGTGCTATTTATCAATCTAACAGAGTGTTGAAGATATCGGTTGTAGAGATGGCTACCTTCTGTTGAATATAATGGAAATAGATCACACTTGAATTGTGGTGCTCAAAGCATCAAAAAAAAAACATCTGAAGAACACAAAAGCAATGTCTCCATTCAGAAATCATGACCCTGTTACGAAAGATAATCCACAGACCTATGCCTACCAACCGTATCACTGCACAGCCAGAAGCTTGGATCTGCTAGCTCACCTAGCACTACTGAGTTAGCTAACATATAGCTCAGCTGAGGAGGGTCATGAGCAAAAGCCCCTCATCCATGAATAGATGCACGCTTGAGCACCACAGATTGAGTGGCATCTAACACCATTATACTGGAGAGAAGGCAGACATCTCTATAGCCAATATCTCCAACACTCAGCAAGTCACACAACAATCTAGACTGATAAATAACACTGCAGGTAAGAGGAAAAATAGGTATTTTGGAATTTGGGGCGGCAGTAGCTCAGTCCATAGGGACCTGGGTTGGGAACCGGAGGGTCGCCGGTTCAAGTCCCCATCCGGACCAAATATGGAGCATGGACCGGTGGCTGGAGAGGTGCCAGTTCACCTCCAGAGCACTGCCGGGGTGTCCTTGAGCAAGGCACTGAACCCCCCAACTGCTTGAGGTGCCTGACCAAGGCAGCCCCCTCACTCTGACATCTCTCCACTTTGTGCATGTATAGGTCCTGTTTGTGCATGTGTGTGTATTTTGGACCTGTGTGTTAATGACAACGGATTAATAAAGTATATTAAAAAAAAATAAAAAATAAAAAAAAACCTGTCCCTTTAATGCTCAACAATGTTCATCAGCAAATCAATAATATTGTCTGTTTGCCAACTACTGCCAGACGGGTACAGGCACATGTGTTGATAGGAGTGATTTCACAAAAAAAAAAAAAGCTGCCCATTGTAGCTGGAAGGGTTACTGGAACAAGAGTTATGAGACTGGAGTTTGCAAGCTCCAATCAAACCAAAACAATGAGCTGGAAGATGCTATAATGCACTGTAGACCTGAGGTGACAATTTTCTTTGGGTTCATGACCACAAGTGACGCCATTCATGTTACACATAATCATTTGATCCATCGTCCATTTATCATCCAATATGAAAATGTCGAGTGCAGCTTTTAATACACCATGGAAATATCCTTGGGGTAGGCTGTCCTGTTCCGCTGGATTGCTGTTAGTACCCACAGCTGTCAGTAACAGGATTTTCACAATTGATTTTTATTTTCTCTTTTCACATGCATGGGTTCACTGGCAGGGTGGGTCCCTGAGTACTCAGAGTGTAGATTATTATTGATTTGTGGAAGGATTTAAAGGAAACAAAATCACATATTCCATGAAAATGCACCCAATTTTACATAATGATGCAAGAAATAAACACAAACTGTCCTTTCTAAAACCTGCCTTCTTTTTCTGCTTTTAGGACTTTTCCAATGAGTAAGTCATCACAAGCAGCAGGGAGCCAAATGAAATGATTTTAGCTGGTGGGACAAAACTCATGTTTCACAGGTTAAGCATATCATAAGGATGCACAGGACAAAATCCAGCTTGAAACCCTGTACCATCGCCTTGCTGCACTCTTCACCTCAGCCACCACTGCCATCTTCATTGCCTTGAGCCATCATTTTACCCTCAGTCACCCTCCTCTCTTTGCTCCATCTCACCACTGCACTCTATCATCTCCACCCATCATCCTCCCATTCAACCCCCACGCCCCTCACCATCCTCTTAACGCAGCTAACCATCACACACTCTAAAAGGGATCTCCAGTTGTCGCTCAGGAGTGTGTGTGTGTGTGTGTGTGTTTGACGGTGTGTGTCTGTGGGGGTGCGGTGATCCATAGGTTCCAGACCACTGCACGCAATGAAGGTACCCTGGGTGGGGCCACATGCTCTATAGTCCCCCCTACTACACAAACCCATACACACGCACACATGCACGAACCAACACTCCATATGAGTCCATGGCGTGGTGAATGTAGCACCAGATGGCAAGCACTCGATCTGAGGAGGTATCTCTGTGACCCTAAACAAACCCAAGTGGGAGATTTTGTGTGTGTGGACCTACAGCAGTGTCACCACACACACACAAAAAAATGAGCGGTGTGTAGCAAAGCATAAATTTTGTGTGGTGCTGCGTTCATTGGAGTGTCAGTAAAGATTTTAATTGGGAATGATTGGAACACTTCAAAGAAATGTTGGATGTTTCTCTGGGTTGAAAGGTGGAATCAAAAGACAAAAAAATACTTTTAGTGAAGAAAACTGTGTTCAAAAGGAAAATGCAACCTGATATAACACTGTCAGTTGCTGTTCTAACCTACTATTATACTATTTTAAGCCACACTATTAGGGTGGCTCAAGGGATGGCAATGTCTGTTGGTCTGCCACTTTGTTCAGGCTGAAACATCTCAACAACTATCAGATGGATTGCCATGAAGTTTGGTACAGACATTTGTGGTTCAAAGGGGATGAGTCTCAAAGACTCTGTTGGTCATCACACCTTTAGATTAGTGCAGTCAGCAAGTCAGAGTTTTCACGTACCTTCAGGGGTGGGTAGTAGCTAAGGTGTTACAAGTAACACACATGGGTAACAGAAGTGTATTTTTAAAAAACAAGTACTTTTTATGTTCCTTTTTAAAAATGTACTTAAACTCTTTACTTGAGTATATTTTTGGGCCAGTTATCTATTTTTTCATTCATTTGCCATTTATACCTTTGCTACAACAAGTGTAGGCTACTATGAAATTGAGTGTAGTGGGAAGAGCATGTGAGGAGCACCTCGATTACAAACCAGGCGGCCTAAATTGAACCCCCACCTGACCTAAGGCATCGTGGATTTTTCAAAAAATTTCAAAAAACAGTGATGAAAATGAAACTGGCTGCACACACATAAGCACAGAGCTGCCAACATGGAATTCAACCAAAGTCAGACAGGTAAGCTTGCTAGTATTAATGTTAACTTAACCAGTTAGCTAATGCTAGACTGTTGTAATTTTAACGTTATGGGTAATGTGTCAGCAGCTGACATTTGGATTTACAGTGAGTGAGCTGACGTCACTGTTACAAGAACTATGAGGGGTCAAAACTCTGCAACAAATCACTTAAGTAACCTTAACCAATTGAGCGAGATTTATACTTCTGCGTCAAATCGACGCTGTACCTACAGCGCAGAGCCCACAATGTACTCTGCACTATAGCCTGTCATGCACCTCTCCAGATATGTAACTACACGTTGCGGCGATGCAGACCTCCTAGCTATTTTTGTAAGCTGAAACCATTTCCCTCAGTGGAAATTAAGCTTCTATTTACTTTTATTTCACAGATAAGAAACCATAAATTGTGAAAACCATAAAGCCTCCACAAAATAGAGTTTTATTTTATTTTATTTTAGTTTTATGTCTTGTGCGTGATGTATCCTACGTTTCATATGGGAAAGGAAATCTCAGCTAGTTGCTAGGCTAATTTATACAATGTTAAATGCCATAGGTTTGTGTTAATAATGTTATTATGTTATAGCCTACTTAGTTGGAAGATGTGTTTAATATAAGACAATTGTTTTGTCGGTGAACCTTGTGAGCTATGATGGAGCTGAACTTTGTAACATTACCTTTGTTAAATGCTGCTGTTGTCCCTGGCTTCATATGAGTATAGGAAATTGTCTGCTAGCCACGAGGCTAATTCAAACAAAGTAAAATGCCATAGGCTCGTGCCAATGATATTAGCATGTTGTGTTTGTGGGGAAAATGCGTCCAACAAAAGACAAGTGCTTTGTCTGTGAATCCTGCGAGTTATAATGAAGCCTTTCCTGTGTTTGAAACAGTCTCTATACTGTAAAGCCATGTTGAATGTGTGTTTTGGGTGTGTTTCAATTAACTCAGCTTTACAGCACTTCACAGAATCCCCACCGCCGAGTAGTGTTTTGGAGGTGACACAGACACACCACTGCATAAGTATAAATGCTCAAAACCACTTGGCTACGTGCGTAGGCTACGGCGTAGGGTCTACATAGAGCTGACGCAAAAGTATTAATCCGCCTTTACTAACTTACCGACTCATCTTCATCCCCCGCGACTGAAGGCTGCAATGAGATCACTCCATCGTATTTTATCCTTGTCCACATGCTGCTCCTCTCCCCATGACAGCTGCATCTTTTCCAGCAGACACACCAGTGAGCAGGGCTGTTTCTAGCTTTTAGGGGGCCCATGTAAAATCTTGTTTTGTCCCCCTATTTCAATCACTCCTGAATACACACCACTTAAGCATCACATTTCATATGCATATCAGTCCAAACACTACATTTTATACATAAAAAACATAGTTTAATTAAACATAGCTGCATTGTTAACATTAAAATCAAAGATAAGTGTCACTGGCCCCCATAAAAAGACACTTGTCCAGCGGCCTGTGCCAATTATCAAAAAATAATTGCCACCTGGCCTAACAACATTTTCGGGGGATATCCTGCATTGTATTGTAAGTGAAAATGAATTAACTAGCTAATGTTAGTGATGTTACTTTTTCATGTGCAATGTTTATCTATGATGTTATGATAAAGAAGAGAGGGGTTAAGAGGCAGATATGGAGAAAGGGTGAGAGATAATTCCTATTCAATTGTAAAGGCTATCCTGTGTTTGATTAGCCAACCTTCTCATCAAAACAAATGCTGTTTTTTCATTATTTTGGACAGGCCCACACAGAAAGTAACTTTTACTTTGAGTAATTTATTAACCAGGTACTTTTTTACTTTTACTTGAATAGAATTTTCAAAGGGTCATTTTCACTTTCATTTGACTCATTTTTTATGGGAGTACTTGTACTTTCAATTTTCAGTACTCTACCCACCACTTATTACCTTGTAAAATATCAACAAAATGTTGGAGACACTCGTGATTCCCTGAAAACAAATCAGAACATTTTGGTGATGATCCCAACAATTTGTCTATAGTGCCACCATGAGGTTCACATTTGTGGTTTTAAGGAAAATGTCTCAAAAAATGTCAAAATGAATTGGTAGAAATTTATTTCCCCTGACGATGAATTGTGATCACATCAACGTTTTTGTGACTTGCCACGTATGTTGATCAGCAACATTCCCTCGTTATGTTAATAGTAAACATAATTCTCTTGCCATCATGTTTCCCTCAAACATTTGCTGTTTCAAATTAGCTGTATACAAACATAATTTCTAGAATACAGGGATGCACAGGGAGAACATGCAAACTCCATACAGAAGGGCCCAAACAGATTGGTGTGTTTGGACACAGACCGCTCTTACTGTGTGACCGCAATGCTAATGATTGAACCACCATGCTGCCCAGTGTCAGTCTCTATCACACCCTTCTCTCATTTCTCAGTTTGCCCATCCTCGATTTCTTTCCCTTTTCTTTCTTTTCCTTTCCCTCACATCTTAAACAGGCATTTAATGAAATGAGACATCCATGCTTCAGAGCCCTCATTTTAACGTGACATCAATTAAGTATGACGTGTAGCACAGCTGCATCATCTGTCCATTGTTTTGTTCTGGGCTGCCGCTGTATTTTATGATCTCTGTTAGATGAGCATAACAGTGTTCATGACAACTTATAAATTCACTTTTAATCCAGTTCACAGTGTGACATAATGTGACATGAATGCAAATGTCATGCAAATGTTCTTTTAAACAGATGCAGGTACAACAAATGGTGCTTGTAGTGTTGCATAAGGTGGTGTTTTTGTACTGAATATCAGTGCAGCTGTCATCCCAATATATATATTTTTTTCAAGATAAAATTGCATATATAGGAGTGGCCTTTTATTTTGACCAGCCTAAGGCACACGTGTGTAGTGATGATGCTGTTTAATCGGCATCTTGACATGTCACACCTGTCAGGTGGATGGATCATCTTAGAAAAGATGAAGTGCTCACAAACACAGATTTAAACAAATTTGTGACCAATATTTAAGAGAAATAAGTCTCTTGTGTGCATTACAAAAGTCTTCTTCAAAAGCAAAAGTGTTGTGTTTACATGTTTGTTCAAGTTTGTAGATATGACATGATTGATCAATTTCTCACTGCTCTAAATGCAATACACCTACAATTCACATCCAGACAGTAGCTTAGCACTTAACAAATCATCAAGGACCTGACAGTATATAAGGTGCAGGTACACCTCCCTTTTTCATCACATCAACTACAAATGGTTGTGGCTACAGACAGAGAGACCAAAAATTCAAACTAAATGAAGAAAGCTAGAGCATGCGCCCTATTGCAGTGGCATCAGCTGCAGCATGACATGCTTCAGCCAGACAAATGCCATTTGCAGCGCTGGAAAGTAAAAATGCGTCATGCCATCCTGCTTCACCATGAGGTATTATGACTGCTTCTTTTTAATGTTGTTTCAAAGGAGGAAGCTTTTTTACTTGGCAAATATACCAACCAAAGGTAGCAGGAGGATAAAGCACACATGGACACATACTTATATGAGGGTCTTTCACATACAACATGTTTGTCGTAAGGGGTGGACAATTTTCTTTTTAATTTTGACAACACATTTACTTTGCAAAGTCTGCTTGCTCAAGGGTTAACCCATGTACACTTTAACAGCTTTTATTCTTCCTGTGGGCTGAAAATCCACCAGCACCCAATTATAAATGCCTCAATAGCACTGCTCCCATGCTACAAATTTATTCTGATGGGGAAAAAGACAACCTGCTTTACCAACGCCTCAGCCGTGACTCCTTTGAGGTCTTGAGGTGGTGACTGTCACCTGAAAGGAGACGGGCCTAGGCACACCACATAACTGTACTGATAACTGTGTACTGGCTGGAAAATGGTTTATCATACAATGTGGTGTCTCAGGCCTTTCAAGTTTCCAGAGCCATTGTCACAATGCGGTTGTTCCTGTAGTCATCATTGCTTGTAGTGTCTTCCACAATACTTGACTGCAGGAGACAATATCAAGCCCACTGAGGAGGCTGAAGAGATGGAAGTGCCTCTACATAGTTGAGTTACAGAGGAGCAAAGGGGACATGGCTGGCGAGACAGACTGTAGGACCAACTCTCTGCTCCTGACCATAACCATGTGGTGTTGAATGAACATGCTTATTTATTCTGTTAATTTCTCTGATCCTTTGGTTCATTAATTTAAATTCCCATTTAACCTTGCTCAAGTTTATTAGAACCCTTATGTGCGGTACGTGTCCACAAGGGAGTTTTTGGATGTAAGGGGTCTCGCTGTTTCCCAGCTTGATGGGATGCTTGATGGATGTACCACCAGACATGTGGGCTGCTTGCTCCTGGATTTCAAAGTGGACCAACATGGCGGCTCGTTCGTAAGCGTTCTCTTATATGAAAATAGATCACCGAAAACAAAAAAATAGTTGAGGTGAGAAATAAGCCATGCAGTTGCTGAATCTGTCTTCATTTTAGGTCAATAACAGTTAGGTTTAGGGTGGTTTAGAGGTGGTGAATTGCACTGGATGCCCCTCATTTGCTTAAAATAGCCTAGATTTGGGGCGTCGGTGGCTTAGTGGTAGAGCAGGTGCCCCATGTACAAGGCTGTTGCCACAGCGGCCCGGGTTCAACTCCAGCCTGTTGTCCTTTGCTGCATGTCACTCCCCCTCTCTGTCCCCCCTTCACGCTCATCTGTCCTATCAATTAAAGGCTTAAAAATGCCCAAAAAATATCTTTAAAAAAAAAGAAAAGCCTAGATTCAACTGCAAATGAGGACCCGTGGGCCCGTCTCTTGAAACGCAATGTGATGCTACAAGAATGCATTGCACAGCTGGTTCCATAGACAATGAATGGGGAGCACAGGATTGACGGATCCTGTGGACAGCCAACATTACTGGTTTCTCTCAATGTGCTGATGTTAATTTTCAATATGACCACAATCACCATGTCAGGTTTGTTGCATGGCCTTGTGGTGCCACTTTTACTGCCTCCTCCTCTGCAGGACCTGGGAACATCTTCTTCCCACTTGTGCGGGGATGATAATACCTACAGGCACCTTCTTCTGAATAATTTTCCTGACTGATAAAAGAGTTACTGACTAACTCATGTGTTAGCAAGTAATTAGGTCAACAGTTACAACAGGTGTCAACTCACATTAAATGGCAGTTGTTATTGAATTAATGAGTTTTATAGGACTTCATTGAAGAAATACTTCATCCACAAAAAGATAACTGTATAGCAATTACTCGCTTTGTGCTAGTTGAATTCCGGAGGAAAAATTCTCACATGCTTCCACGATGAACAAAGAATCTAAAAACTGAGAACATTTTTGATGAACTGAAGTCATAGGCAACTGCATTTAACAACAGCAAAACTATATAACTCAGAACATCTGTTTTGAGAGAGTAGCCGAGGAGGCACAAAATCCGATATTAAAGTCCAATATTAGAGGATGTTGGTGATCTTTCAACTGGCACCACCATCAGGTTAGTGTTTAAACTTGTGCGTATGACATGTTACAACCTGATGGGTATGGGATTGCTCCCCAAAAAAAGGAAGGAATGAACTAGGGAAGAAAAATATTGTCCCCCATTTTTTCCCCATAACTTCCCTTCCCTAATTTCCCTCTCTCTGCGTATGTGCACATACACTTCTGTTTAAACCTGTCTGTGTGTTAACAGCCATGCGATATGCAAAACCAAACTAATAAACAAACAATATCCAATCAGGCTCAGCTGTGAAATTGGGTTTAAATGTGTCCCTTTCTCTTGTCAGCAATGGATAAATGAATGAAATGTGACAGGCTGGGATGGATTTTCTGTTCGTGTGTCTGTGTGTGTCTGTGTGTGTGTTTGGGTGGGGGTGTTACAGTGCTCATAATGCTCTGCACTCTCACTAATGACTGATAACATGAAAAGTGCAAGGTGTCAGCTCCAATTGCTCAATGCAATTACAGGATTGGTTCACTAAACGCACAGACGTGTGCACGTGCATGTACAGGGGAGTACTGACTTATGATTACATCATTATATACATGTGTATCTCTGCACATACATAGCAGCATGTATTACATATGTACACACTGCTAGTGATAGGAGCGAGTGTGTGTGTGTGTGTTTGTGTGTGTGTGTATTTTAGTCTGATACATTGACAGTGATGTCATATCTATATCAAGTCTATAGGTCTCACAAACTGACACGTCACAGCCTTAGCAACCTACATGCAGTGTGTGTAAATGCACTGCAGTAAGGATGTTTTAATGGGGTATTTGTAATCTATTGTAAAAGGATTTCACCTTTAAAGACCAGAAGTGGCTTGCCAGATTTTAGCTCCTTTTCAGTTCTGGTGTCCACTGACCCAGCAGCAAATACTTGTTTGTGTTGTTGAGTGTAATTTCTCACATCCCCCAGTCCTCACCTTGTTGTAACCTCGACTCTTTTATGCTGCTACCCATCTCTGCTGTGGCAATAATTCCTCACAATAGGACTTATTCAGCACCTGTGTTGTTATTTATTACTATCTGAACAAGTTAGGAAAGTCACCAAATAAGAGAGGAGAGTTCAAGAGCTGAGTCAAGTTCAGGCTGTTTTAAAAAACATGGTCTGAAAAGCAGTTTTCATGTGACACTGCTTTATTTGACCACTCTCTCACTCCCACATGTACCAGCCAGCAACACATCATCGTAGCGCTTCGTGTTGCTAACACTTTAGCATGCTGAAGATTGTATAATTTAATATAACATTAAATGCAGGGTTGGATTGGGAACAAAATCTGGCTCTGGCAATTTTTGTCTAGATAACTTTATGTATTATGTTTGCCAAATTCACAAAAAGGCATGACTAAAGGATCCATTTTTTTTTTTTGGATACGTTTTTTAAAATCCGCCATCCACAAAAAATGATTACGCACAGGAACTTTGCACACTGACTCCAGTGTGTTTAATTGTTCTGTTCATTATGAACATTCGTAATATGTGACAAAATGAAAAGATAGTTCCTCCTTTGCCTCTCTCCACTGGAGGTACCTATCTGGCTATCATCACTTCCTCCCTGTCTTACATTTGGCACCATAGCTGCATGAAAGGGCAGCGCTGTTACCACATTCAGTGAGCGATCCACATCCTCCTCCTCTTCTTCATCATCCACCTGAATATTACTATCTGACCTGTTGAAAGTGAGCTGTCTGAGTTATGAAATCATTCTGTGTGCCTAGTTCCTCTGTCTTGTCATGGCTGTGTTCCACCGCCACGTTTTCTTCACTGACTCTTGGTCAACATGACATGGTGACAGACAAACATGATTGACACAACGTGAGGTCGTATTTATTTTAAGACATGCAACAATTTTGGACAAAAAATGGATTCAGTTTCCAAAGGCTTTAACTATGAATTTGTCAGAGAGAGAATAGTCCCATTAGTTACTAAATTACATTGGCTATTTTGTGATATGATAAGTATGAAACATACAAATGTAACATATTTGTGGTGTACAATGCCAGCATTTTCTCCTGGCGACGTCCTCACTCACAAACCGTAACATACAGTAGTCTAATTCAGAGACTAAATAGACATTGTTTTGTTTCCTGCTGTTATTGATTAGCTGATGATGTCAACATTTTATTTCACTGCATCTATTAGCACAATAGCAATACCTCAGAGAATCCTTTAATAGAATTTCAAAAGAATGCATTTACAGGTCATGAGCTGTGCTGTATTGATTTTTTTTTTTTTGTCAGCCCACACAAACAACACTTTTATTTAGAGATTAACTGAGCACAGGACCACTGAAACACACACATTACTTGCTAGAACATGATCATGCATCTGGTTTTTAACAATATTTTTTTAGAGGCCTCTTTCTATATTCTATCACGCTGTTTTTCCTAATCCCTTTACATTATTAAGTATGTGGTTGACAGATAAATGTGTATATGGATCCATGTTTCTATGTGGAAATGTGTGGTGTTTACAGGTTCGTGTGCGTGTGTGTGTGTTTGCCCACATTTGGAATATATTACAGAGGTGTTTGTTTGTGGGTGCGTGTAAGTGTGTTTTTCCATGTTGTTGCTCTAGGTATTAGAATGAAATGAAGTGTGAAATAAGCTTTTCTGTCTCTGGAGTGTAGCTGTGGGAAGTCCCCCCCTCTTCACATCATCACACATGTTTACCACGTATCCCTCCATCTATATACCCTCCCACCTTGGCTATTAGGCATCCACTAAAGCTAACATTTGATAGTAACAAGGTGGGCAAAACATGATGGATATACTGCTGATGAATAGGCACACTGAAGAGAACGTGGGGGTATTATAGAGTGCATAAACCCTCTTATTTTTAATGGTAATCTGCTTATAGATATCAAGGACATTACAAACAAATGATACTCAAGACTGTATGTTAAGAAAAAACACAGTGTTAATATGGGGTACTTTATTATTAATAGCATGTTTTGGCCAAATGGCTACATCGGCCGTTGGAAGTAGCAGCGTCACAATGGCAAGCTGAAGGAGATAATAGAAAGGGTGATCAGCTTCATACCATGAGCTGTCACTCATAATGCATTCTGTTAATGCAGTTTTGCCCTCAGAAATTATGCCTTAGCATTTCGCCCTTAAATGTATTTCATTCCTTTCCTTCAGCCAAGTTGTGACCTTCTCATTGTTGCAATGCATACTGTGGTAAATGCTGCAAGAATGCACGAATGCAAGAAGTCCTGCAACTTACCTGACTTGAATCTGCATGAGCTCCAAAATCACGGAGGAGTCACACAGTATGTTTACATAAAGGTTTTATTTTGTTGAACTAGTTCTGTCACTTACATTTAGCCTTCAGTAAATGACAACTTTGCAACATTCAAACTTCAATGCAACACATTCTCACCCCGACCTCATCACATATCACCCCGCTGGGTTGTGGACTTTCCTTATCTACATATGACATGTAAGGTAGCTATAGTACATCTGTTGTTGACGACCAGGAATGCTGTGTAAACTTCAGCCAGTTTTATGGATTGCTTCATTTCAAAATACACTTCCATTTTCACAGGAAATGTGCAGTTTGCATACAGTATCTTTCAACATTTCTTCCCGTCAACAACAAACACATTAGGTGAGGTTTAGCCAACGCACACACATGGTTAGGTTTAGGCAACAAAAGCATGTGGTTGGGTTTAGAAAAAACAACAGGGTTTGGCTTCACATTCATACGGGAAGCAAACACCAGTCTCCTGAGTGGAAGTCTATGATTGCAGGACCCATCCGCCACCCCTCCTTCCCACCCTGCTTGTACTTTTCTCCTCCTTAACTTTCACTGTGGTCTGGCCATGTTTCCACCTGACACCACCTGGAACCATTACACTCTCATGGCACCTGGCTGCATATCATGCCGATGTGAAAGAACAGCTTTTTACATCTGCATTTAACATGGAAGTCACTGCCCAGGTGGCAGTAGCCAACAACTTCGAAATGAGACCAGGTTGTTCGAGGAGCTGACACCTACTGGGGAAAAGAGGCTGGTTTAGTGCTGCAGGGCTAATGAGAGAATGAGATGCAGGTGAGGGGATGAGTGGGAAGGCCAGGTAACAACAGTGCTGATGAGAGAAGTGGGAATAGGTGTGTAGATGGACAGGGCATTCAGGTGATAGGGAAAGGAGGGTAACTCTGAGAGCATTTGCTGGATGGATGGCAAATGGCAATGAAGGGGCCTGGGGAGAATGGAATGTGGCTCTAGAGGAGGGACAGACAGACAATGCATGTGACAGGGCCTCTCCCAAACCAACCTCCTACACCGTCTCCCTACCCACCTCCACTGGGTTTCTTCCATTCCTGCAATTATCTGGCTGTTTAATGTGATGAGAAAGGCTACAATTGGCATTCACACCCGCGACAAATGACTCTGCAGTAGTCACAGGTATTTATCGGCTCTGATCAGCATTGGTGGAGACACAACACCTGGTTATGAACATGTTAATTTTAGCCCTTTAACTGGCGAGATGCAGTGATGCCCCACAGTTTTCTTTCCTTGACATCCAACATGACACACCAAAAAACCCCACAAACCCACCAAAAAGATGTACCTGTCAGCTGCAGAGCTGTGTGTTTAAAAAATCTGCATACACTTGCCAATTTTGACGGCAAAGAGGTATGAGACAGACTTTATATGGTTCAGTTTGTTGTGAAGTTCTGCCCCTAAGTGGTAAAAAAAAAACATTTCCACTCCTCTAAGTTGTTATTGTGGTTTATTTGCTGTATTGTGAGCTGTGTTTAAGAGCAGTGAACACTGAGTGCACTCTAAATTCCATCAATTACTGATAAACCCACAATATTAAAGTATTTTCTCCCAATTTTAGAGGAAATTTTTATTTCAACAGCATGATTTGCCTTGAAAAATCAATCAACTCTGCCTGTAATCAACTCTGCCAACTTGAGTTGACTGTCTATTGTGTATGCTTTGCATTTGACTGTTGGGCTGAATAAGATGTACTGTAACTAATTATGATTCATTTTGTAATAGTTAAAGCGTCTGTTGTGGGACTGAGACGTTTAGCGCTTGTTTCTCTGTTTAATCACACCAGGGATGTAAAAATGTTCTTGGCATTCAAATAAAATAAATGAGATGAATGAAAAATAAGACCCCACACTGACTGGAGCTCAGCAAAGATATGTGTATGTGTAGATTTTAAGCATTATGACTGCCACATTATTAATACCAGTGTCATTTCATTCGGCTTTAAACATGGATGCAACACTTTCTTCCCAGGGTGTCAAAGCTCTATTTTTTTTTTAAGATTATTTTTTGGGCTTTTTGCCTTTAATTGATGGGATAGGCTGGTATTAAGTCTGAAAGGGGAAGAGAGAGAGAGAGGGGAAGACATGCAGCAAAGGGCTGCAAGCTGGAATCAAGTTTACGGCCGCTGCAGCAAGGACATTGCCTTTGTACATGGGATGCTCGCCCCACCCACTGAGCTACTGGGCGCCCGATCATAGCTCTGTCTTGAGGAAAATATGTGACAACATGGTCCTACTCATAATGTCAATGGATGATGGCATTGTTGGAAATGTTTTCTTTTGAAAATAGGTCCTTAAAAGAATACTTTACCCTTCACATGACCATATATCAATTGACATGACCGTATATCAATTACTCACATCTTGTTTTGTTGAATGTGTGAAGAAAACTTCTTGCATGCTTCCACAGTCAACAAAAAGTACAAAAACTGTGATAATTCTTAAAGGATTGGATCTATCAAAACAATTGTATAATGAACTCTTACACAACATATGTAGTATGATCCAAGTCTCAACTATCTAGTCATATGCGTAGTACTTCCCAAACACATTACATTACCTTCCCATCAACAGTCCTTTCAGATGAGTGTCTGTGCTGCACAACCCTGCAGCTAATCATTGCAACACATGAATGTGTGAAGTTTTCTTCACCAATTCAACGCAACACAGGGTGAGTAACCGTTAAAAGAAAGATCATTTGGGGGTGAAGTATTGCTTTAAATCAGCAATAGTTTAAAATACGATCCCATAATTTTTCCAGCGATTAAAACATAAAATCAAATCTGCACGAATGTTCCAGTAACAACACTGGGGTGGATGCAAAATGACGGGGTAGCAGAAGTACAGAACTGTGGCCACTTACACCCCTGATTGCAATTTCCAGCCTGTACGTGGTAATGTGTGCAGTGGATTACATTTTTAATCTCCAACCGTGCCCCCAAGGGCCGGTCCCCAGACCCAACAGTAGATCTCCATTAGTTGAAACCTCCAGAGGAACGTCGTGGCCTCACCTTGCCCCAAGGCTCTGCTCCAGTTTTCATTTATTGGCAGAGGACAGACAAAGACACTTGTCAGCATCCACATTCACCAAATCAAACACACACATACACATACAGACACATTACAGAGCTATTCAAAACACTCACACACACACAGCTTCACAAGTGGGTGGAAGGTACTGTATGTTTCCAAAAATCCCCCAAAACAAAAAAGGCACTGCCTCTCTCTACTTAATCTTGGTGTATTTTTGAAAATAATAATAATAATACCCACGATGCTGCAGGGAAAGTGTTACCTGCCAACGAATTGGATGCTAACAAACACAGTGTGCAGATGCGAGGTGACAGGCCTGCAAATCATTAATTTCTACTCTGATGCACAATATCACAAGTCAGTCTGCCACTGACAAATTTATCAACATCAGACACAACAAATTTAAAATCCCGGTGACTCACACTTTTCTTCCACGTCTTTGTTTCCTCCCCCAACCCCCCCACCCCTCCTCTCCAGCTGTTAAACCAATTAAATGCTCACAGAGGGTAGACTGCCCACTCTCCTGTTGAGAAAAATACATGCAATAAAAGCCTTCTCTGTGCAGAGCCATTGTGCGATGGCAAGGACGCCATCTTTAATTATGGCCTACGCCCCCACCCTTCTCCTCACTGAATAGAAGTGGGCTGTAGGTACAGACAGCCACTGGCACTGGATCAGGTTTTTGTGTTTTGTGTTGAGCGAGCGGCTGAAAGGAGGTGAGCTGGTGGATGATGCTGAGGTTGCATTACAGGATGGTTCGGAAAAGCTGACTTCAAGTTGAAAATTTGAGTATTAGAATGTTTCGAAGAACGAGAAAAAGTTCAAAAGGGGTCAGAGAGAATGAGGGAAATAATATAGGTAATATATAGTATTTTTGATAAACTAAATTAGGGAAGAGAGGATTTTGAGGAAAGACGGACACAGAGTGTGTGGGAGTAGAAGAGAGAACGGATGAAAGCGATTCAGAGAGGAGACACAAGGTTGTTAACTGTCAGTTTTATGGCTAAGTGAAAAAAAGACAGAGCAAGAAAGGGCATCAGTAGAAAACCTTCATGAAAAAAAGAGGTGTGGTGGTGTGATGGGGAGGTGGTCTAAAAGAGCGATAATATCCGAAAGAGAAAGGGAAATGGGGGCGTAGAGAGGCCTGTGCCCCTCCCAGTGCCCTGTGCCTTGAGGGGGGACCCAGGGCAGATCTGGGGAATGTGAGGCATGAAGGGGGGGAACAAAGCCGACTACTGTCCCCTAGAGAGAAGCCTTGTTCTGGGCCAGGGGGGTACAAGAAGTCAGCCGTTCAAATGTATGAATGGATGGATGGATGGCTGACCGGCTGTCTGGATGGATGCTGGTTCCCCCGACTGGCAGGCTGGTTGTCCTGCTTGCCCACAGAGCAGGCATGTAAGGGTACCACGGCAGGTCTGGGGAATTCGAGGCATGATAGGGGAACAAAGCCGGCTACTGTCCCCTGGAGAGAGGCCCTGTCCTGGGCCACAGGGCCCAAGGAGTCAGCCTCTCTGGATGGATGGACAGACAGATGAATAAATGACTGGCTGGCCCACCAGCTGACAAAAAAGCAGACCAGCAGTTTGAGTGAATATTATGAACATACGGGGGTCTCTTACTCATGTCTTGCAGAATCTTGTACAAAAATAATTAATATTTTACTGAATTTAGAATGTGCACAGGAGGATACATGTGTTTGCATTGCAACAGTTACCCCTTAAAAACAAAATAAAAATCATCTCTGTGACCTCCTTGTGCCCACACATCCCCATAAAATTTAGGTGTTTAGATTTTACCAGCTGTAGCATCAATTCCATAAGATAGAAAAAAAAATTAAAGGTATAGTTTGGGATTTTCTGAAGTGGGGTTGTATGAGATATTTATCCATAGTCACTGTATTACCTAAAGTAGATGGTGGTTTGCACGTCCCTGATTTGAGAGGCAGACAGGAGTATGTACTGCTGCGGATGGGGGCCATTAGCAAAACAATGTTTAGATGCCTAGAAAAGGCCCACCTAAAAAGTCAGTCAGTCAGTCAGTTTAAGGGCCAATTCCTAGTTTCCATGTCCCTGTGTCTGCACAGACCCCCATGAAGATGTCTGTGTGCAGCGTGCTATGCCCTACCAGCCCTCATGTTTACTGCGGGGGAAAACCTAAATTGTACTAAAAATGAAACCACCTATGATGCAAAGTATGTCTGACCTTTAAGTGAATGCTACACTATATTTAGAATATTTTTACCACTTTACCGTGCCGTCAAACAGCCCTTGGCTACGGGGAACTGAAGCCATTACCTATGCTCTCTTGTCTGCTTCTCCAAAGTGGGGTTGTGCAAACTGCAATCTACTGTATGTAGTACACTGACTACAGATAAGTAGGTCATACAATCCCACTTCAAAAAAATCCAAACTATCCCTTCAAATTGTTGGCTGTTTTCTTGTAAATGGGCATTTCAAGTCAGTATCTGTTTGCATCGCCAAAGACAAACTGTTACAGAAGGCAATACTCTATAATTTTGTTATGTAAAAGATTTTTAGATGTCTTTTAAAGGTCTTTTACAGGTTTTTAATCAATACTCTTCTAAGACCAGCATTTTTGAGTATTTCACTAGGGATTCAAACTCAGCTCAGTAACATATGTGGTCAAAAGCATTTTTATAACATTCAGTGAGGAAACGTAGGCCTATTATGCACACATGCTTAACCACATACACAGAAATGTTATTAATTATGGCAAAGTTCCAAAGCTGTTTACTGCAACTACTCCCTCCAACTTCTTGTCTCATACCCCCTCTAGCTCTGTTACAGTTCTGTGATGGACTGAATGCTTGACTGTATGCAAAAGATTAGTGTAGGGCTATACTGTATGTAGGACTGACTGTAGGAGTGAATGCAGGACTGAAATCGAGTGTGAATGTAGAACTCAATGTAAAGTTGAATAATGTAGAAGTAAGTGAAAGACTGAATAGCACAGTTGTGCCAGCAAACTACAGTCATCTTGACAGTACACTCCTCTGTTCTAAAAGCACGCCTATGTCTATGACCAACCCACTGTAAACCACACTGCTGCATTTAATTATTGAAAATAGTATTAGAATATTATTATTATTAAACTATAAAATATGGATGAAGAAAGTGTACAGCACAAGAAATAACTCTACTTTGTTTAACCAGGTCTCAATCCATGTGTCCATCCATTCACTAAAAGGCTTTTCCCATTCAGGGTTGCACTGAGCTGACTGGGCCCTATCCAATACACTGGGTTAAAGGCAGGCTACAGTTGGCACAGGTCATCAATCCATTTTTGGACAACGTCAAGTCGAGCCAGTTTACTTAAAAAGTCAATCTAAAAGCAACACAAGCTGACAAAAGTGTTCTACCAATTTCCAAAGGAAGGTTATAATATCAGATGTGCAAGACCGAACATCACAGGTACAGAAAACATGGTGGGACATATGAGGAAATTGTAGAGCTCCCAAAGTAGGCACATTTTAACTCAGGTTTAAACTGTGGGGGCTTCTCTATTATTAGGGGGGTAATAGTTGCACAGTCCAGGGGCCAAGACAGTAAAGACTCAATGCTGCCAACAGCTTCAGGTCAGATCACCTCAGAGATGTAGAGGAGGCGATGGTGTGGAGGGTGGGTGGAGAGGTTGGCGGGCTTGTACTGACCCATGCTCACAATAATGTGGGTAAACTTTTTTTTTTTTTTTTTTTTACTTTGGCTTTTCCATCTGCACCAGCTGAAATGAATCTTTTCAAAAATGCTCTCCAAAGTGGGTACACTTGAAAACAGTCTTTTGTTAAGGTGTTAACTGGAATGGAAGAGCCTTTCAGAGACAGACATAGAGTATTATTCTCTTGTAAAAAAACTTTGCACAAATATGGCCGACTTAAGTCTGCTTTCCCACAATGTTATGAAACTAACATTGTGTTCAAAATGGTGAAAAATCTCTCTTAAAAGTGGACATAAATATTCCCATTTCTGGTCAGTTGTGACAGAACAGTCACAATGAAACAGTGGCAGCATGCTGAGAGAAAAGCAGGGGGCTCTTTGTCACAGACTATAGCTATAGGCTAAAAATGCATGTCATTATTACTAAACTGAGCTGTGCACACACAACTTTTTCTTCTCTATCCAGTTGCATCAACCACCTATCACCAAGACGGGAGAACTTCAAGTAAACTGCTCATGTTACCATGGTTATCCCAGGTAATTCCAGGTTATTAATGCCTGATGTGCCGTCACCCCTTCATTATCCTACCCAGTGTATTTTCTCTCTTTTTCTATTTCTAGTTTTACTATTGTCTCAATCCCCACTAAATCACTTTACTTTTTCTCTTTCTGTATTCTGCAAAGCATTGTGATTTGAGCTGCTGTGATTGAAATTGGAGCTGGGGGGAGAAGAGCTACTTTGCTGATAGGAAACAGAAAATCAAGTTTGTCTTTTTGTTTAAATGAGCTATATGTAAGAAATCTAAAGCAAATAGTCGTAAAATCCTCCTAATGTGTCACAGAGACTAAGGAATAATGTTCATATAACATACTGATCTCACCGACAACAATAGTACAGCCAGAATATTCGCATTTAAAAAAAATTTTTACAGTCCACAAATGATGTTTATGTTTTGAATTTGTGTTTTGGCCTGTTGCGCCACCCACCGCCGTCTACCAGTCACGCAGTCAGTAGAGTCTCAGCATCAGTTAAAGTTACGACTAAGCTACAGCAGCACGGCAAGCAGCATTAGCAGTGTCCCAGTACATAGCATTAGCAGCCGGCTCCTCCTCGGCTGTATCCCGGCAGCAGCGTTAGCAGTGTCCCAGTACATAGCATTAGCAGCCGGCTCCTCCTCAGCTGTATCCCGGCAGCAGCGTTAGCAGTGTCCCAGTACATAGCATTAGCAGTCTCCTCAGCTGTATCCTGGCAGCAGCGTTAGCAGTGTCCCAGTACATAGCATTAGCAGTCTCCTCAGCTGTATCCCGGCAGCAGTGTTAGCAGCAGAGAAGCTGGACTTGCTCGAACGGTCCGCTGGAAAACCGAAGATCAAGGACGCTGTGACACGGCCCTGCCACGGCAGCCGCCCGTGGGCAAACAAATCAGTCTCCAGCGTGCCGCTGTCCAGCAACCTCGAATCTGTAGGGGGTGGGGGGGGCGGACACGACTCGTGGCAGTATTTTGAATTTGAGTGCAGTAACCGTTTTGGCCACATTCTTACATACAGCGCCTTTAAGAAATTGAGGGGGGGGGGAAATAATACAAGTATTACTAGATCCATTTTATGAAGTCAATTTAAGTTGACTAGTTTCACTCAGACACAGAGGAAGGATACATTCTGCAAACAACCCAACTACTTGAATAAATGTTGGCATTGTACATTTTTGCAAACCACAGGTACTTTACATTTATGTTATAGGGTTGTCACGATACTAAAATTTCAAACTCGATATCGATACCCAGGAAAATATTCAATACTCGATACCATTTTCAATACAACAGAAAAAAATTGTCATTTTTTAAATAAAGATCAGAACAGTAACATCAATGATAACAACAAAAAATCCCCCCAAAATAAATAACAACCAGAAACAAGATCTGTCCATACAAATGTATTTATCTACAGCCCTGTTTATTTTCTGTGCTTCTGGTGAATTGGCACCATATTTTCGTAGCTGATCAAATAGAGTTGGTAGTTTAGGCTCAGGATGCTCCTGTTTCTACCTCACTATGTGATCAGAGAACCAGGGGTTACGGGAGAAACCAAACGTTTTTTCAGCTTCAATCTGTGACTTTACAGTTAACATAACTTTTCAGACACACATAATTGTGTTGTCCTGTTAAACTAACATTGTCTATTAATGTTACAAATGGACATGACTGATAAAGTTTTCTGCTTAGCTCCCACATTAACGTTAGAAGTTATATTTTAGTTTGATGCTGGCGACACCAGCTGCTCAGCTGCTAGTGAGGGAAGGGGCTGTACCTGCCGTCTGCAGCGTGCTGTGTTCACTTCACTAAATATTTCCAAAGAGCGCTTTTTCCTTTATCATTTTTGACCAAAACTGGCTGCTCTGATCCTCCTGCAGCCGTGCTGGCCATATTACAGCAACAGAAATGTGTGCATTCATGCACAGCGACGACAACAAGCCGGGTTGCAGTGAGGGCTCTGTGCCTGCCAGACGCTGCCTGCACAGCGCATGTCCGTCGGACCTGTTGCGCACACCCGACAGGCGCTGAGGTGGCGTGTTTGTATTGTATTGTATTGTATCCGGATACAGCGTTTGAGTAATAATAGGGTTTTCAAAAGTATCGATACTCTGAAAAGTATCGATACTTTTGAAAACCCTATTATGTTATTATGTAGCCGATATGTTGAAACTTTACGTTTCAACAACATTTGTGCATGTGGTTAGGATTAAGCATAGAAACCACTTGGTTATGGTTAGGAAAAGATCATGTTTTGGCTGAAAATACTTGGTTTTCACACAATCCTTACTGGAAACGCAGCAATGTCTCTGTAAAAAAACAAGTACTTTTTGTGGCACTATCCCAGCATGAAAAGCAGTGATGTCTCAGCAAAAAGCAAACGCTTATCATGGAACTACCCCAGCATAAAACACAGCCATGTCTTAAGAACTGCTTTTTGTGGCACTATCCTAACACGAATGCAATGATGCTCTGTTAATGCTGGAAATGCAGCTTATCTCAGTAAAAATCAACCCCTTTTCTTGCTACTATCCTAGCTGGAAATGCAGCAATGTTGCTGTAAAAAAAACAACTGTTTTTTATTATCCCCAGTGGAAAGTAAGCAAGTGGAAAAACACCTATGTTTGGTGGCTAAAAAGTTGCTGGAAGGATCCAGCACCCAGCCATGATTTCCTAAAACACAACTGGTTTTGTTTGTTGGTCTCAAATGATGGTATGCAGCTTGGCAGGCATCGTTCCCAGGAGTCAAGCTACCCACCACCTCCCTCTCCTCCGCAGAACTAAGTCAGCTTATATACTACGTCACTTTAGAAACATTGATATGATAGGTATGTAACATATTTGTGGCACATGTACAATGCCAACATTTTCTTCTGGCAACTGGTCTGCTGCAAAACTGTGAAAAATATTTTGTGAAAGGAACAACACTCTGAGCACGTTACATTTTTAGTGATCCAGTTACAGATGGGCGACTATTTTGGGAGAGGTAAGTAATTTACAGCCACGAGACTAAACATTAAGTAAGACCAACCAGTATTTTTAATTAGTATGGACAATTAATTTACACTTGTCTCTCATTTGGGGAAGGTTGAAATGTCTTTCCTGTCATGCTGGCCAATGTTACCAAAAGATTTTGAGCTAATAGCAGAAAATTGCGTTACGTCGCAGTGTCCAAAAATGGACGCAAATATTAAATGTTATGTGTGTAGTGAGCCTTTATAAGAATAAATGTCTCTACTTGATGGCTGTGCACAAGGAACTGAGATTCATAACAGCAGAGTCGAGCGGAAACAAACCATTGTTGCTTCACTTGTGAAATTAGAAATCCATTGTTATATAGACAATAAACAATGTCATGTCAGAATGATTGTGACCATGGGTGCACGCCTTACTAGAGTAAAAGTCAGTGTAGTGACGATATTTAGCTGAGAACTGTGCTTAGTATGACTATCAGGAAGTGTTGTTTCATTTTGGCAGAGTCTTAGGGAGGAAGTTGAGGTGAATGGCTGTGCATATAACTCTAACCACATGCTCTCTGAAAACCGAAGAGTTGTGTGGTCCTAAACGCAACCGTAACTTAACTATAGCTGCAAAACAGACAGTGCTCATACACATGTTTTCTGCAGTGCTCATATGGGTCATTTTGGAAAGAAAATGACAAAAAAAAAAAGACCCAGTTTGTCATTTTGGTACCGGGGATTTGTTGTTGTGTTTGAGTCTTGGAGGGACAAATCTACTCTATTTATTGATCTTACCATAGAAGGAGTAAATAAATCAAATGTGAAACCGCTTTGAAGAGAGTAATGGTGGGTTGTGTGAAACACTGATAGGTTATTTATTTCCGGTGCTGGTAGAGCTGCATAATGCTCTTGGATAAGTTTAATGAACACCTACAGTGTGAATGAGATTGCCGACCAACATAAGAAACCAATGGCCCAACAGAAGTCACTGAATGGAGTACTTGCTTGCAAGCTTGGCAAAATCAAGTCAGTCCCTTGATTGTATTCTGAAAAAATAATCCAGCCATATAAAAGTATGATTGTGAACAAGGACATACAACCTGCTAACTTGGGCAGAATGTAACCATTTACATTTACTCAGGTACTATAAATTAAGTACAAATTTGAGGTGATCTCACCTAATTTATGACACCTCACAAAGGACATAACGGCATACACTCTACATGTCAATAATGGTAACAAAGTTTCACATAAGGTACATTTTCAGTGACCTAAAATGCAGTTTGTGTCTGGAGAAAAGACCAAAGTGTATAGTAGTAGTATAATTGATTATGTAAGCATCCAGATCTCCAGTTTAAAAGCTTTTTCAAATAACTGAGTAAAACTTTAACCTATCTTTTGTCTGTAACCTCTTATCCTGTGCAGGTTTGCATAGGCTGGAGACTGTCCTAGGATGTTGAGCAAGACAACCCAAAGGGCAGAAAAAATCTTGGCATTGTATTTTCTACAAAACACAGGCATTTACAGTTGCATGTGATTAGGTAACAGGTACACTGAAAACTTATGTTTCAGCTCCACTGTGATCAATGTGTGGTTTGGTTTAGGTACATAAACACTTGTTTATTGTTGGGAAAAGATCATGTTTTGGCTTAAAATACCCATGTTAGGGTTACGGTTTGGGTCTCACCATCCCCTCAACCTCCCAATGAAGAAGCCAGCTCATTAATCACTTCAGAAACGCTGGTATGATACATATAAAATGTGCAAAGGTAACATATCCATGGTTTGCATACATGTACAATGCCAACATTTTCTTCTATCAACTGGGCTGGGGAAGAGGCCCTGGACAGATTGCCTTGTCTACCACAAGGCTACACACAGACAACCATTTATTGTAACAGTCGTACCTATAATCATTTTAGAGTCTCTATTTATCCAAAGCTGCATCTCTTTGGACTGATATGAGGGAAGTGGTCATCCTAAGGGAAAACCAGCAGGCAAGGTCACATAATGGATTTGACCCAGGTGAGGTGTTTAGCTGTGAGGTGACAGTGCTAACCACTGCACCCTTGAATGGAAAAAATAGTGTTTGTAAATGTTTGTTTGACAATTTGATGTATTAAGGAAGTAAAATTACTAACAAACAAAATGTGGAAGTACTTTTATACACCATAAATAACAAGTCGCTAAAGTATGTGGACTACAAAAATGCTGTAACTTAAAAAGTCATTTCTGGGAATGCAAGTTCATACTGTGGCTTGGCTTGAAGGTGCATGATCACAAAAACACAACATGGAGATGTTAACAAGCCATTTTCTCTCCACTTCTGGTTGCCTAGATGGAGACCAATCAGAAAGAGGCAGAATGGCCAATCAGGAACAGTAGCCTTGGAAATAGCCAATTAGGCCTGTTTGTCTGTGAGGACAAAGGAAGTGATATTGCAGAGTGATTGCACCAGCGCCGGGCTACACAAACATGCTCAAATGACACCTTGCTTGTTGCCTTCCAACCCTAATTTTCCAGGAGTGTAAGATCTTGATTGCATCAGTGCCGGCAAGAGAGGACGTCTCATTATTACACCAAAACAATCGCCACCTCAGAGGCAAGAAACAGAGATTTTGTTTTCATTAGGGAGCTATTGAGTCACTAGCTCTCAAGTCAAGGCCAGTACACACACACACACACACACACACACACACACACACACACACACACACATGCACCAAGGCTCTATAGTCTGGCAATTTTATTCAAAAGATTTGTACCTTACTCCAGTCCACTTAATGAAGCTGTAAATTTAGAGACATGAGAGCCTTTACAGTGCTCCTCTGAGAGCTGCTACAATGATCCTGGGACTGAGCTGGTTAATTAACTGATTATTTGCTTGGCTGGAAGCCACGGAGAAATAGGGTAGATGTGGAGAGAGACAAGGAGAGGAGAAGAGAGGACATGTGGGGAGAGGACAGAAGAGAATGTGAGTGAAAAGGAAAAGAGACTATGAGGAACACTGGGCTGGCAAAAGGAAAGCACTGAAGAGGGAAAGGGGGATATGGACGGGAGTAGAGAGGATAACAAAACACAATAGTAGGAATGAGGAAAAGAGATGATGCATGAAGAAGAGAGAATAATGTGACCGTTGATATACAGAGCAGTAGAGAGAAAAAGGCTGGTTAACTTCAAAACCAGTATCAATTGAATGCTCTCAGTAAGGTAAAGATCAGGAATCAACATGTCTCAGTGATAGTATTGCTGCAGTTAAGCTTCCATCCACCAGTGGCAGCACTGAGCACACTGCAGCAGAGCAGCAGTCAGATTTAGGAGGACACTACGTTACACACTAACACAAAAATATAATCACTTTGAATTCATAATTTAAAAAAAAATTGTTTTGTTTACCTCTGTGTAAGATGTCTTATGTTTGGTTACCACTTCTAACAAGACTTGTATGCCAATAGTACAACAACATTAGTACCATCATTGGTATCTTGGCGTCATGTTAGTAGTTGCTATTAAGTGTGGAAAAAGCTGAAAAATGGCTGAGTTTGATCTTAAGCTCCCGCTTTCACTTCAGTACCAATCCCAAGTGCTCAGCGACAAATAGAGGATCAAGACCAGGGTGAACACTGGTTCAGCTTTTGCTTGCTGGAATCAGCTGGAGGAGTTTCAAGGGCTGAAATGCCACGCCAAGGTCGCCACTTTTTGTCTTGACTGTAAAGCCAAGGCTAAGGTTTTTAGCTAAGGTCCAGCCCTGGGGATCTGATCCCGGACAGTCCCGATTTCTCACCAGATCAGCAAACTTTGTGTTGCTGTTGGTGTTACACGTTAGACTTAGCCCTGAAGGACCGTGTCTTGGGCCGCTCTCCTCCCGGACAAAAGGTCACTTCAGCAGCAGCTAACATCGGACACCAAGCTGTTAAACGGTCCCAGACATGTCAGATACTGTGGGTTTCATTTAATTACAGGAAGAATGTTGAAAATACAACTCCTTCTTCTTAGCAACTTTGCAGTTGTGGAAAGTGTTTTCATGTTGGTGATTTACTCTGACCAAGAAAGGTCTTTTCCATTAAAGCTGCTATTGATAACATTAACCACTGCCCCTCCCCCCTTTCATTGTTTTCAAGTCACAACGTCTTCGTTGCACCAAGCACAAGTGGTTATCAGTTTGTTGCACAACCTGCATCTTTGATGGTCAAGTGGAGTGAGACTTAAACAGATTTAGTCATGCCAAATGATAAACTTTTCATGGTGAATTAGGCCAACAAATTCATTTTCAACATGTAGCTATACATTAGATATAGATTTAACACTAGGTTACTTTGTGCGGTGGTTTTTCAAGATTTACATAATCTATTGTAATCTTATGGTATGGCTAGGTAGCTTAAGATAACAAAAAAGTTCCACCCTTCTTGGTTTTATGTCTCATATTTGGAAGGGAGGCCACTCATTTAAATTGCAGGCAATGAAAGAAAATGCTGTTTTACATCAATAGGCTACATCCTTTTCTTTTTTCACCCCTGATTACTGGTACCAGCCCATAGTAACGTTATTTTCATGACATGTCCCACTCTTATTCTCTTCTTTAGCCCATGTGCCAACCACAAACAGGAGGGGGCGGGGTTTATGACCTATACTGCAGCCAGCCACCAGGAGGTGATCAAGATGTCTTAGCTTCATTTTGAGGAGCTGTCATGTCATCAGTCTTTATTATACCGTCATTTGCCTGAACACATACTCTGTAGACAGACAGAGCACTGAAGCTGCTGCTCCTCTGCTAATGTGCTGCTTAAGCTACGCCTCCTGCGTAGACATGCTTTTATACTTCCTGCAAAGTTATGTGACTCACATGAGGTCTAAGCTTTTCTATCACACATGGACACATTGCGGTGTTTCAGACAGCTCAGAGCTTGTCAAGTGTTCCAGTGAATCAAAGTCATGAAAAATCTGGGCACTGATCACCCTGTCAGACAGAACCCTGAAGAGAGTTCAACCCAGTCAGCTATTGTACATAATGTAACTGTAATTACTGCAGCTGTAAAGTGACACTTATGTAGAGGCCATTTGTACAATGGGATATGTGATTACGTCTGATTATAAAATAGATCTAGAGAGAGAGAGAGAGAGAGAGAGAGAGAGAGAGAGAGAGTACACATTTGCACAGAAGTGGTTACAGGAAACAGAAACTCTCTTTGATGATAAAGCTGAATGTAACTCTATTAATTGTCAGGTTTATCACTGAAATGTATAAACTACAATGCAGACTGGAGTCTCTGATGACAGTGACAGACTGAGTCTCATATGAATGTGTCCAAGATCTGCAGATACACCTGTCTGCTGTAAGAAACATCTCCTGCATGCGTGCACATGCGGTCTCACTCCATCTTCATCTTTCTGCCGGTTTCAGTTCTGACTTCAGTATTCTTGACTGTAGCTGCTGTGGTTGCTTTGACAAACAGTATGTTGGTGTTCAAGTTTGCTGTCTGTAAAACCTCTTAAAATCAGTGTAAAATATTGTTCAAAACTATCATATATAAATGATCCTGCCTTTTGAAATTCATGCAAAAATAATGAATGTTGTGCAGCATTTAGTTTGACATCATTATGCTGACTGACTTCATCTCAGCACCCTGAACTCTGTCTGACTTTCTCCATCCCTGCCACCCAGGAACCTGATATGTTGTATATCTAGGATCAGGCTTAATTTAAACATGACACCTGTATCTCCAGTAGGCCTGTAGACTAATCTAACAGCTGATTAATGTGTTGTGCTGTTTAGCGATGCAGCCATTACCACGTCAACAGAATTGAACTGAAAGCACTGACAGTGAGAGAGTGGATGACTGGGCTGATAATGTACAGCAGTCACCCTCCAACAGATAAGGGTAGTCTAAATGAATGTGGAATTTACAACCCAGTCTCTACAATAAATGTTGGCATTGTACGTTGCCACAGATATGTCACATATGTACGTTTCCGATGAAGCAGATAGATTGAAACGTGACATTTCTTAACATTTCAATGGGGCTGTTCTTAACATGCTTATGTTTACACACAAAAACTACTTCACTATGGTAAGAAAAACATGTTTTGGCTGAAATACCTGGTATGGTGGTGCAATCATGGCTGGAAATGCCACCTCTGTCTTGTTAAAAAAACAACCAGTGTTGCTGAATGTTAGTCTCGAACAGAAAAGAAATGTACAGTGCTAACATGACCTTCTGGTGACTGGATAGAAATTTATGTTTCAAAACTGGTTATTACACTGAGGGAAAAAAGAACCTTAGCTTACCGCTTTTGACAACCTCCACAATATAAATGTCAAAATGATCCAGAAAACCTGCTAGCCAACACATTCTAACTCCGGCCTGGTCACATACTGAGATTTTGGTCATGGACTTTCCATGTCCACATACGATGTGCAAGGTACCCTGGGTGTGTTGATTTTTGACGTTCTGGGACACCCTGTCAAGTTCTCTTCTTTCAAGATAGGCCTACATTTCCGTTTTTATTTAACATTTACATACAGCCTTCAAAATAAACGCACTATGTCGGTACAACACGGCAAATTGACCTTTTTTTTCGTTCAACGACAAACTCAAAAGGTTCGGGTTCAGGCAACAAAAGCAAGCGATAAGGTTAAGGCAACAACAACATGATTAGGTTTAGGCAGCAAAAGGAAGTGGTTAGAGTTAGGAAAAAAGAACAGGGTTTGGCTTTAGAATCTTACGGGACATGAACACCACTCTCTCAAGTGAAAGTTGGTGTTTAGTGGACCCATCCACCAACCCTCCTGCCTTCCCAACTTGGACTTTCACCGCCTTAACTGTCATCCTTGTCCCACCGCGCTTCCCCCCTGATGCCACTAAATCATAACAGTTAAACTTTAACAGCAACAGGCCGTGTATCCTGCCAACGTTAAAGAACATCTTTTTCATTGGTTTCTTACACTGCATGTCACTGCCTAAGCACCGGATTTCGACGACTTCAGACTGAGACCGTGCTCTACTAGCTCATTATTATTATTTCTTACTTTCTTACAGACAGGTGCAAGTTCAGTAAAAAAAAAAAAAGCTTATTGTTGAAGCTAATGGCTATTGCTACTTCTATGGTAATTTGTGATTTTGGTGCTAAGGTGGCCTAAATACTGGCTAGGGAACCTTTGCAATCCTATTCATAGGGCGCAAATTTGCATTTCCTATGAAAGCAAAAGCATGACCCACCCTGCTTTGCCTTACTCTGCATCTGATGAGATTACAATGACATTCTTACTCTAACCCTAATCAGTTTCAGTTCTCTTGCCTAAACCTATCCAATCCATCCAAAGATGGAAAAAAATACTAGCCAATCAAAGGGAGAGTAGGGCGGGTCATGGAAATGCAAATTTGCTCATAGGACCCATAGATTAACTTATTTTAGTTAAGCATGTTTCTAAGAGTCAAAAACATTTTAATAGAAGTCTTATGCTGCTCCTTCTGCTGCCAATCCCTGCAAAGCTAAATCCATTGACTCCCTTTAAACTGTAGCATTAATCAAAAGCCTTTTCCTGACTTCTGCATAAACTCTTATATTTCAAAAGAAGCAGTGACTGAACCTGTCATGTCCAAATAGCACACATTATCCTGAAAAGTACTGTTCTATGATGATACATACAAACACACACAGTAGAAAGTATAGATGGAAACACAGGTGCATGTTTGTTCTTTCTTTATTAATTGCAGTAGTAGCTCAGGTCTCCATTGTAACTGTTTAAGAGGTCAAAGATCAGTCAACAGTTAGATCTTCTTGCTGGTTCTCTTCAGCACTACAGAGCCGGCTTTGGAGGTCTACAGAGAGACAGGAAGAGTGGTAAATTATAAACGCAAGGAAAATATTAATGCAGTGTCTTGTTTGCTTCAATATATATCATCAAAAGAGACTGTTGTGCTTCTACAAATGTAAATGGTGACAGTAATAGTTCCTCAGCAATTTTACCAGTAATAATATGTATTTCAGCTAGCGTCTCATTTCCCAGAATTTACAAATTAATTCTTTAAAATTTCCGAAAAAGCAGGAATTGGAATTGAAAAACATGGAGCTGCAAATGTGGAAACAAATTGGAGGGTTCTCCCACTGACTCAGTTTTTAAAGGTTAAATGTGAGTCAGAATTGCTTGTTAATGTGAACTCATTTGCAGGACTCTGTGTTTGAGACAGTTTTACTTGTTAGCAAATGCCCATCGCTGTCTGCAGAAATATAACATTAATGACTCTAATGATCCCTGCGGGGTGTTAAGTGTAATAACTGCTGTCATCACGCTAGCCTCTCAGCTCTAAAAGCCTCAGCAAATGTGTTTACCTCGACCATCTTGCCTCCGCAGATCTCAGTGGTGTGGTGGTAGTTGGGGAAGGTCGTGCTCAGCTTGCCTCCCTCCATGTGCACTGTGGCCTGAAAACACACAGGTTAGAATCAGTCAGGGAACCAGGGTACATTCATCCTCCTTCTCTTTCTGCTGGGTTTATAATCACCTTCATACTTGCATATTTCTGTGATGCACAGCTGGAGCTTTAAGACTAAATTAGATGAAAGAACAAGCTCTGGATTCTTTGCCTCCTACCTTGAATTTCTTTCCTCCGATGGTCTCCATGTCGCACTCCTTGCCGATGGTGAATGTGTTGGTGACCTTAGCATTTGCTGGGTAGATCTGGGTCCAGGAGAAGTTATCGCCATCCTGAGTGACCTCTGTGATCAGCTTGTAGTCACGGCCTTTCTCAATGATGTCATCTGGGATACCTGTGGAGTGGAGAAATAAGAGTGTGAGGATATAATAGCCCAGATTAGTCCAGATAATCAGAGAGGACAGAAGTAGGGAAGTAAAATGCATGTGTTTGCCTGAGAAGGATCTTAGATTCAGACTATCTCACCAAGCAGCTTGCAGAATGCCTCGTATCCCTCCTGGGTCTCAGTTTCCCATCTTCCAGCAAAGGCCATTTTGTTGGTGGTGGTGTGTGGAGGCGTGAGAGCAGAGATGCTGAGACAAGCTGAGGGGAAAGCAAGGTACTGAAACCTAGACTGTTCCCTGTTTATATACTGTACACCTCTCGCCACCTCCCTCATCTGCATGTGATGACACAAGAGTGCAATTACAGCACAAGATGATGACTACAATGGGCTACAAGGGAGAGGGCATTAACCTGCATAAATGTGCGTTTATGGAGTTCCAAAGCAGTGAGTAAAATGCTGACTGCTCATCAGCGTGAGCTTGTAGCTCACCTCCAGGTCAATGAACTCTCATGTGATGGCTTTATGGTTGCACCCTCCACTTTTACTGCTGCAGAATCTAAAATCAAATAAAAAGCTTTGTTTGAAAATATTATCCCTGTATTTAAAGTAGTTTATTATCCGTTATTGTGAATGGTCTGATCTGTAAAAAGATCATCATAAACTTGTTCAAGGTGCTTATTTATAGACTGGCATTGAAAACTCCAGAATATGATGAAACCAGTACTTCAGTTCAGTAGTACTTCAGTACTTAAACATTTATGTAAGGGTTACAGATCATTATTTTGTTGGTATAAAAAGTAAACCCAAGGCTGGATTTTAAACTGGGCAATTGCCCAAGACCCACTAAATACCCAATACCCAAAAGCCCTGGTTCACCCTGTGTCAAGGTTTTTTTTTTTCAATTGATCAGTTGCAAATCTTTTACAGAATTTGCAACACTAAAGCACAATATTAACCAGGCCCTGCATTATTATGAAATCTTGTTGCCCTGTGTGGCAGAGGGGCCCAATGAATTAATGTACTTTCAAAACCTTAAAAATGCATGTTGTGCTCATATGGTATGGTATGGTATGGTATGGTATGGTATGGTATGGTATGGTATGGTAAATACCAAGAAAAGACCAAACCAACAATGTGTCAGTCTAAATACTTCCTGACTTCCCTCTGCCTGTGGCTCTGGTCTCATGCCTATTTCTTTCTACTAAAGACAAAAATCTTTGAATAGATAAATGAACCTTCCTAACATAGCTGGGCTCTGTAGCTTTTAGCCAACATCACTCAAACAGGAATAAGCAGTATGTTTGTTGAAGACTATCTGGTTTAATGGCAAGTATTAAAGCAACCAAGACGGTGTATGTGGAATAGACTCAGAATAACTACTGTGTCCATGTTCATCACAATAAAAAAAAAAAAAAGGTCGCCCAGTGTAAGCATGTGGCGTAAATGTGTTGTTAATCAGTTTGACAGCAATAGAGCTCTGTGGCACAAAGGAATTAGAAATATCAGGCTTTGGCTACACAGACGATATGTGCCAATACAATCTTTTAATTGCTGATTTTGGTCTTTATATGAAATTTATTGAACACAAACTGATTGACACAGAAAACTTGGGGCCAGGTTGTATTATTCCAACATAGGTGTACTGGTTGCAGTGTTTGGGCAAAATACAATGAAGCTGCTTTTCATTGTGCACTGTATGCTCCATATGAATAAGAGATTAATTGGTTACAAATCCAACATGTCTTTTTTCCTGTAGTATCTATGAATTGTGAGCAAACACATGCATATGGAATGTCAAGACAGCATTCTGAAAATACCATATTAACCCAAATAGCAGGCAACGTTTTTTCTGGAGATAATATTTGAGGAGATAACCTGATAATTGCATTATTTTCAGTGCATCAGATATTTGTTCTGAATGGAAAGGGATTCCTACAGAGTGTTGCATTATGGGTTGTTTGTTGCCTTAATGTTGCAAGCATGTGTCCACAATTCTGTGTATTGTGTATTTTGTAGAGTTAGTCAGCCTCTGAAGGCTCACCTAACATATTTTACCATCATAGAGTGACAAATGAAAACAAATCAAAGCTTCTTCTGACAAATTTACTACAGAAACAGACTGGGTTCAGAATCATCTGGCATGCATTGCAAAAATTGCTAGTCACAGATGATGAGAGGCTCAAAAAATTAAAGTCTTAGAAAATCATTTTAAATTGTTACAAAGTTAGATTTGTACATTGAATCCTAGTTTGAAAAACAACACCGAAAAATATAGAACATAGTGAGGAGGTTGAGGTGGTGGAGGGAGCTGTGGTAGTAGTGACAGGCTGGACGTTAGTCAGCTGGTAGCCAAGCAGCTGGTGAATGAGCAATTGTTTTTGAGGCATGACTGAAGCAGCTAATGTCAATCAAATAATGCAAGTGCAGCTTCAGTGCCCTGTCTTAACTAACGTTATGTCTCATGTGTGTCGGGGGTGTGTAGGGGTTAATAGGGGCCCAACAGAATATTTTCACCCCACAGCCCACAGCTTTGTTATTCCGGCCATGAATAGTGAATGTGTTTATGTTTTACTACCACATATATCTCTAATTTTATGACATTATACTGATATTTAGCTGTTTTTGTATGTTTTTATCATTCCAAGTCCTTTTATCTAGTAATCATATTTTGCTTTTATATGCAATCCAGTCTTATTTGTGCCAATCTGTGTGAACAATCCGAAAAAACAAATAAAAAGCTGTTCTTGAAAATATTACTAATGATGATAAAACTGATAAAACCTTGGAATGTTCCTGATATTAATATCATTAAAGCTAAAGTTTTTTTCATACATAATTAACCAAAATCGATACCACAAAATATACAGAGTCATTTTATACCCTACAGAGTCCTGACAGTAGATGTCTGGACACAGAGTGCATAAAAACAACAAACTAGAAACAAAAACATTCACTTATTAAATCTTCCTTTAAGAAAAACACAGCCCACAGTGGACTGTGAAAATGGCTGCACTGTGTGAGATTGAAGTTAAGTGCACCATAAAAAGCTTCTACCTATTCACGCTTTGTCAGAATTGAAAGCAAAGCCTGAGTTGCTTCAGGCATGTTGTCACCTCATGGACGATTTTCAGCCACTAGTGTGTTGAAGCAACATTATCCTGTAATTCTGTTAACGGTGTTTCTAAACCATGAAAAGTCAACATGACCTTGGAGCTCTTTATAGAGAGATAAAACATCATATTGGCCAACGTCCTATAAAAGACACCCACTATCTCTCTCTCTCTTTTAACTGTCTCTTTCTCACTCTCACACACACTGACACAAGAGGCCAGTGTGCTGAAGTGCACAAATGCAGTTTAAAAAACCCACTTCTCATCACATTTAACATGCTATCCTCCCTCCTGCAGCATCATTATTCTTTTACAGCTGGGTGAATAGTGTTCTGAAATGTGACATGGCTCAGGTTGACCTTTAACGCTCTTGCATTTGACTTTTAATAAGATACTTGATTCAACATTTTTCACGTAATATTCAAGCTACTGTATGAATTTGTTATGCACATTTCCACAGGTATGGTTCTATTTTGAGGCACCTTGGTGGTCTTAAGTTTTCCTTTCTACTGTAGTTGAATCAGCTTTCACAAAGAAGCATCTCCAGTATGTTGAGTTTGAGGTAGAAAGTGGTGGAAAGTGGCTGGCAAGTATTGAGATACTTGTATTTTTACTGGAGTATTTCCAGTATTTCATGTTACTTTATACTTCTATTCCACTAAAGTGACCTTTTCACTACATTTATTTGAGGCATTTAGTTACTAGTTACTTTGCAGATCGCACTGACAGTACATAAAGTAGTTTAAATTACACCCTTTACCCACTACAACATTAATAAAGTTTACAGTGAATTGAATGTATTATTCTGGCCATTCTACATAATGTGTACTATTTTTTATGCTATCACTGTATTGTATTGTATTGCACTTTTACTTAAATAAACTTCATAATGCATGACCTACAACACAATTTTTCCCTACACTTTTTACATTGTGGTATTGCTACTTTTACAAAAGTAAATGATCCAACTATTTCTTCCATTGCTGAGATAAGAGTTGGCGTGTTAATACATAAAATATCAAAACTGCCAATAGTTATTATGCTTTGAGAGTTTTGGAAAATCACACCATAAATACAACTACACCATTAAACACTATTTTATGTATTTTAACATCCATGTAATTAATTACATGCCAGTGGGTGGTCCTTCATATTCACTCAACTGTTTTCAACATGGCGGCTGGGTTACAAACTTTTTAACAGCTAAACAGTACACTAAAATATGAGTGTGAAAATACTTATGCAGTTACAGAATCTTGATTCATATTTCATCAGCACTGCCTAGTTTGACAATTTGACCACGGTTCACGAGCAGTGATTGACATGGTTGACAGCTGTAGTGACTTCTGGGCTCTGATTGGTTGTCTTCATTTACATGTGGTCATGCCATTATAAGTAATACTCAGATATTTTTTCACAGATTATCTGTTTCATGTAATACTGAGTGCATATAGGGACGGTCTCAGCAAACATGACAAAAAGGTATTTTCTTTATAGAAAATTACCAACTGTAGCTTTAAACCAAGTAAATGCTGGCTGCCTCCACATCATTATATCTTATTAAATCATGCCATTGTTTGATGTCAAAGAGATGCAGCTTGTAGCTCTTATGTTTTGAAATATATTGTATGGCTTCACAAGTACAATATATTAAAAACAATTGTTGATATGAAGCTTAGTTCTCAGGTTTAGAGGAAAACTGGTTAGTTTAATATCAGATGCCAGGATCCCCACTCTTACAACATTTATTTGCATACTATTCCACTAAACTTCACTTTCTCCAACTTGCAATGCAAATATAAACCATGATGAAAAATATTTAACAATGTACATCACATTGGGTAGCGTTAATGCTTTTCAGAGAATGCTACTGACTTTCGATTTGTAGTGATTGCTGGGTTTACAATAAAATGATCACCACCTGGTAGTTATATTTACTACTACACCACAGCTTATCACATATACATTTAGATCATATTGTATCTGTTGCATGTGTGCAGAAATACACTCTAGTAGATACATAAACCACGATGTGTAATTCCAATTCTCTGAGAGTCATGTCAATGGTTTACAGAGTGGTGTAGTGTTTGGTTCAAGTAAGTAAAAAGGTAAGTGTGATAAGATCTTGTGAAAGGCTATGTCTTAGCATTATCCATATGCCAAAATGATGATGCCATTGCCATGTGCCTGATTCTCCTGCAAGCAAAATATGATTGTATGCAGGATGTCCTGTACTAAATTAAAATTTAACAACAATCGTTCTCTTTATTTATTTTTTGTCTCAATGTCAAACCAGATTTGAACCACTTACAGTAGTGCATAGTACAATTGTAGAAGTTTATTGATGATGTTGTAACCTTGTGGTTACACTTTAATGGAAGGTTGTAATTTCAACTTTTGCTGAAACATTTCCTTTCTTCCAGGGTGTGAATCCTACTGGACAATAAGTAACCAGGATTACCTAATATTCAATCGCATCTCAATGAAGTCATGCTTTACTCTTGCCTCTCCTCTTGTTTTATGATGGGTATCTTTCCATATATGTGGAGAGAAGTAGAGAAATAACGACTACGCTGAGCTGGTGATGACTACAAAAAAAGACATGAAAAACAAGAATATGAACAAATGAACAAGGAGTTAATGAAGAACAAAAGAAGAGAAGAGGGGGAAGGAAGAAAAGATTCTAAAGAAAGATACATATAGATAGATTCCTTTTATCTACAGCTATAAAGAGGGGATTTGCGATGGAGGAATTAAAGGAGGGGAGGCCTTGATATGCAAATGAAGCTGCTGCTAATCAAAGCAATAAGATTAGCCTTCCAAATTGAGATGAAGAAAGGCTCCATTATCTGGGCCGAGTGTCATGTTTAATAACGCGGAACGGCATGGTAATTCACTCGTGATGCAACTGTAGCCCATGTGGGTGTGTGTGAGTGTGTGTGTTTATGTGTGTGTTACAGAGGCATGTGTATGTGTCTGTGTGAGTGGGTGTGAGAGAAAGAAAGAGAACAAAATTATATATAGAGAATTAAACAAGTGAAAGACAAATTGTGACCTTGTCTGTGTGTGCTCATGGTGTCACCCAGCATGAGTGTGTGACTGTGTGTGTGACTGTGCGTGTGTGTGTAAGAGAGAGAGAGAGTGAAAGAGAGGGAAAAGAGGGCGCAAAAAGCTGGTTCCCATGGGAAAATAGTATTTCTGTGTGTTGTGTGTGTGTGTGTGTGTGTGTGTGCGTGCCTGCATATGCTTGGCTTTGATGCAAAAGTTTTGAGCTACGTTGAGAACAGTTAGCTTTAGAAAGACATTCCTGTATGCTCATACAGCAATATGTCTTACTTTATTCAATGAGGTACATTATAATTCCTCAAATTACTCACTCAAAGAGGTGAGAGAGGTGACGGTGTAACTGAAACAACTGCAGGTGACAGCGCGAGACACAAAAATACGCTTTAACAAGCACACATTCCAACAAGTGATAGTGAGATAGTATGTCCTTGTTCAACAAGCTAGTTTTGGCTGCTTTTGTAGAAGCTTGTCAGCCAGTATAGTTTGTGAAAAGACAGCTAAATTTGTGGTTGAATGTACTGACTGTTAATGTATTACCCATAGCTGACCCACAGACAAGCAAAGTTAGCAACTTGCTGACGAATATAGTGGGGCATTTAATAACTAAAGAGCCAATTATAATTGCACAGGAGTTGGTGGAGATTAAAAAAGATAAAAGAGAGTGGATATAGGACTTAAATTTGTCAGGTTGCCAGTAACATGACAATGATGCAGTGATTTCAGTATCCTTATGTTTTAACTGTAGCATTTGCCGATTCCATTCAGCTGCAGAGCTTATGGCTGTACTGATGCTGAGGCTGAGATCAGTGACGGTATCCGCTGTCACCCGCCTTCTCTACACCATGCATATCAACTTAAAGTACAGCCCCATCACCACCTCTGGAGGATGCACATATTACAAACACAAATAGAAAACAATCAGTAAATTATGTGAATACAAATAAACATATGGCTCCCACAACAGCTTTCTAAGGTAATAGGTCAGTGTTGTGTTTACAACTTGCTACACTGCTTAAGCATCAAAAATAAAAGTACTCCTTATGCAAAATGGCCCCTTGCAGAGAGATAGAACAATATATAGATTATTTTTAAAGATCCATACATTTCAAAGCAGTGTTTCAGTGTTACGGGTGGTCAAGGCTGTGTGACAATGGATCAGATTTTATAAAATGACTATAATATTTTGTATGATAAATGTGTATCTGCCATGTAACAAGGAACACACCTGTCAAATCAACCCATCCTCCCCTCTCGTCAAATGCCGATGCTTGGTCAATTGCCCTCAGAGTCCAGTGTTGGAAAGGTTACTTTTGAAATGTTATAGGTTAAAGATAACCAGTTACCCTGTTAAAATGTAAAAAGTAATGCCACTTTTTAATCACTACATCAAAGTAATGTAACGTATTACATTTGATTACTTTTTGTTTTTCTAACAAATGTTTTAAACAGGGCAATAAAGCTGAAAAATGTCTGGAAATAGACTATGTCAAAATTCATGCAGGGTGAAAAGATGGAAAGCAACAGAACGAATGTTTTACTATATATATAAACTTTTTACAGAAAAGAACATATCTGGATGCAACCCCTTTGTAATTGCCAACATTTGGATTAGTAACTGTAATTTAATTACATATTTTTTTCCCAGCAGCTGATTACAACTAGTTACTTCCCAAAACTGTCAACATAGTAGTATAAAGAGCAGGAAAGTCCGAGTAGGGTGGCTGGGAGTGGTTTTGGATGGGTCAAACACCAACAGAATTTTCAGCCAAGAGACATTTGTTGGTGTCTTGTATGAAACCCAATGTTATTAGTGAGTTATTTTACAACAAAGTGTAGTACCTCACATATGTGGTGTATTTTATCTGACATACATGACCTTACATTATGTTCAGAAAACATAGTTATTTTAAGCCAAACATGATCTGTAAACCTAACCACATAGCCTTATTTTGTTGCCTAAACCTAAAGAGGTAAACCTAAGAATGATGTAAACCTAAACTGGAGGTTTATTTTGGAATACGGCTGTATGTATTTAATAAGCAGAATGACACATTGCCCATGAAAACAGAACTTTATTTTGAAAAGACAGGGAGCAGGCAATGAGCAGACATTGGCGTCCAAAAGTGGCTCTTGCAAGGTATTTACGGAGCATCATAGTTTGACGTGCAGGGCCACAGACCAAGCATCAGTATTTGAGGAGTTGGAGAATGTATGGATCAGATGTAGAAACACTTAATTTGAGCCCAGGTTCTTCAAAGTAGTGCTTAAGTACAGCACAATATTACATGTGCTTAGTTACCTTCCACCATTACTAGCCTTTGGATTTTTGTGTTCTCTCATTACAAAAATAGGAGTGTTAGGGATCATTTACATTTATCACTGCTTGTAAAACACGAGGTCAGGGCCTGGGAACTACCTTTGTGCCAACTTTCAGGGGCGTGGAGGAAGGTTGAACCTGATGTTGCTACACGACTATAACCAGCACCAAATCATACTTACTAGAAATCGCAAGTTTGGAGCTGGTTATCCTCCAAGCCAAAAAGAAATCAAGTGGAGCTAAGGTTGGGGAAGGAAGAACAAGTAGAAACATCATTGCAGCAAAGTGGTTTATGACAAATATGAGACGTAGGTAAAGAGATTAAAAGCACTGATGTGCAAGAGAGGCTACCAATTGTTTATGGTAATTATATCAGTCTATCACAACTAATTTGACCATGACAGCTGATGGTTGAAAAATGCTGCACATAGCACCTTTCACTTTAAAGAGCCTGACAGGGAGAGCTGCCTCACTAACTCGGGCAATGAGCCAATATAACCATTAAACACCGCGACAGAAATAGGCCACGGTAGCCGCCAACAGTAAGCATTCTGTTATTGTTATCTTTACTGTTTCTCAATCCATCCTGACAGCCTTACCATCCTTTGGGGAAGGAAACGGCAGTCACTGGTGATTATAAAGCCCCCACCACTCCCACTTCATCCAGGGAGCCAAATTATGCCTACATTAATATTTCATATTACACAGGACTTGCAGAGAAACCGCATGTGTACTCAGCCCTTTGTCTTCATGTCAAATGAAATGTGCTCAGCAATCATCAGAGGGTGAAGTGAGGTGGTGAGAGGAGGGGTCGACGGCATGAGGAGAGGAGGAGAAAGGAAGGGGTGGAGGGAGATGAGAAGAGAGGATGGGGGGAAGGAGACAAGGGAGGAAAAGGAGGATAAGAAGGGAAGCCAGGAAAAGAGTGGAGAGGTGAGGGGGAAGAAGAAGAAAGATCAGGTGGGATGAATAAAGGGAAGAGAATATATGGGTGAGAGGAAGGATGAGGCAAGAAGAGGAGAGGAGTGAGGAGATATGAAAGCTTTGGAAAGTTAAGATGAAAGGCAGCTAGAGCAAAGAAAAAAAGTAAAGGGGAGGAGGAGAAGGGAGGAGAAGAAATACCTTGGTGCTTTAAATAATGTAAAGAGGTGAAGGCGTATGCTGGGCTGAACAAAGGACAAAGAGGTTTGTAATACGTGTGAGAGCAAGTCAGAGAACAGTGGTAATATTTTTAGTTTGCTTTTAATTGTCAGATAATTTAAATAATTATATATTCAAGAGACAATGCAGTAACACATTTATGGTCCTATAGATCTGCTGGAGTAACAGAGGTGAGTTCCCATCAAAGAAAACATAACGATAACCATGATATAGCTTCAGAAGGACCATAAAACAAATGTCCTGTGAGAAAACCCCATAAGCTAATGAAACAGAGGCCAGCTAGGAGAGCAGGTGGGACTTTGGCTTATTATAGCTGCAATGTGTAAGCTTACTGTGTGTTAATTACCATGTCTCCATTTCTATTTCTTCATATGTAAATACAGAAGCTACAATGTGTTAGTATGACAGCTTTTACGCATTTGTTCTAAGCTGGACTAAAACACATCTTGAAGGTACTGTCACTGAACGCACAGCAATGAAACTAACTCTTGCTCAGACAAAGTTCTCAAAATGTTGTCGATGAAAATGGTTATTTTCTTAGATTAAAAATATACTATGCAGGATTTTCCTGAAAAAAAAAAACCAACCAAAAAACACATATAGATTCATACAAAGGTAATTACTACAAAACTTTTTAAAAGGTAGCGACCACATGCCAGATTGCAAGAAGCATGCATCCAAGAGGAAGCTAAGAATATTGCACACACAGTGCCAAAAAATGCAAATAAAGTGAGGTGAAATGCCAAGCAGCAACCCAGTCTCACACTGAAATCGTCAAAATCAGGTGCTTGGTCAGTGACTTCCGGCATCAGACACTGGCGGAAAAAAACATCCTTTCATTTTGGCATGATATGTGGCAGGTTGCCGTTATTGTTTAACAGTGCCGGACGACATCAAGGGTTAACGTAGCAGGACAACAACGAAAGTTAAGGTGGCAGAAGTCCAACTGAGGCAGGTGGGAGGGATGGTGGATGGGCACAACAACCACCGACACCAACCACGTGTGTGTGTTGGCAAAATGTAACCATGTGCGTTTGTTGTTGAAGGGAAAAATAAGTCAATTTGCGGTGGTGTGCTAAGGTAGTGCATTTATTTTGAGAGACTGAATGCAAACTATACATTTCCTGTGAAAATGGAAGTGTCTTTTGAAGACTAACAATGCATGCAACAGGCACAAGTTAACAAAGCATCCCAGAACGTCAACAACCAATGCACCCAGGGTACTGCACATCATATGTGGACTTGAAAAGTCCATGACTAAACGTTGATATGTGACCAGATCGGAGTGAGAATGTGTTGCCAGTGGACAACGCTGGGGTTGGCATTTACTTTTGCTGGTGATAGTGCTAACAAACAGTATTCCAAAATTCTTGCTTAGTGAAGCGTACCATTAAGGCTGAGTGATTACCGCAGTGGTGTGCGTTCGAGTCCGGCAGGCACTTTGTCACAGGTTTTTGCCCCTCTTGAGCCCTTTTTTTATATGTTTGTTCTTTAAATAAAGCATAAAAAACTTGTCTTTGTCTGAATGGAGGTCCCTAAACTGGCAGTGGATTATAACTGGACTTGACTAACACCCTAATTGTTCCTATGGGCAGAGGAAATATGCAAAAACACTTATTCAGAAAAAGAAAAAAAAACACCACCATCCTTTGAGGCCTCCATACTCTCCTTCCTCTTTTGTCCTTGACGAATGTCCCTCCCGCTCTGTCCCAGACAATGTCTGTGCTGTTATGGACTTTGTCAATGTGACCTACCAAGTCTCACTGAAGACTGAGAACAAGAAGGTCGGCAAACAACACTGTTGCACCAGAGACAAGTAAAAAGGGGCCATGCAGTTGTCATACTGACCTTAAAGTGGTCTTAACTAGGTCTTGAAAGCTCACAGTGCAAAATGCATGGCATGCTTAAGGTGTGAAAGAGGCCAGGGTTACTGTACTGTAGGTAGACCAGCTCCTGATGGTAATGGCTCTTTCACCCATGTTATTTTTGTACAAAACAGCTTAATCTATCACTGTGGATATGCAAATATAGTTAAATGTATCTCAAAGGTCGATCTGTCTAGTCTTCTCGGTCACTGATCATAATGTATCTGATTCCATCATTTATTTCTTATCAGCAGAATTTTGATTTGTATGGATCAATCTGAGTTCAATATAAGTTTAGAGTCACTATCAATAGGACCATGGTTAAATTGAGTTAGAGAAAAGTTCAAGGCTAAGTTTGCCTAAATGTGGCAGATTATGTGTGCCATTCATCTCCTGGTGAGTTTAAAATGTACGGAATTAAAAAAAGGAGAAAATCATGTACTTTTTAGTTGTGAATGTGAATAGATGTGATTAGAAAAGTGCATCACAGTTTAGGCACCGTGATTGGTTCAGTGATTGGTTGGAGGCTTTGAAGTGTCTTGTAATGTTGGGTTTGTGGTGCCAAAGATAGTAATTTTCATTTTGAAGTCTGTTATTTGACCTTCTTTATATGCTGGAAATACACACATAAAGAAAGTACTAGTATTGTTGCAAGGAAGGATTTATATCCTGGCTGCTGGTGTCCATGCAAGATGTCTGATTCTGCAACAATGAAATAAAATTTTCACTGGTACATACACTTACCACATCAGCAACCACAAGTACCAGTGAGAGATTTTTGTGAATTTTCAAGTAACAGAAAACTGCTGACACCTCTGGCCCAAATGTCCTCTTTCTGGCTCTTAGGAGAGGTGAAAAGGACTGAAAAATCATAAATTATTTTATCCTTCAGTAAAAGGAGCACTTGCTTTGTGAAGATTTTTTTTCAGAGTTTCATGGTAATCCATCCAATTGTTTTTGAATCATTTCAGTCTGGATTGGATATAAGTGGTTGACCAAACTGGGTCATATGTTCCCAGGGTCCTAGCTTTATGTTGAGGTTTGAGTGTGTGTCTTTTGATATAAATCAGCACTGCAAGAGAATTGAACCCTGGGCTCCAGTGGGAAAGCCGGTGTTGAATTTTTGCATTTATGTTATTCTTATAAACTTGCATTAATAAATTAAATATAAATAGTTGACATCTATGGTTGCAATGATACATTATAAAAAATCATCATATAGATATTTTTAATGTATGTACATACACAGTTTTTAACCTCTTGTACTCCGCCCCCATTTTGTAGCAAAAACGCCTAAAATGACATACCCAAATTAAAGTGACTGTAGCGTCTGAACCGCTCTGACTACATGCATGCATGAGGTCTTGTCAGAAAGAAAACTCCCGGAAGTTTCTTGTGAAAGTGTCAGAAACACTCTAGGTGATACAGAGACAGAGTAATGGGCCTCTGAAGTCAGTAAAAAGTTGAAGATTTTGCCTAAAATAAAATAAAAAATGTATTTCAGGATGAATAACTGTCTGTGGCTTCATCTGAGCAGGTAAATGACACTGTGGGGCTGTAGGCACACTATCAATGAACATTTGTTTCAAGTTTGAAGAAGATTGCTCAAAGTATGACCATTCTACAGTGTTTTTCCATGAAAAGATCCACGAGGAGCTCCAAATGACAGAGCGCTGACTCCGCTTCAAAACAGTACTATCAGTGATCAAACAACACTCAGCCAGCTTCTAACATTGTACCTTATTGAAATCAGGTGTGATTATGATAGCTGATGTTGTTTTTGACACAGAAACATCATAAAATATCACCAAATAAAGCCATATGAAACATGAAAGTTATGATCCCACTTTCTAGGCGGTATATCTCAGCCAAAAATAGTGGTAGGAGTGAGACTCTTTCCTTTTATAAAACAGCTACGTGCCTGCTAACAGCTCCGCATGAGATCATAAGTAATCCTTTAACTTTTCCCCTCGAAAAATGGCATGACATGGCTTGTCACCACTCATCACGATTCTGGACATTGTGTGTTTAGGCTGCTCTGGTGCGAAATCCATTAGAGATAAAAGAAAAATGATGCCGGATTCAGGAAGCCGAGAGCTTGAATGCATGTAACGGGTACTTACTCTTGTACTGTTTCTCCGCCATTTCGTTCAAATGTGCCAGATGTAGAGGGCAGGTATTTATACGTCATGGCATTCAGCTGAAAAACTCTTCCGGATAGGAAGCTCTCATCCTAGCTCATAGCTGCTTAAAGCTTGCTGCTAGCTCCTAGCGCTAGCTCCTCGCTGCACAAATAAGAGACTTGGGACGGCCTAGAAGATGGCGGACCTCGAACGACGTCCGGTTCAAGCGAGGAGCTAGCAGTAGCACTATAAAAATAAGAGACTTGGGACGGACCCATGGTTTGATGACATAGTGCGCCTGTGAGATACCATTTAACAGAGGAGGGAGGGAGAGCGGACGCTGGCATCCGAGCGGAGTTATTTCTATATAATGTTATAAACTTATAACTTAATATATTCAGAGGATGTATGCATGTGATAATAATATATTGCCTTATAAGTAACATATATGGCAATATCACTACTGACATAGAGCCATAACATTTCTGTATGGGTCCAAATGCAATCCATTCAGCCACCATGGAGATATCAATTTCTAAAGTCAAGAAAACTGTCTTGCCTGCAAATTTGAGGGCATGGTTTTCAAAGAGAAGGACATCAGCAGGCTTTAAGCTGGAGGTGGGTTATTTCAACATTTTGATCAAAGGAAAAATACAATGAACGTTTGACCAGGGGAGGAACCTTGCCGAGAACATAAAACCATTTGAAAGGTCTCCGTAATGTGTCATGTTAAGAGGACATTGAGCTGGAGAACCCAGGACCATGGAAACATAGGATTCTGGGAACACAGATACACTCCAACCAATCCACCCACTGCACTGCTATCCTTGGAGCCACACAACTAGTGTCACTAAAAAGTGACAGGTGTGGCAGAAATCTATTTGCGCTAACAGGGCAAATTTACAGAATCCGGCTCATGCAAATATGAATCAAATCAAGTAATACCCTGTGGGCCTTAGCCCCGCTGAAACAAATCTCTTTATGTCCGAGATTGTGGGACCCACAGCAAACAATGAAAGCCATAAATCAAGCCTGTCAAGACAAATGGCACATCCCCCATATAACTTTGATAACATACAGGTGGCACTGGGTTCATTCCATTGTCCATAAATGGGGATGATGTCACCAACAGATGGGACTTCTCTCATTGAGGACAAAGAAACACATGGATACGCACATACGCACACACAAGTGATGACAAAGTGACTGATAGATGTTTTTATACAAGCGTGATTTATGCTTGAGGTACAAAACTGTAGGGATTGGGAAAAAAGACCTTTTCCTTTCCGCGAGTCTGTATTGCCGACCACTTAGAGCTTCATGCTTGTTAATTACACAGACACACACACACTTGACAGGGAGCTACTAGCTGATTGGTTGGCTGATTAACACTAGCTTGCCTGCTGGTTGAGTGTGCTCCCATCACAGGGAGATTGCTGCAGCCTCTTGTTAACCCTCATTGTATGAAACAACCCAGTGGCTCACCTTCAAGCACACTTACCAGCCTCTTAGTCCCAAACCTCTCTCACTATCAACAATTATGTGTGTGTGTGTGCTTCTGTGCCCTTGCGTGTGAGTGTGTATCCCTGTCCCTCTCACTAGCTAGGAAGTTAGCAGCAGCAGCTTCGAGAGCGCTTCAATATCCTCTCCCCCTAACCTGATTATTAATTACAGTCTGCCTCTAGCTGACCGCAGCCCAAACACTGTCTAACACTGTTACCAAGGAAACCGACACAAAGTCATTCACAAACAAGATTCAGGAAACACAGATTTAAGCACGCTCACAGCACAGCAGTTGTTCAGATTAGTATATTTGTGTCTGTGTTAGTCATTGTGCTCAAAGTATTTTAATCAACGTGCATGCTGATCAAAAGTTATTCACATAGTGAAAAGTGCTGATGTGTAAGTGACACCTGTAACGTGCTTGGCATCATCTCAAAAGCACCATAACTCACTAAACACTCAAGATGAAACCCATCATCTGGTTGCAAAATCATAAGTTGATCTAAGTGACTGAGTGCCAGAAAGTCAGTCATGCCTGAGCTGTGCGGCACTCAGCAGTAATCAACCTGGAGCTGTGCCTGCAGTAAGGCTGAGGGACATCACTCTTTAAATGGGCTTCTGGCAATCAGCTGTGTGTGTGTGTGTGTGTGTGTGTGTGTGTGTGTGTGTGTGTGTGTGTGTGCTTGTATCACACTTGTGTTGAAATGGAGAGCAGATTAAGTACTTGCCAGCAGCAGAATATGGCTTATAATGCTACACAAGTGTGTCCTGTGTTATTTTAGTACTGGCCATACGGTGCTGTGTTGCACTCAGTGACACACACACATTCACACACACAGTCTGCAAAATGCTTACTGTGTGATGTCAGCCAAGTGTCAGACATCACAGAGCTTTCAGAGGAGCCTCTCATCTGCCAATAACAAACGTGAGCTCAATCTGTAGTAATAAATTCAAATACATCTTTTAACACACTTTTCATTCAGATTTTCTCACCAAAGTGTTTTGTGTGTATCCTTGTGTTAACCCCCCTTCCTTTTTTAAAACCTGCATTTGTATCCTCATGTACATGCACTGGACACAAACTACACTGGTACCACCGTCATACAAACATTGCTCCATAGCACTCTTAGTGGTCAGAAACTCCCATTTTGATATACGGGACTAGGCCATATTCACATCAACCAGTGCACACAGAGGATATGACAATTGCCACTGTGGCAATTTACCAGAAATTATAAACCACTCAGTATTGTGCAGGCCTTCAGAGTCGCTCAAACTGGGCTAGTATTCAGAGTCTCATCATGATGCTGTTTTCCACTTAAATTCCCCTTGTGTAGCTCTGTAGCAGTTTCATATTCCTTCACCATTATACAACTAAAAAAACAGCTGTTATAATGGCTCACTTCATCCGACTTTAGAAAAGGGGGTGAGAATGTCTCAGCAGATAATAATATTTAGTTCACTGCTCCATGTTCTGTGCTCTTTATGCCAGACTGTGCATAATTGTGTTACCTTGGTGCCAATAGGTCTTAATTTCAGTCCTGCTACAGGATACCTACTCAAGATAGAGCCTTTTTTCATGTCAGACATTTGTCATAACAGGAAATCAGAGGTGTACCTAAAAGCATTAAGTGTGGCCCCGTTGCATTTAAGTGTCTAGTAAGCCATGCCTGTGAGCAAGCATAGGGGAGACCGGGGTAAGATGAGTCACTTTTCATATTCAGGATCACTACATCAAGGCTATTATAGTTTTGTTGCTAACTAATATGTATGTTCCCCCTTCAGGGGAATGAAACCCCGACGCGCAGCGGAGGGGTTCTATTCCCCTGTCGGGAGTTATTTTCCCAGTATTCACCGGCTCATTATACATTATCCCGCTTATTACACGGCTAATTATCAGTTAAATAAATAATGTTGTCTGCCTCTGCGAAGTGCATTAAAACCGATCGGATTCGACAACTTTTGGTGAAAGTTTTGTACTCACCCAGGCTTAGTGGACTGAACCGAGGCATAAAACTCGCGTAAAATGTCATTAAGCATGACTGCCGAGTGTGTATTCAAATCCGTCTTCTTTTGTTTTTGGCAGAGAAAGTCCGTAGGTATTCTTTTTCTTCAGCGGCATCCGTTAAAATCAGCCACTTCTGTTTGTTTTTCCCTCGGAAGTTGTTTGACAGCTGCAGTGTTGCAGGGCAGCATCCCTAGCAACGCTGGGCTACATAGCAACTGTGTGTAATGACCGTTGCTACTAGCAGCGGTCATTACACAGTAATATCAGACCGCAGAATGCCGCTACTGACCAATCAGAATACAGCATTTAATAGAGCCGTGTAATAAATGTGCATATATTTCAGGATGTTGTGCATCCCTACAAACAAACAGAATGGGTGTAAACATAACTGTTTTGATAATATAACATGTCCAAAAAAAGTGGTCTCGTGGCACAACTTACCCCGTGTCTGGGGTAAGTTGAGCATAGGAGTGGGGTAAGTTGAGCCATCTCCCTCCTTCCCTCCCCCTGCCCTCCCTCTTCCCCCTTCTTCCCCCCACCTCACCTTCTCTCCTCCCCCTCTCTCCCTCCCTCCCTGGGTTAAGATATTCCAGTTATACATGTCTGTACTGAATTAAATAAGACGCTTCTTCAAATCCATGTGTATTTTTATTTATAATACACAATTCAACAGATACAAATCTTTTTTTTAATTATTATTGCATATAGCAACATTTTAACATAGGCCCGAGAATGCCTTAAAGTACGTTTAGCAAGAGAACTATAATTGTCGTGTTTTTGGAAAGAAAACACTGAACTAAATCCGTAAACGTGAATCCTAGTTTGGTGTCCTTGCTGACAGGAGGGCCTCCTTCATCCTCTCTAAACTCCTCCCTCCATCTTACTCTCGTTCCATCCACCCCCCTCCCTCCTTCCATCCATATCCCACCTGCCCCGTTACTCAATATTCCACCTGTCCAGGTTGCAGGGGAATACAAACTGCTGGGACTCTGTGGTTTGGAGAGTTTTGCGATTACATCGCTTCTTGGGAAGAATCCCTCATCTTTCTCATTGAAAGTGAAGCTTGGTTTACCATATCCAGCTTTGCCTCTTCTCAGAAACTTACGGCTCAACTTACCCCTGTTCAAATTGCTCAACTTACCCCATAGCTACCATATTGACTTTATTAGCCCCCACAGCTAAAATGGTACACTTTCATGCAGCTGTACTACCTCATTTTGTAGTTAATAGATACCACAATTGATGTATAAAACAAATTAAAAATGATCTATTTTGGTCTAAACACAATCCCCATGAAACTTATGATAGACTAAATTCACTTTCATGAGTGAAAAATGCTTTTTTGGACATAAATCTCTAAGCACTTAACCCATGTGGTTCTTACCTTCACAGACTCCATAAAATGATGCCTTCCTCCTAAATATTTGGTCACATGCTCAATTTTATTTACAGTTTCCTAGCAACAAGGGGTGGCTCAACTTCCCCTTTGGCTCAACTTACCCCAGTCTCCCTACAGAGCCCTAGAAGTGAAATACATCAATGCCACACTGACATCATTAATGCTATTAGTTACACCTGTGCTTTTCCTGCTGTGACATTTGGTGTATGTATCCTTAAGTGTCAAAGGAGTTGTGATTTAATTCTGTGGTCAGTTGTAAATGCACTATTGTCCTGGCATGTATGCTCTACCACCTACTTTGCCACAGTGTTTTCATTTTACCAAGTGATAAAATGTCCCTTTTTGAAACCTCTAGTTCGGCTCCTGTTTTCTTTGTAAGTTGTTTCATTTTGCTTTGAAAAAGTCACATGTAAAGGGTTGATTCTCTGAAATTCGTCAAGCTGCCACATTGTGCTGATTGCTATTAAAATGACTCGCCTGAGTAGCTGCCTCTGAAACTTTGATTTAGTCACTTCAAAGTGCTTCTTCATGTGGTGTTCTGTTATTTTGTCCGCCCCCCTGTTGAGTTTGGAACAGAGCACAGTCAAAGCCAATATGCTGCTGGAGATAAAAGAATAGATATATAGATAGTGAACAGATTGGGGAATAAGTGATGATGGCAGGGGAAATGTAAAGTAAAGAAAGCAGATACGGTTAATTCAGTCACTCCTTTCATTTCTGTCCACAAGGGGGAGTGAATGGGACTGCTGGACTCAGGCAATTATGCCTTCACATCATGACAGATGGAACCAGGGGGTTTGTAGGGTGGGCTGTGGTTTCCTCATTGGTAAGAGGGATTAAATGCTAGAAACAGGGGAGGGGAACCTTCATCTAAAAAGGGGAGGGATATATGGTGAGTGCGGGACACAGAGCTAATGGCAAAAACAGTTGATTGGCTGTGAGTCCCAGCCAATGAGTGTAAGAGAAGAATAAAGCGACTCGAATGGCGATTAGAAAGTCTCGTCTATTAGCAGCTGGGGGAAGGGAGTGATGAAACAAGGGTTAATATGAGTTGAGTTTGTGGTTTGGTACTGAATGAATGAACAGATGGAATGAATCAATGTGTTAAATGAAGGCCCTCATGAGTACGGTAAAAATCTCTATGTGTGTGTTCAGGGAACAAATATGCAAAGTACATAAAAGTAGTTTTCATATATACAATATATGTAAATGTATTTTGTACATATAAGAAATCAAATAATTACCATGACATCATTAACACAAAGCCATTAACAAAACAAACAACCTTCCTATTTCCAGATTATTGCATTTCAGCTTCTTTCTGTCATATACACCTCTCTGTCTCTCACTATGTCTCCTTGCTCCTTTTCTTGGTGAGGTAGCTCTGGTAGTAGAAGTTACTGAAGAGAGCGATGAGGCTGAAAGAGTAGGCACACACAACCATGTTCATGGAGTCAGGGAAGTCACAGTCGGCAAACAGGTTGTAGGTGGTGTGGATGGTTACGATGAAAAACTGGAGCTGTATGGGAGACAGACAGACAGACAGACAGACAGACAAGAGAGAGAGAGTGAGACAAATCAAGTGGCAGACTGTCTGGGCTCTCTTGGTACAAGTGGACACAGACAAACCTGGCAATGTAGAGAAAACAGATCAACACCTACTCCTACACAACAGCCTGTGTAAAGACATAAAAAGTTCCTCACCAAAAAGAAAGGAAAAACAAGCTCCTAGATCGAAACAAAATTTAATATACAAAAAACATCATGACATTCCCAAGGAAGGAGCAAAATATATAATATATTAAAGTATGTAGCCTCATGCAGTTGCATGTGTTTGTTGTATAGTAAATATAGTACATATGTTCAAACACTTTGTCGCCCTTTTTTTAAATTTGGAATACTTGTACATTCAAAATATTAGACAAAATGCTTTAACAATACTTAATGATGTTCATGCCAGTAAAGCAGATTTGAGTGTGAGTTTGAGACAGGAACAAAGAACCTACAAGGCAATGGTCACATGACAGACAGAGATGGTCGAAGCCATCAGTACAAAGAGTGCTCAAGTGATGAGGTTTTTCTGTAGGCCGACATTGAAGTTAGCATCACTCTGGTTGGGCTGTGGAAATACATATCTGATTGGCTTATGAAAAAAAACACAATTGTAACCAAGTTATTTATAAACTGATGGCATTACACTGTGAAATACACAATGGTGTAGTAATAGTTACCAGAACCAATGGCAGACAGCTGGCAGTAATAAGCTAGACAGTTAGCTTTTGAACATGTTGGTCTTGCAGGCTGTAGCGGTTCATCAAGTGCCTCTCAAAGAAAGTGGCATTTAGTGTCAGCACTTGTGTTAAAGTAACACACTTGTATGGAGCAAATATTGATTTTATATTATTGAGCACTAACTAATGAAAGAGTGATTCTGTTGCTAGTTCATGCTAGCTTTCCATAGCAAAAACATGTTGAGCTAGCATGAGCACATGAGAGGAGCAGGTGTGACTACTAAAATGACAAGTGTCACGACTGTTTAGCTGTCAGTGCCTAACATACGCTGTAGAATAATCCATATCCATATGTCTTGTAGAGCCACTATGGTGTTCAGTTGGGTTGAGCGTTCAGGGCATAAGCAGGAACCATGTGTATGAACGAACATGATGGACGTTGTGCATCTATCAACCCCGCTCCACACACACCTCCCCTTCCAATGTAGTTAATAATTACCTCTGAAAGAAACAAAAGAAACGACCTCATAAGCACAGAGAGAAATACAATCTCCAATCAGCTCAACTATCTCTGCTTCAGTTCATCAAATTGTGAAGCCAACTGTTAATGAAGGCTTAGGGGTCATCTCCAAGGTCAGTACAATTATTGTTACATAATGGCGGTCAGCCACCGTACTGACCTATATATACTGCAGACACATAGAAGCAAAGAAAACCCTACAGGATGCATTGTTTCATCATCAACCCTAAGTAGAAAACAGATGGTCCAGTAGTTAGCTGGGGAGCATCAGTGCTGCTAATCTGTCTAGTTGTGCTAACAGCCAATCAGAACAATGACGGACCAAGCAGGAGGCCTCATGTTAGGCTTGTCAAATTTGAATACTTAGAGCTCATGGAACGTGCTTTTTGGACATACACCAGTCTGAATAGAAGTTTATATATAGAAGGAAAGACTTGCCAACACAGGGGCGATTCTAGGATCAAAGGTTTAGGGGTGCTGAGCACCCAGAGAGCTGCCCGGCCAGGCAAGATAAATTTCACTGTTTTGTACATTTTAACTCAATTTCATTCCCACATCTGTGAAAGAAAAGCACAACACTTTTTGGGAAAGTCTGTGACTAAACCATCAAATCTGATAAAGGTTATTTAAATGCTGAGCCACAGCAAAAGAGGAATGGACTGGAATCATAAAAGAAACATATCGTAACCCTAATTTCTGGGGGAAGACAACTCATTTTGATACAGCAGCTCCTCAACATATACATAAACAGTATGTATGTTTCTGGAGTAAACCAGCCCCCTATAGTGAGTACCAAAAATACCAAAAATGGACCTTTTGGACCTTTATTTGAAATGCAATGCACAACATGTAACATTAACACATTAACAGTAATTGACTTTTTCAGTGTTTGTCTCTGCCTTTTTCCTTCTTGTCTGTATTATATAATACAAATACATAGATAAAAATACACTTCAAAAAAAGAAAAGTGCTTGAAATCTACAAAATAATAATAATAAATACACACAATAGGAGTTTTAATGTTACTGGGCATCCAGTCAGTTAGCTAGTCAGTAGCACCTTGGCTTTAATATTAACACATGCACATGACACAACAGCTAGCTCCTCTCATTCCAATTCAAACAGAGGACAGTGGTACTGACCATCTGTAACGTTTCCTAGCTAGAAAAAACGTCAGCTAACTCCTACCTAACAACATAAACAGTGACCTACGATTAAATGCAGCAAAAATGAGGACTGGTAATGATAATAATGTGTTGGTATTGAGTGGTAGAAGTTAGGAAATGTGCCACATATCCTGGTTTAAGCCAGGTACTTACACCACTACTGCAAATCATCCACTCTGGAAGGCAGTGCATTGCTCTGTGCAGATAGAGCGCTCAGAGCCCGAGTCAGGGAAAGGTGGGAGGGATGGGGTGGATCAAACCATTTTTGAGGCAAGGGGGGGGGCTGCTGTGTTTTTGTTGTTAAAATATTACGTTGCAACCAAGTACTGTATGGTTTTGACACTTTTCTAGCTTGTTAACCCTATGGGCCCTAGATGTTTTTGGGGTATTTTTACTGCCTTTACTTTTAAGCTCATATCACAGTCATTATAAAGGCTACATACACATGCTGTATCTTGTTTTGTTTTTTTCAGGACAATCTGGGCTAACCAGATTTGCCATCATTTCATGTCCTACTATGTGCCTGTATTTTATATTATTTTTTATAGCAATGAAAAGAACAAATCTGTGTGACTAAATTCTTACATTTTTACATGTATCTCACCATAGCAAGTTGGAAAATGACATATTCTGCCATATATAAAGAGGAGAGACTCTCTGGAATCTGGCAATATAAGAACCATGATGGTGGGACATTCTGTCACTTCACAGTTGTCCAAAACATGTGGTTTGTGCCAGGCGGACATAATTGCCAGTATTTTTTCAATATTGCAAGAAATTCCACTGACTCATTCATAAGTCAAAAATGTGTTTTATCTGAAAGAAACATGCAATATTTACATCTAAGATCATAGTAAAAGTCAACCAAGTGCAATGATGTCCTCCAAGATAATATTTTCTCAGTTTCAGTTATATATTGGGGGGCATTTTGGGCATTGGGGGGGGGGGGGGCATGTCCCCCTCAATGTATATGGTGACTATGGCCCTGTCATGCATGCATAATTAGGCTACAGTTGTCTGGGTGCGCAAAGGTGAAGTGGCTGGTCTTGTCATACAAAGTTTGATGGAGTGTCAACTGGACAATATGGAGATATTTGCATCTTGAAAGCCGGACTACAAATGTAGATAGACAGGGAGAAACACACGCAAGCCTAAGACGTGGTAAGATACGATATTCCTCACTATATGAAGTGACTGATAACAAGATGGATTGTAAAGAAATTCGTCAGGTTTTTATTTTGTAGACAACTGATCTGGATTTATAGCGTGATGGGATGACAGCACAGTGATGTGTGTGGTATCACTGGAAAGCTCTGCTCCAGTGCTTTCATGTGATATGCGTGGCATTTCGTTGCATTCGCGGGTAATCTATCCAACAGTAATGTGTGTGCAAAGCTGTAAAGCTCTGTTATTCATGATTTTAGTGTAAATTTATCATTTTTTTCGCTGTGACAACATTGGACTACCGACAAGTGCTTGGCCTTGTCGGAAAGCTACAATTCCGCTGTTTCGCGTGATATGCGTGGCTACGCGGTCGTACGGTCGCGGAGAAAATCAATAGAGAAGAACAGGTGTGAATTTGGACGCACTATGCGTCGTTCGGGCCCATAAAAGGGACATACAGTAAAAAAAGAATTTAAAAAAAACTCTCAAATTTTAGGGGTGCTGGGATTCAATTTAGGGGTACTTCAGCACTCCCAAAAATGGGCTAGAAACGCCTATGTGCCAACATCATATTTTTTTACATACAGGATGCTAAAAGTGATATATTTTATTCAAATATGCCTAATTATCTTTATGCTACAGGTGGAACTGAAGACTGTTGCTTAACAAGCAAACATAATGCTGAATTATGTTAAAACATAAAAGAGAACTTGTCACCAAAATGCATTTTGCTACATTTACATATTAAAGTGCCTCATTTATAGAGACAATGACAGGAATATGATAAGTGATAACATCCTAAAAACAGAAGGAAAGAACTAAGGCCAGTGAGGTACACACACACACACTTGTACTCACACACACACAAACACACAGAGGCGAAATACTGACCAGCTGCAGGGAGGTGAGGTAACGCTTCCACCAGAGGTATTTGGACATGTTTGGTCCCAAAGCCGCCAGGCCGTAGTAAAGATACATCACTACATGGACCAGGGAGTTGATCAGACCAATCAGGAAAGCTATGGACAGACACACAGGAAGAATGTGACACATTATGCCCTTGAGAATTTGTGTCTAAACGTGTGTGTTCTCCAGTAAAAAGACTTCATCTGCACATTTTGTTCAATTTTCATGACATTGTTGTGAGACTGGGCCGGTGGGTTGGCGTGCACTCACACTGGCCACCAGCCACATATTTAACCCCAGCCCACCAGTTGAAGATCATGGTGGCGTGATGGTAGACGTGGAGGAAGGTCAGCTGACTGTTTTTCTTCCTCAGGATGAAAAATATCTGAAACGCAAAAACACACACGCAGGCACATGGTGAGATCAAAAAGAAGATATGCCACTTTACTTGAGAGTTGCGGTAAATACTTTAAGTTTTAAATAACAATTCTTACAAATCTAAATAACTTTTTACTCATTTCATACTCACAGTGTCACTGAGCTCTATAACTTTGGAGAAGTAGAACCACCAGCAAACTCTGGCCATCTGTCCAACACGGTGAAAAATATCTTATTAGTCTTTTAAACTGTAATTTAAGGACACACATAGATTTTGTGAGGCACCTTTACAGAATATCACCAAGGTCAAGGCCAATGGAACCTGTTTGTATGGACACATAATGCAAATTCCAGAGTGGATCTTTTTCAAGACATTATTCCATAAAGTACAGTGTAATAAAAAGAGTTACCCTCATGGCCAGTGGGCTGTCACTGTAGTCGACTGGCTGGCACAGCAAACTGTATCTGGCCAACCAGGAAGAGGCTGTGAACTGGAAAGACAAAAGCTGCATTTCACCTCTGCTGTCTCTTAATTAGCACAGGGATCTTTCATCCCATTTTTGTCACACACAAATTGGCTGTAAATGAGTGAAATAAATTCCTGTTTCACTGACAACTCCCACAATGGACAGGGCACATAAATACTGTGGTATCGCCTGAGACTTACATCTGTCTGACCTCCATGCTAAGGAGGATTTTTGTCCTGTTAAAACTGAGATAATTGATGCCACTTGGGGAAAGCTGACATAGTAACACCTTTGAAGTCGATATTGTTAGTCAACGGTTGCCTGTTTATACATCCAGAAGATATACAGTAACATTAACATTCTTCTGGAATTGTGTTTTGGCCACCTGTAAAATGTAAGTCCAATTCTCTATAGCGAGCTCGATGGCTGCTAAATGTTCTACCATGTTCACCAGCTATGCTAACTTTGTCTGCTGTTTGGTGCTGAGCTGCGGGCAAAGACGGCACGACACAAGAGCTGTGAGACTGAACCAAAAGTGTAAAGTGTCAGTACGCAAACATACAGTACTTTTCAACCTTGAGACCTCAAGTAGGAAAATAAAGAGGATAGCCTATCAAAACCAAAGCGGGAGGTCTGGGTGTCCTGCCTCAGAAAAAAATCAAGTTTCAGAGTCTTTGTTTCCTGCAAATCTGGTGACTATTAAAGAATAAAAATGACAAAATAATAACTACACTGCAGTAGCATTTTTATGTCAAAGACTTTTAATTTTACTTTTAATTCCCAGAAAAGTAAACAGAATAATTCGTCCTTCTGGCATGAATGTATGTAAAATCACTGGCATGAATTAATTCTAATCAGTTTTCATTCAATAATTTCATTGCACTGTGTGACACATCTTACAAAATGCATGCTCCTTTCCTTTAAAGCTCTAAGAAATGGCAATTTTTGTCAGAACAGGAGATGCCAGGAAATATCTGGTGTAGCTGTCTTGTTGTTGTGATGGAAACAGTAGACTTTTAGGGTCATTGCGCTTATACGAGCTGTACACGCTGTCAGAAACACAGTATGATAATAAAAGGGGAAAAAAAGGTGTGAAAATTTGTCATAAATCTGGAGGAATATGGAAGAATTGTGACCTCAGGAGGAAAGCGGAGATGGCAGTGACAATCAGGAGTCTCAAACCAAGACAATGTGCTAACAGATGCTATATAGCTCTGTAGAGCTAAGCTGAACTGCAGAGTCAAGTGGTTATTCTCAGTAGGTTTGTCACCGTGAACCACAGCTTTCACATTACACATAGTCAATTGATATATTGTGATTAAAAATAAAGACTTGACATCTTTTTGCACTTGTTTTCATACCAGCTTGGATGATTTATGCCACAGCATCCAGCTTCCCATCTACACACATCCCTTACAAAGGTTCCCACATACAGTACAGTCGTACCTCATAGAACATGTATGCAGACAGGCAGACCATGGCAAAGTTGTAAACTATCAGGACGGGTTTAAGGTTGATCGGCTGCCTTTTCTCCATCAGCTTTGGCCCCAACCATACAATGACCAGGTAGCACAGAAAGATACAGCTGATTGGCACAGGAGAGTAGACCAGCGGCCAATTGTCTGTCCTCTTGTCTATATGGAGAGAGATCAAGAGAGATCAAGCAAAGATTGTGCTAATGTGCTAACAGTATAGCATTGAACTACATCAGTCATTAGATTAATAACGTGAAAATAAAGACCTGCCTCCATTTTCCAGAATCCCCAGGTAGAATAATTGTATTTTTTGCCACATGGTGAGAGCCTGAAAACCCTGAGCAGGAGCAGGAGAAACGTATATTAGCTCGTAAGTACAAAACTGTTGAAAATGTCATTTGGGCAAGGTGCATTTACAAAAATGGCTCTCAAGGCCAAAAATGGAAAATGTATTGATTAAATGTCTCTGACAGGGGAAAAAAAAGTTTTTCATGCACAATGCAAGCAGAATTTTAAACATAAGATTTTACTGTATTGACTTTATTTTACTTTCCCTGCTCTTTCTTATCTTAGCTGGTACTACTAATGTTCATATCAATTGCAGTTTAATGTTGTATTCTGCAAAGGTGTAGTCAAAGTTGAATCTCCATTTCAGTGGACATTAAAGTTGTACTCTATTGTATTGTACTGTAACAAGGCTTCGGTCCTGCAAACTTAATCACAGCCATGTAATTAGGAAGATAAGCAGTGAAGTAGTGATACAAATTGTAGCAATTTATAATAGGATGAAAACAATCGAGCAGAAAATAGCAGAAAAGTATTTCAAAACAGCAGACTTTTTGCATCTTACGTAAAGAATAACACCCCTCTGCAAATTTGATTAAACCACTCAGAGATGATCTGGATTATAATTCAAGGATTATGTTCACTAATCCAAACGTATCTCTTGATCATGGATAATAACTAATAATCCCCTTGATGAAGGCTGCCTAATGTGGACGACAGGAGGATGAATTTCCATGTATGATTACCATGTGAAAGTGCTGCCATCTAGTGTTTGCAGATGAATGCTTCACACACAACAGGTCAGTTACTCCTCTCCCTCATCTTCCTGTACAGTGTATTTCAGATAGAGCTGAGTTTGCATGTGTTTTTTTGAGGAGTTGAGTGCCCTCTTGTGGTATTGGTCGATTAATCAGCTGGGTTTTGGTCTTCAGTATTGGTCTATGAATGTAGAAATTCCTACACAGTTTTTGGTAATGTCTCTGGGATTTGGGGGTATTAATGACCAGTTTTAAATTCTAAAATTGTGTACAAATTATGCTTGATGTGCCCTGAAGGTTATTTTTGCCTTTTTGAATTACATTGGAATTAAATTAATTCATAGGCAAAGAAACATTCTAATAAATGCTGCATAAATAAAGGGATCTAGTATTTCTATACCAGCACCACATCCTGGCAGTGTGGAGGATGATTTAAACAACATTTAGGAAGACAAGGTTTACAAGATATGGTGAACGGTTAGATTAATTAATCTTAAATGGTAATAATATAATATAAGAGGCTTCTTTGTGGTGGTTGCACGAGGGGAAAGAACTGTAATCTGTGATCATCTCTGCCTCAGTAGATGTCTCTTCCTGAACATCTCACAGTGGATCAATGTCTTGAAGCTTCGAGGTCTTTTCAAAAGAGGAATCTCCAACAGATATTTTTCCATCAATGTTTTATACTCCACCACTGACTATAAGTGAAAGCACTAATTACTATATTGGTAGGAGCAGCGGGCTGTGTGGACAGGGATAAGTAGTTTAGCCTCTCCAGGAGCTTCCTCACTGGGATTTACAAAGGAAAATCCCCAACATGGCCAGGCTTCTAGAACCTGCTGAGTTTTATCCACGAGGTTTAAGAACTACAGTGTTGCTAATTGGAAATCTAAAAGAAAATTTTCAAGACAAATATATATAGAAAGACAATAGCCATCTTGGCATTCTGTAATACTCTACAAGAATCACAGTATACAAAGCTGTTACTGTTCATTCAGTCTGGTGTTTAGACAGAGACCCTACATGCAGATAATCCTGGGAAATTATGACAGCCAATGAGCTTTCAGTTGTATTACCTAGGTTTAACTGAACTGCAAGAATCAACATATACTTAAATATTTAATGTTAAATATTCTTTCTTTAGGACCTGACATCTTTAGGAAAGTGACCTTACCTTCATCCTGATGGTGGCTGTTAAGATTTTTTTCTCCTCAGCTCTCCTCAGTCAAAGCATGCTGCATCTCAGTTGTGTGTTAAGCAGCAGTGAGGTAATCCACCTGTACTCTGGAGGGAAGGGTGTGTGTGTCCAGCATGACATATGGCACTGTGTTCCTTTATTCTAACATAGCAGGTCAAGTGCCTGCCATCTAAATCCCAGTTCCAGTGTTATTCAGAGTACACATGATTGTAACTATAAGGCCGGCTCATTTCCAGGATGCTTCTTGTCATAGCAACATCATATTTAATTACTTTATTATGATATTCAGACCATTTGCTGTTTTCTGAATTTCTTTTTCTGCTGTCCAGTGGCAAGTAATTTCTTCTGCTTTTGTTATTTTGAACTGATCAAACCCATGAGATGCAACTTGTTCAACACTGATGGTCGGCAGATTTTGTTACCGTTGGATATAACCAGACTAAATTGTGTGACTGATGTGAGAGTGGTGACAATCGTTTTACCCAGCTCTTGGGAAGAAACTAAATAAGCCCATTTCCCAAAATGACTTGTCTTTTAATGTATCTCTGTTGTGAAAAGGGATTACTTTTTTATATTTGTTGGTTTGTTTGTTTAGTCATAAGGACTTTCTAGTTGGTCTGTTGGTTGTTTTGCCTGACCTGGCTCTGTCCCTGTCTTAACTTCCCTGTGTCCCTGTGCTCACTTCACCCAGGCCATTTGATCTCCTCTTAATTCCCAGACCTGCCATCTTCAGACCATCCACTAGATGCCCTCAGACTCTCTTGGTCACCTGACAGCCCCTCCTGCCAACACACCTATTCCCACTCTCCCTCATCAGCCTTGTGCTTTCTAACACTATGGAAGCCCATTTCCGCCTGTGTGATGATAAAAAAAGCATTATGTTTATATTTTAATGAAAACTTTGCTCAAAATAATGAGTTGGTATCTCAGAATATTGAGAAACTTTCTTAAAATAATGACTTTCTTAGAATAATGCCTTGGTATAATTATGATATACTACTTTTTTTTAATTTATCACTATTTTGAGATACTAACTCATTATTTTGAGAAAGTTCTAACATTTTTAAGATATTATGTAATTATTTTGAGATATTAACTCATTATTGTGAGAAAGTTTCTGATTATTTCATTTATATTGTATTTTATTTTACTGAAATCAAATTTAGGATTTCATGTAACAATTAAATTGAACTGAATTAAGACTATGACATTATTTTTGAAAAGGTTTTTAGAATAAATAATACAATCTTTTTTTCTTTTTCTTTTTTTGTCATCACACTGGAGGAACGGGCTTAGATAATAACTGGTCCTTTCCCACACCCTGCTTGCCAGGTCATAAAAGTCACACAAGAAGATATATTGCAACTTTTTAGGACACCTAGAAGCAAACAATTTACATATGTATTTTCTTTTTATTGCGGATCAACAACCTGAAGGTTAATTCCTGTCTAAGTAATTAATTGGAAGCAAAGTAACAAATCCACAGCAAATATGCAAAGTTGATTAAATGGAGCAATGAACAAAATGTTAATCCAGTAATACTGTATGTAATACAAGTACAGTATAGGTGGGCAATACTGTTTTTGCTGGTGTGATTTATAATATCTAATGGTTTTTTTTTTAATTAGTACTCATCTATTTTATTAAACCACTCCCCCAGTTGCTTGCAAATATTCAAATGAATAAAGCACAGCACTTGTTAAATGTACATAGTGATGTAGTAACACAGCATATCACTTCCAGATCCTGCACAAGACAGGATTAACAGATCTAGAAACTGAACTAGAAGGAAAATGTTTGGACAGTAATCTGACTAAAGTTGTCTCAGCAGCAGTGTACAACATCCTCAGAATCTGTCTGGATGACAGTAACCATCAGTCCACCCAGACTCTCCACACACATCCATCTACAGCTTCCTGCAGGCAGGTTTCACACTGTAGACTTCATTAATGGGAGGGGACAAGGTAGCATGGCTATGTTATCCAAACAGATGAGTGAGGTGTGGAGATGCTAGCAGAGAAACCACAATCTGATTACTGCTTAAACAGACTGGACTGCTCAGTGAACTGCTGCCATCAAAGTAAAAACACTGTAACAAAAGTGAAACATGAAGTAAACCCATTGTAAAGAAGTAGCAAGTAAAAACACTAGTAATTTAACTGGTATCCTAATTGTCACTATGATCACTGTGGTTGCCAGGCTGCTGATGATGATGATGATGACGGGGGTGATGATGGTGAGAATGAGAGTGATGGTGCTGAGGATGCGAGTGGTGATGATGACTGAGATGAAGATTCTGAGTTTTATTCTGACTTGTTTCATGCTGATGTTGGGACTGATTGCGGTGAGTGGTGTGGTGTTGGTGGTGGGGATGATGATGATTATGGTGATGATCGTGGTGTCTGTGGTGATGAGTCTCTCCAGGAGCTGTGCCTTCCACCTCTGGCTCCTCAATTTCTGTCTGATTTGCAGTTGCATCTATGAAGTTGCCACTTGATGAAGTGGAGTTAGCCTGGGGAAGATTAAATACGTTTTGATTACATTTTCTTTTTTAAGCTTAAAGGTGCAGTAATTGTCTTTATTCGGCCACTCAGGCAGCAGAACAAGCTAAAAACACACTGAAATGTTATTATGCCATCCAATCGCTATTACATTTTAAACATCCAGCAGACATAATGCTATTATCATTTATTTGGAGCTGTGTTTCTGAACAATATTCAGTAAGCTATGTTTTGATGAACAACTCCTGAGAAAAATATCTTCCTCTTGAACTGCTATGCTCCCCTTTGTTCACCAGGTAGCTGCTAACCTTGTCTGCCTTCTAGTTGGTGTTGGTTGAATAGTGTACAGTGGGTTTATCAGAGTTAAACAGCAGCAACAACATCAGTAGAGATGGGGTGAAAAGCAGGGTTGGGTGAAAATTCTGAGTAGGTTTGTCATTGTGAGTGAACACTTTCACATTACACACAGTCATTTGATCCATTGTTAATGTAAAAACATTTATAAGTGAGGGTGAAAGCCATTTGTGTGTTTGCAAGCATTTGCATGTGTGTTTTGTGAATACTCACAGTGCAGTTGCAGATGTTTTTATGATAAGTGGCTCTGATTGCAGCCTCTACATAGACGTAATGCAAGAAACTGTAAGGCAGCACTATGTGGAAGGTGAGCAGACCGCACCTAGAGAAAACGGAGAAAGAGAGAGGGAGAGAATCAAAAATTAGATGAAAATCAGTTTGGCCCCTTCAAAGCACATTCTGTTTTGTATTCTCTACTGTCCACGCTCATATCATGAGATAGTTGTATTCATAGTGATCTCATTATTATAATCAGGAATTTGGTGATTGGAGATATCTACTATTGAAGCAGAGCAAAAACTGGCAAGCCAAGCGCACCAGGACTAATATTTTATGCATTTTATATTTACACTGATCAAAGAGCTGAACCTTACTGGGGTTGTGAAATAACGTAATAACAATTTGATCCCTAGGCTTTACCTATCATAGACCAAGAAGTCATCTTTGTCACCATCCAGAGCCTCCCACACGTCATCTTGAAAGGGTTCCTGCTGGTAGACAGGAACATCAGGGGGCGCTCTTCTCTTCAGCTCCCAGAACATCGCTCTGGACATAGCCTCGCGCTCATTTACTATCATAAAAGACACCTCTGTCAGGTTGCTGCGGTTCAGCTTGTCACGCAGGCCTCCAATTCTATGGAGAGAAAGAAAGTAAAAAAAGTGAAGTAAGTAAGAGTCCGATGAAGTGACTGAATGTGCTGCAAATTAAATTGAAATTCAAGATACTTGACATTTGTGTGATACAAGGTCGATGTTCAAGCCATGCAGATAAAAAGCATTATATTTTATAAGATAAATGGCACATTCATTTTTGTATTTTTGATACTGAAACATCTTCAAGACTTTTGGAACATGTATCCCAACATGTTCCAGTTTCTTAACCGCATTTTGAATAATTTTCTTAATAATTTAATCTTCCCTTTACATTTTTCACCTTGTCTATAAGTGTGTTTTCTTACTTGGAGGCCTGAGTGAGACAGAACTGTCAGCTAGCCTTCAGTAGCGCCACCACGACCACATTTCCCAGCAGCTTTTGCATGGGTGCATGTCCTTTTATCGCCCAGTGGGGGGCAGGTTTGCAGATCCTGGAGGCATCATTATCTCCCTCTACAATCAGAGTGACATGTGAGGCCAACAGCAGACCTGGCAGGGCCGCGTACAGCCACAGCGACGAGAGACAGCGCATTGTCTCCCCCTGGCTGGCTGGACTGAATCTACCTGATGAGGAAGACATACATTCATTATTACATTGTCACACAGCTGCTACATGTAGCACTTTAAACATCATTAAACCATATTTTGAGACGTGCATGTAATTCAACAAAAATCAAAAGGAATAAAAGTCATGAATTCAGTGACTGTGAGTCATCATCAATCTGAGATCTTCACCAAACTTTTGCCAAAGCTTCTACAGTCTATATGTAATTGCAATTATGAGGACATAAATGCAGACTGCAGACTACAGCAGGGCAGCACATGCACAGTCTGGGATGAAAAGCAGATTCAGTCTTTGGCAAGTTTCCCCAGCCCTGAACCAAATGTCCCGTCAGTCTGATCCCCAAATAATTAAAAGAGTAAACCCTCATTGTCTCTCTCATCGCATGTGGAGATAATCTGCAAAAACAGTTTATTATGGGGTAAACAGCCAACAGACAGAAGAATGTCAGGGCTAATGGGACGGACAGGCTGGGACAGAGAGACAAAGAGAGGCTGGGACAGAGATATTTACAGCCACAGTGACGTCCAAAATATCTGCACAAACACATAAATGTGCCCTTTTTGGACCTCAATATAAAATGATTCAAAAATAAGTCATTAAATTGCAAATCTGATCTTAATGAATATGTCAGTGTTTGGAAATAGCACAGCTCCAGTTTAACCAACATGATGGAATTGCAATTGTGTTTAACATGTGCTGTGGCTACCTGCTGAATTCAGATCAAGTGACTAAAATTGCAATCAAAAAAATTAATGAACTATTTTGAAGAAGCGTAGTTATAGAAAAAGGAAAAAAAGAAACCTACCCCTCTAATGCAAAAATGTAAAATCATATATAACTGGGTAACATATTTATATTTGCCTCTCAAAATAAAAGACTGACAGTTAGTAACTCACATGAGCCCAAGAAGAAACGCTGTCCAAACTTACCTCTGTCCACTCTCTGTCCTGTGACCCACATAAACACGGGCAGTGAACCCCTGTTGTTTTTAAAGCCTGTGGGGTTGACTAAGCACTTCCCCCAAATTAAACAGAGAGAGAGACAGACACAGTAAGAGAGAGAGATAAAGGGAGAGAGAATAGCGTAAAGACCCTTGTTGTTGCTGTTCCTTGTTGGACTTCAATTTGAAAGTATCTTAATCACCAGTGCATTTTATATTATATATTTATTAAGATATATGCACAGGAATTTGACATACAAACAGGAAAAGCAGGTAAAATTTATAACATTAGATTCCATTCAGGTTTACCATCCCCCAGCCCTGTTATCACACACACTGTGTATATGCATGTTATACTGTATATACATCAGCCAGAACATTAAAACCACTGGCAGGTGAGGTGAATAACGTTCATCATCTCGTTTCAATGGAATGTTCTGCAGGGAAACCTTGGGTCCTGGCATTCATTTGGACACCAGTTGACATGCTCCACCCAATCCAAACACAGACCAAGTGCCCCCCCTCATAGCGATGAGTACCCCCTATGGCAGTAGCCCCTCAGCAGAACAATGCCACACTACAAAAACTGCTCAGAAATGGCCCAAAGAATGTGACAAAGTGCTCAAGGTGTCAACCAGGCCTCATAATTGCCCAGATCCCAATCTGAACGAGCATTTGTGAGAGGGGCTGGTCCCCCAGAGGTACCCCTGATCCACAGTGGGGCCTCCTTGGATCAGACTTGGCTTTGACCTGTTGTAGCACGAACATAGGACCTTTGGGGGGGTGTCCTGTGGTGCCTGGTACCAGGGCGTTGGCAGGGGATCCTGTGAGTCCTGTAGGTTGTGAGGTAGGGTGCCAGCAAGATTGGGATCTGGGGAATTCGCAGGTCAGATTGACGTCTTGAGCTCTTGGTCTTGGTCTGCAACAGTGTTTGGGTGGGTGGAGTGGCATGAATGCTACCTGAAACCCAAGGTTACCAAGCAGAACATTACACTGAAACAAGACGATCAATGTTATTTACTTCACCAGCCAGTGGTGTTAATGTTTTGGCTGATCATATATATATATATGTGTGTGTGTGTGCTAAATAAGGGGAGAAAGTATTATACAACAAAGACCCCAGCCAGACTCAAATTAAGGTTGATTCATGGTCAACACCTTAAGCTTCTAGACCACACCACCTCCTCCTTTTCCATTGTACTTTCTTTTTAAAAAAAAAATCAAGCATTTTATTTAAGCATACCGACTTATTTTCAAGTATTAGTATTAGCCTTCCCCCTGTTGTACGTCTGTCATGGGCTCATATTTAGTAAGCTATGAACCTTATTATTTGGAGATTCACTTTATTTATACTCATTGTTTATACTCAGAGGACTATCAGAAGGATTTTCCTTTTGAGACACTTTTAATCCTCAATCAGATCATACTCAACCTGACTTTGCAATGTCAACTTCTATAAACTAATCAGTGTAACTTGTCTCCAGTCTGATTGATCCCATCCCAGCACTGTCTCCACCAGAGCAGATGTACTGTAGTTGCACTTCCATATGACTTTTCATGTTTTGAGCCATGTTTGCAGCTGGTTCTACAGTTGGTCATTCAGCCTTTCTGTCATTTGGTTCACCAAAGTGATGAAATATCACAGCAACTACTGGATGGATTGCCATGAACTTCTGTACAGATGTCTCTTGTGCCCAGAGGATGAAGCCATATGACTTCAGTGATCCTATTACTTGTTATTGCATCGCAGGCAGTTTTTACTTATCCAGTGAAATATCTCAACATCTACTTGATGGATTGGCAGAGATGTATTTACAGACATTGATGGTCCCCAGAGAATGAACCCTAATGAACTGTGAACCTCTGACTTTTCATCTAGCACCATCAGGTCCAAATTTTAGTTGGCCTACTGTTTAGTTTATGCGAAATATCTGCACTAATGATACTCCCATCCACCTCGACTGTACTTACTGTTTTAATTGGCAAATGTTAGCATGCTGACATGCAAAACTAAAATGTAAAAATACCCATTACACATCAGCATGTTAGCATTGTCATTAGTAGGTCACGCTCATTTTCTGTTTAGTTCAAAGCACCTGCATCCCTACAGAGCCCCAAGCGTGACTGTAGACTCTTATTTACCATCAAAAGAACTTCTTGTACATGATATTGATCGTATTACTGAGCATATTTACTTTACTATGCATGACTCATGCTTCAAACTGTGTAGAGGTGAATGCCACATGTGCCAAACTAAACCATGGTTGCACTTTTGTAAGAGGCAAGGGGTCAAAATCAATCAACAAATAGCACGACATAGTCAGAGTGACAGACTCACAGAGGAGAGATGTATTGTCGGTCAAAAAGGCTGATGTAAACTTTACTGTATAGACATGCACTGTAAAGCTGCACTTGTCTTCACAACTCTCTATGCAACATTTATAACTTGCCGTATCAATGTTGCAACCTAAACGTTACTAGACCTCATTTTGCAGTTCAGCTCAGGTAACGAGTCCACTGCAAAACAAATATCTAATCTCCCATGTGAGTTATTTGGTCAAAGTCTAACGTGAGCCAAAGTAAAGTGTCATTCTTTGTTTTAAGGAGGGTAAAGATAACCTGGAAAGAAGATACATACATCACCTGATTGGCCAGTGTAAGTATTTAGTTACTTCAGTGGTATTTAAGGAGACTTGTGGTTAGTTATTTTTCCATGAGCTTTCATGTCAGTTGTAATGTAACCAGTGCAGTGATGGCAACAATACAGTTTATCTGTTACTGATATGCAATGAAAAATACAGATAATTCTTTACAGTCACTTTATTTACTCACAGTGCCAGTGTGGTTTTGGATATTGAATGTTACGTGACTAACTGTGACTCGCCTGAGCTTTTTTTTGTACCCTTTGTGGGTAACTACAACTGCACTGCAACACTTCAAGCCAGAAATTTACACTCTCTCTAGTGTAGAAAACTACTGATAGTTTTTTTTTTACCAAGGGGGGGTTTACTTATAACTCCTTGTTGACTGTACACAGCTCTAAGGGTGTACTCCCTGACACATTCTATAATTTGTCATTGAAAAACAGCAAAGGTTTCAATTTGGCGATATGATCAATATAGGTGACAGGGTAGGATATCAACTCGAATGTTGCTGACAGCATTTGGATGACTTGTAGAGACTAGACCCCATTGATTATAAATGCAAACACTCTCCTAGACACTCACTTGTATCCCACTTCTACACTACTGCTTTACACACACACCATCAGATGATAAATACTTTGGGTGAATTATAACAAAAAATAAAGCTTGCATAATGTACAGGACCTGTTTATAGTGTCAAATATTTACATGCCATATGCCTCATAATATCGGAATACTCAGGCTACCTAACCCAGGATATAGGTTTATCTGCTCCCAGTACATCGGAGTATCCTGAACATTATTAGGGTGTTGTTGTGCATGTAAACACCGTCAGTGAAACACATTAAATTAGTTGTACACATAAGCAGCAAAGTCAACAAGCTTTGTGAAAATTGTGTTTTCACTTTCCACACTCCATTGTAGTCTTCTTAGCCACAGATTACATCTCCTCACGTTGCAGCACAGACCAGAGCTCAGCATCTTTGTGGTAAGAAACACCATAAGCATTACCCTAGGCTAACTGCAAGCCCCAGCATCTCACATCAGTTGAGCAAAGCCGTGTCTTCATGTTGTAGATCACAAGCACAACTCAGATGAGTCAACTCACAATCTCTCAAGCGATGCATACATTTATATTAATGCTTAAGTCTTTCGTAGATGAAATACAGGACACATAGTGTGCTCATGTTCCGCCAGCAAATTCTGCACATTCCTGCCTTGGTTAGAGTCTTAAAGTCACGCAAAACGCTATAATCAGGATAAAACACCAATCAGTTCCTCCTCATCATTGTCCACAACACCTTCTGTGGGACTGTCACAGGTGGCCATGAGCCCCAGGCCCAGCTCTGCAAGCTCCTCACAGCTCATGTCAGTCGTTACCATGATTTTAGTTTCCAGGCGGTTACATAGAGTCCTGTAGGAAGGCAAAGGGTATCCCAGCTCCCGTAAGTACTCATAGCCTTTTGTGCCAACTGCACAGCGGATTTTTCGTGCTTTCATGATGGTCTCTGGAGACCAGACGGCACGTCTGGAGCGCTTGGTGAGGGACAGGGCACGAATCTGGTCCTCATACAAAAAGTTCTGGAGACCCTTCTCGATCCGGTCCAGCCGATACAGACGCTTCTTCATCTCCTCTGCCTGCCAGAGAAGAAAACAGGTTATTAGGGATATTTATGGAACATTAACACATATGGTTCCCTCACTGATTTCTTGTCTCAATTTGATTTATCTGTGTTAAAATACAGCACAGTGCCCTTTCACAGAAAAAAACAACAAAATCTAGGAGAGTAATTTGTTGCAAGAGACACTGGGAGCCATCCTACCTCCTTCTGAAGCCTTGCCGTGTGCTGCATCTCCTGCTCCAGCTGTTTCTTGAGGAGATGACACTGTGTACAAGGCTGCTGGTCCTCAGCGGTCCTGTCTGCATCCTCCTCCTCAAGGCCAGGCAGTGGAGTCCGTCTGGCATAGCCATGGTCCCCGAAATTCAGCTCCTTCTCCACTACACACACACACACACACACACACAAAGCAATGTCTAACTGGTATTGTGCTTCCTGGCATTTTATATACAGTTCAACTAACAGGCATACATGCTTTGGCACTGTTTGGCTGCATTCTTCCTGTTTAAATATGGATCAAATGAACTGATATTTTCATCCCTTTTCTTTGCACATTTACCTGGTTCAGGTTTCATGGGCAGCAAGATGTATGGAATAGTGACTGCAGGGTAAGGAGGGTCTCCAATACTGAACAGAGTGGGGATGGCATTGGGCTTCAGCTTCTTTCCCCCAGCTGGAGACCTCGCTATTTCCTCAAACTGGCTCTGCTCAAAATGGTCCTTTGGGGAACAGGACAGGAATACAAAAACACATTATCATACTAGTGATGCACCCAAACACAGTGAGTGCCAAGTTTAAATGTGGCAGAGGGAAAGTAATGTAAGAGTGACAATCAACTGAACCCAGAGAATAATTTACCATAATAAATTCATATAATCCTACACTCTTTTGATGCATTGTCATATCAAATTTAACTTTGGGTCTTCCTCTGAGCGTATGCATTGTCTCTGTAACAGTGCTTTAATAAATTAGTGCTAGGTCACAAGCATATATCTACGCCTCTGTGTAACCGTAGCTACCTGACAGAGTCTGGAGTGAGGAGTTGGCTCGAAGTCACGTCGACAGTTCACCACCCATTTCTTCTTACGAACAGGGTCTTTGGGGAACCTGAAGAGCTGTTTACCTGTGCTGGTTGAATTGGAGCAGTTTGGCGCGGAGCAGCCCCCCATTGCGGAGGTTCAAACAAACAGGAAAGCTAAATTTAGCAAACGTCAGGATAGCTTGACTGCCACTAAAGCTCAGCTGGGAATTTTAGTCATTACTTTTAGCTAACTACATACGCGGTGTAAAGACAAGAAAAAGTTACAGTAGCATTAAACGTTAACTCGTGGAAACCGGAATCCCGTCCAGCACACTTTTACACGGTATTTCATAGATAAAATTTAATATAATTTATCGTGGATAAAATGTTTCTGACTTTGTTTGAGCCAAAATGGCGCACTTCACCTCGACAGTTAATTATGATGACGTATTGTTTATGTGTGTCTGTCGTAAACGCCTGCTTGAAATGTTTCTTTAAAAGCAAAAAGTCAAACGGAGAAGTAAATTTAAAACATAAAATAGACAATTACCGATGTAAAATTTGTATTTATTAATTTTAAAAACTCCGCGCACGCATTTATCGGCAAAAGCTTTTTATTTGCGTTCAGGCAATAGTCCAACTACTATGGATATTTTGTCACAAGACCCCAAAGCACGTTGAAATGTTTACGGTGGAAGTGATGTTAGTAGTCGACTCGAGTAAGTGCCAATAAATTAGTAACAGCTAAAGTAACTATCGAATGTGTGAAGATAATATAACAAGTAAGCAACAAACAAGAGCTCTGCACAGAGCATCTGATAATGAACGCGTTTGCTGGGTAGTTAGCTAAACTAGCTAATATTCCGGGTAGCCGTTGGGAACTGCTGAAAACGTTTCAGGCGCGAATAAGAGCTGTTTGCTTTCTATACAATAAAACATGGTGTCTTCACTGATAGTCCCAGTTATAGATGTCCAGAATGATAACTTCAAAGAGCTTTGGCCTGCCATGGTGGTCGCCATTAAGACGTCGTCTTTCGTTGCACTGGACACGGTAAGTGCAAGTGTGTGTGAGAGAGCGTCTACCCGACCAGCATGCACCAGAGTTTAATCACTGTTAGCATTTCAAGTATTGCGAGAAATGTCGAAGAGAGGTGGGATCCAACATGTGAAACATTGAAGGCAAACACACACTACCTACCTTAGATTTCATTATCAGAAACACACCTTTTATAATAACATTTCACTTACAGAATTACAATCAAACACTAAATCAACAATTCATCCTTATTTGGCATAACTTTAATTTCCAGCTCATATACACCCCTCTCCATCCACTGCTTTACATTGGCTTTAAAAGAGATTACAGATCATCGTCACCTCTTTCATGACAATCAGTTCATATCCCTCAAAGACAGGCCCCTTTCTTAAGTGTCTGCAAGTGGTTCAAGATGGGAAGAGGCACAATGGGCCACTGCCTTCATCTGGGTGGCTGAAAGCAACAGCACTCTAATAAAAAGATGGGCTATAGACATAAAGGAAAGGGGAGAGAAAGAAAAAGAAAACAGATATTTAAAAAAGGGGAAGGCTGACTGTAACTATGGTATTATTATTGTTGTAGTTGTGGCAGATATTTATTATTACTATACTGTTTCCCCTTCTTCTCCCATATTCCTTACTCCATACACCAACCTATCCAGTTCATATATAAATATGCTGACACATATCACTGACTCTCATACACGCATGCACACAACTCAGCCTATCCTTCAACAATACTCGAACCTCGTCTTTCAGAGTCTGAACATTTGTCACCACAGGCATCATCGTTACTGCTTTCTCACACTGTGTATTTGTTCATTTTTCTGTTCCCTGTGTTGTGTTAGGAGCTGAGTGGTCTTGGAAACAGGAAGTCCCTACTGGCTGAGTAAGTAAAAACATCAGCTGTTCTCTCTGCACTTTTTTTCCAACACACACTCACCTGAAAGAGGTTGTTGTGTAAGAAGCCATGGATGCAAACTATGCAGTTTTCAGTCAGTGTCATGCCATCTGACCAGCATATTATATTAGTGTTTATGTTTCTGTCCATTCACCCTGACCCTCGCTGTCATGTTTCAGATCTATAGAGGACAGATACAAAGCCATATGCCATGCAGCTCGCTCTCGCTCCATTCTCTCCCTGGGAATCTCCTGTTACAAGAAACTGAATGACAAGGTACAACAAGATTCTCCAAATGCATAAAATGTGGATACAGCTGTCCAATAGGCTTGGGTGGTATTACGGTTTACAAGGGTATTTAGAAATCCTGACAATATGTTTTCCAATACCATCATAAATACAGGTGCTCTTCTCTCTAACAGACTCATGGTATGTACTGCAAAGCTCACACCACCAGAGGTGAGTGTCTAGTCTCTACTGGTGGAACAGGCAGCTGAGCTGACAGACACCATGACTTTGAGTGGTGGAGGAGTAAGTTACAGAACTGTATCCAGCCAGCAATGGCACAGAGAGATGCCATGGGGGAAGGCAGCATGTTCTTTTACATCTAACTCAGTCAATTAATTAGCACCACACACTCATACTGTTATATACTCTGGTAAAATTTCAGGAAGGTATGAAACACTAGATACTGTCCAAGCCTACTGTCCATATACTTTTGTCCATATACTGTATATCAAATTGTTATTTTATATTTCTGATGAGCATGACATTTACACGAAGAGGAATGCTAATTAGATGGTTCTTACATATAAGTAATTTATGGGGTATTTATGATCTGTCTTCCAACACCATCATCAATTCATGTATCTTGTGCATGTCAGATAAAAGAATTTGCCACAGCAGACTTCTGTGTTATATCCGCGAAGTTCATTCTATGTCTCCTTATTTGATCTCTTCCCCAGGCTGCAGACACGTACCTGGTCCAGGTGTATAACCTCACCCTGCTGTGTTCAGAGGAGTACATCATAGAGCCTCAGTCAGTCCAGTTCCTGGTTCAGCATGGCTTTGACTTTAACAAGCAGTACGCCTATGGAATCCCATACAACAAGGGCAATAATAAGGTGATGATACTTACATGCTGATCTGTACTGTGCTGTGTGTTCTGAGCCCACTCTGCTCTCTATTGTACACGTCTGTTACATGTGTGGATCCACTGAAGACTTTCTAGTTATCATATATTGTAGTGTTATATTACATCACCAGTATAACATACAACAGGATGCTGCAAAGGATAATTGACCTCCCTCATGTTATTTGGTTTGATTGTCGTTTCTCTCTCTACCTTATATGTTAGGGAGCATCAGACGACCAGGGCGTCCACATCCGGGCCTTATTCACTGAACTGCTGCGTGCTAGGAAGCCTCTGGTGCTCCACAACGGCCTCATTGACATGGCCTTCCTTTACCAGGTATCATCAAGTTATTAAGTTATTTTACTGTCGAGGTTCATTTTTTTTCTGATCTGTAAATGGCATGTATTTTATTTGCAGAAGTTGAATACCAAATAGATTTTTTTTTTTTTTTGCAAATGAGGTAAATGATAAATGATAAATTTATGATAAATTAAAAAATATTTTCTTACATTTTATAGATGAAATATTAATCCAAAAATGATTTGCAGATAAATCACTGATGAAATGTCAAACAAAATATGGACAGACATTGCATATTAAATCTTTTAAAATGGTCTTTGTCAAGTGTTCAAATGTTACCATCAGCTGGTTAAAAACAAGAAAGTGCACACGTGTCAGAGTTCCCATATCGTATTTTAAATCTCATGTCTTTCTCACAGCACACTGCACTTGTGTTTTTTAACATAATGGATTTTGTCTTTTTCTCTCCCAGAGTTTCTATGCACATCTGCCCGAGCGCTTGGCCACCTTCACAGCCGACCTGTCTGAGATGTTTCCTGCTGGTATCTATGACACCAAATATGTCACTGAATTTGAGCTCCGGCTCACTGCATCCTATCTGGAGTACGCCTATAAAAAATGGTGAGTATATGCATACAGTATGTGTGTGTGTGTGTGTGTGTGTGTGTGTGTGTGTGTGTGTGTGTACATATATAAAGCTCTGCTGCATCTGGACTATCTACATTAGGCATGTCCAAAGTCCGATTTTAAGCAGCTCGTGTCTTGTCTCTCAATATACACCATATGTAGCCCATCACACAATATTAGTTAATCATGCAATTTCACTTTGAATTTTTTCCGTTCACCTCACAATGGCAGCACTACTATACAGTTAATAAACACGCACCAAGTAGGAACAACTCAGGTGGAATGAATGTGTTTTAATAAGTAAACAGTAAACAAGCAAACAAATGGTTACGTAGCAACAGACATTTCTTGCGAGGTAGCAGACCATAGCAGAGATACTTTTTCACTGAAAGATGAAACAGTTGCATTTGTCTCATTTGTATGTTGTTGTTTTTTGTTGTTGTTTGTTTTTTAATGACCCATATGAATTAAGTAGCAGCTGCCACCAGGAATTTTCACATTGTTTATTCTCGCCCCCATTCAGAAAAGTTTGATCACCCCTCGGCTAAACAAACCGAATTTATTTGGACTAAAAAAATATTAGTGTTTTATTCTTATTTCATTTATACTACTTAAGGTTTTCCATGTATTTGCTGGTTTATATCCCTTTTGCAATAGGACAAGAACTGATTGGAAAGTGTTGTTAACCTGAACTCTAAAATTATTAATTAAAACGCAGAGGTCCCTAGCGCATCTAAATACTGGGCAAGCCACCATATAAGCATACAAGATTATCAACGACCCCACATGTCCTCTTTGACCACTGTAATCTAAGAGGACCGGTCTGTAAAACAAATGGAAGGAAATTGGGTTTTATTCGAAAAGGCAGCAGTACAAGAGATGGACAATTTACCTTGCATATAGATTGGTAAATGTGCCTGCACTTTTTCCAACATTTGGCATGTTTTGCCTTTTTAAATAGTATGGATTCATGCTTTTGGATATTGTTGGTCAGTTCCAGATTGGCCACTGCCATTGAAACCCTTTTTTCCTACGTGATCATATTTTTTATTTTTGGTTTGTTTTGGTCAGAATATCCCTGGAGGGACAAATTAAGTGTTTGGAATTTAATTACATATAATTGTATCTACATCAAACATAATTCACAAATTGTCACAAGTGGACTGTTATTATTACCGATAAAAGGAAGTGTCAAAGTTTTAAACTGTCAGTTCTAATCGATGTTAATGTCACTCTCTATTCCCTCATTCTCTCTTCCTCCTTCTAGTAAGCTGGATAACAGTCGCAGTGTGACCTCTGGAGGGGCCGGGCCTCACGTTCATGTAGAGTTCTGTCAGTATGCCGGCCACATGTCCAGCTATGTGGACTACAGAGTATGTCCAGCTGTGGCCTCTGCTGAGGGACAGACTGACGTCTGCCAGCGCTTCTCTGTGAGTTTCAACCTGTCTTTACCCAAAAGAGTCTTTCACTTTTTCTGAAATTCTCCAAGTGAAGTAAAACAAATAAGTTTTTTTCCTTCCTGTGTCTTTCCCTGTGTCTATCAGAACCTGTGAGCCAAATAGACTGTATGTTTTTATGTGTAAATATATTCATTAACTATCCTGTCTTTGTGTTTGTCTGACAGGCGTTTGGCTGGTGTCCTAATGGCACCCAGTGTCCATTATCCCACGACACAGACTTGATCGTCCTCCAGGATGAGAAAGGCGCAGGGGACAAGAGAAGAAAAAGGAAGAGACATAGAGAGAAGAAGAAAGGTAAAGGCGGGGCAGCAGGGGGATCTTCCATCTGTGACGATGGCCCTGGAAGCAAAGTACCCCACATGGAGGTGGATCCCACAGAAACAGCAGATGACCATCACGGGGCTGAGCAGTGCCCAGACAGAGGGCTTATAATGGACAGTGATGGAAACACGCAACTGAATGAAGGAGGGGACATGAAGTCAAGCAGTGAGGGGAACGGAGTGTGTGAAGACAACCCAGACTTTGGAGACACTGCAACAACAGTCACAACTGATGATGACACAACCACAAAACCCAACACAGTCGATGGTGCAGACAACAGAGGGAGAGAAAACATTAGTGACCACCCACCTAAGACAGACGATCAGAAGAAGAAGAACGACGCAGGAACACACCGAGCGGGATTTGATGCCTTCATGACGGGATACATTTTTGCCCACTCGTGTGTCCTCATCAAGAAGGAAGGAGCGGGAGCTGTAGAGACGGAGAAGGGGGAGGAGCAATCGTGGCTTCCTTCGTGTCTCAATAAGGTCTACCTCAGCGGCAAGGCGGCTCCTCTCAACATAGTTAAAAGCACCTTCTCTAAATCGTCTAAGGCCCATGTGCAGAAGATGGAGATGGTTTGGGGAGGGAAAATGTAGTATGCACACTTGTATACAGAATTTATGGTGTATACATATGCAGGTTTACAATTTTATGTTCTTCTACATGCATAGCGATGTTGGTCCAACACTTTGGTTTAGACTGAAATATTGCAACAGGTATTCACTGGATTGCTGAGAATTTTTGTACAGACATTAATGATCCTCAGAGGATGAATTTTGCTGACTTCAGTGATCCCTGACTTTTCTATCACCATGAGGTGTACACTTTTGGTTTTTAGTCAGATATTTTGATAATTATTAAATAGATTGCCATGAAATTTGGCAGAGAAGTCCATACCTTCCTCTCGCTTTTTTGGTTATGTCTGTTTTAAGAATAGGAGACAAAATCGGGGGTAATGGTCAATTTATGTTCATGGCAGAAACGTTCAGTCTGACAATCTAGGGAGATAAAATGTCATATTTTTCATCCATTTCAGTCTGTTTCTCCTGCTCCCGTATTGTTTTATTTCTGTACATTTTTCACCCACTAATTATCCTGTAAATACTCAGATGTTTTCATACATAGATAACGACATTAGTGACTTGAAAATTGTAAAAGCAGCAGTACATTGCATTGCAGAGGCACCTATTTTAATTTAGTATTGAGCCAGTATTTGTAGGGTTTCTCTGAAAACAGCCAAAGTGAGATAATGATTGATATGCATTTATCCCACATTTCAGATTTTCTATACTTGTTTCTGAAATAAGTTGTGGAAAATAAACTGATGTTCACAAACAATGATTATTTTGTTGTTATTTCATGTGATAGGTTTATCTGCAGGGATGACAAACTGTCAAGAACTAGACACACTTAATTTAACCAGTGCATAAATGAATAACTCGGCACACAGTGTGAATGGACAATCCGAGGTACAGTATGAACTGCAAGTAATTCTGTGGAATCACTGAGTCTTCAGGCTGTATGGGTTACATAAAAAATGTATATTGTTAATGTAAATCAGGAGTAGAACACCAATGGCACCACAATTACAAATTTAATCCCCATACACAATATCAGGTCCCATGGTGCTGTATACAGTATAACAGGACCAAGGGCTTAGTAGCCAGTGTAGTGGCTCTGTAAGGCTGCTCAGGCACAATGGTGCTAAATGCTAATGCCAGCATGTTAATATACTTTTGTTTTGCAGGTATAATGTGGACCACCAGTTGGTTTCAGTTAAAATTTTGCACTAGTTTTTATTGAGTTCCTGAAAATTTGGCAAAGTGATGTTAGAGAGGTAGAAGTTGGAGCGAGTTTGAGCAGACCTGAGGCCTGGTACTCATTTAGTTCCCCATACAGAGGATTAAACATTTGATCTTGGTAACAAATGGCCCTATTTCTGGTTTACTATACCTGCCCCCGGTGATTAAGTTTTTCTGTAAGCACTTCAGCTGCTAAACATTGAGCGTAACCTTTAACTAATTAACTTCTTAAGAAGCTTCACATTAACCCAACATCAGTGAGGGTAAAGGTTCTCACAGAGCACAGGATCATTTTACATACCTGGGGTTTTTATATTTTTTCATTTTAGTGAAGTTATCATCAAGGAGCCAAGTTTAGGAAGTGTGGTGCTGAAGGTGGTTCAGTGTGTTCACAGGACTGCAGTGGTGCTGGAGCTTCCTCGCATTGCATTGGTTGTGCGATGCTGACTTTGTGTAGTTTGGTTGACGTCCACTCTCGGGGCTCCAGGGCAGCCGAAGACCCAGGAAGAGTCCTGCCCTGTGATGTCAAAACAAGTCATGAATGTGGATCCTTCTCTTGGTCGCTGTCAGTCTCAGTGTCTTCCGTTCTAATAATGGAATAATGGACTATGAAGTGTTGACCTGTTAAATGATTTGTGTTAAAATAAATCTGTGTAATCTCACAGGTTATTTAAGTCCAGAAAACATTTGTAGAGTTCATCCTTCACACTACTGAGGCAATGGAACTACACCTTTTTTGTCCAGTGAACAGCAGCAACTCAGGTGTGGAGTAAGGAAGTAAGAGCACAGAAAGATAAATAATTATTAATAAAACAGGCAATCTTTGAATAACAAATTAAGTGATATTTTATGGATAAATGTGTTGCAAGGCTACTTTACCCAATGAGGTAGGCTCCATTAATTTCTCTGTCTTCACAGCCTTTTCTAAAACTGTATGATGCAGATGTGGGTCTTCACACTCACAGTGTCCCAGGTTTACCACACAGACACATCATCTGAAATTCCTTTGTTATGTTTGATCTTTAATTTTCACCTGAATCTGAGTATAAATTCCTTTCATCCAACATTTGAATTATTTATATCTACTAAACATGTTGGAGTACAGCATACACAAGCCTATGGGACTGACATTGTTAGTTTATACTGGGGTGTAATTTACTACCAAAACCTGATCTTAGTGGACTTTAATGAGTCACAATTTCCTCTGCAGGTTAACAAATTACTGTAATCTTTAACAATATAACAACTATTCTTTGCATATATAATTTTATGGGACAGATATATGTTTAAACATGGTCAACATGGCCGAAACTGGGAATTCAGCTTATTTTTGTCAAACTACTTACTTTTCCACTCAATAGTACTAGCTATATTTTGTGGAATATGATGCAGATTCACCAGTTTGACTAACGTAAATGGGACTGTATATTGTGAGTCAACAGTAGATAGAGTACAAAACAAAGCCCCGAAACTTCGTATCTGTGCAATAAGCACAACTCCAAGTATTGCTGTACTGGTAGAATCGGGAGAAGTCCCACTAGAGCAGCCAAGACAAACTTTAATTTTCTTAATGGATTCATCTTAGAGGATTTGGGAATGAAAACACAACTACAAGTGTCCTTACGTATAACAAATTTAAGGGAAGTTGTTTTGGCTGGAATATAAAAGATAAATCAGAAGAAAACAATATAATGAAACACATTTTAATTCCCCCTCTCCAATAAGCAATGTTTCTCCATGGTTATTTCCTAAGGCTAAAGTTGACCATGAGGTCATGGAGCTAAAGAAAGTTTGAGTGACAACGAAATAGGACGTGATACAAACCAGTATACAACAAATCATTTTTACAGTTTCCTACAGATATTTACTGATGACACAAAAGACCAAAATGATCTTGTGAGCAATAGTCTACATCCCACAATTTCAGATTCAGATAGGGAATAGAATAACAGATAAACTGATGGTTTACACAGCAGAGATGATGCCAGTGATCATTGGTCTTCGGTGGGTGGAAGAAGTGAGGCCAGACAGGGTGGTGTTGTAAACTGGCTCTGCAGGCAATTAGGGAAGATCTAATGTTTGTCAGAATGGATAAAACATCACTAAACATGAGGCATATAATGGACATTCCATTTGGGAAAGTGGAAAGGTAAAGCACTAATCAAACAGAAAATATCAGAACTTTTGCAGACAGTATGGGCAGAACATACCTTAAAATTCAGAGGACAGTTAGAGCACAGAGTGTCAAAGGAAGATGTAGAAGGGAGGAGGCAATTATATCCAGATTAAGGTTTAATCTCACTGGTTTAAACAATACACTATTGTTGTTGGGAAAAGGTAATTCACACCCAGCTGGCGCCAGACATCATATGACGTCAGAAAGATTGGACTTAAGCAGGACAGAGATAAAAAATTTGGGCTGGAATGAAAATCGGATCAATGACATTCTAAATATCTAAGGATGTTAGAATTTCACGTTGTGTGGACATAACATTATCACATTTTGCAGACACTGGGTTCTGTTCTCCATACTTTGCAACAAAGGGTCATTATTCTAAATCAAGATGATGTTGGGATGAGATTGTTTTGGATTGTCCTCAGTATTCCACATCAAATGATGCTGGCATTAGACCTTGAATTTTTCTCATCGGACATCACAACCTAAATTCAAACAAATATCAGTGTCTAAAGATGTTGGTGGCCAGCTGGGCAAGTATGTGTGCATTGCAATAGAGTGATCGATTTCCTAATAAACACTGGATTGTTTGATAGAATTAATTTATATATATATATATTTTTTTTTTAAATTATTATTATTATTATTAGTAGTAGTAGTAGTAGTATCCACCTTTATTGCATGTAATTTAAAGAGTTATGTAAATCAGGTCCTGTGTTACATACTCCGGTACGATAGGTGGCGGTATGTACCAAAAAAGCTTGTATTATAATCTACCAAAACCGCATTGAAGAAGAAGAACCGTGACAGTCCACCGACCTGTCTGCAGTGTGTTATTTGTCACAAGCTGGTAGTGCTAAATTTTACGCTGTGTATCTTGTCTTTTATCCTTTTTATAACCACCAAATGAAAGAAACGTTAACGTCAGTGAACAGCAGTTGATACTCTCGCATACAGAAATGGCAGACGATGAAATAGACTACAATATCGTGTTTCCAGATGCGGGGACATCGGGTGAGCATCATTTCATTGTACTGTGTTCATGCCTCAGTTAGCTTAGCGTGCATGCTAACGTTTTTCTTACAAGGATGCCGTGAAGATGTAGTTCTGCTGACTGTTAGCTTTAGCCTTTTAGCTTAGTTTAGCCAACCTTGCCTTGGCAGCTTTGGTAACGCGCTGTATTATTGTGTCTTGTTTTCAGAGAGGCACTGGCAGGGGACAAAGGAGCCAGTTGTGATCCTGTTGGGCTGGGCTGGATGCAAAGACAAACACCTCTCCAAGTACAGCTCCATCTACAATGAACAGGTGAATAGTAAATATCTCACAAGACATTCTGCTTACTGTTGTACTGTCATTTAGCAGCATTGTGGCATTATAGAAGCAAAACTATCAACAGCTCATAAATATTTCTTTCTTTCTTTTTCTGTTTTCCTCAATTTTAGGGATGTGTCACCATACGCTACACAGCTCCCTTGAAGACAGTCTTCATCTCTGAGTCGTTTGGCTACAAGGAGCTGAGCAGTACAGCCCTTAAATTGCTGGAGATCCTCTATGATTACGAGGTGGAGAACAGTCCTGTTTTCTTTCACATATTCAGTAATGGTGGCTTCATGCTGTACCGTTACATCATAGAGTTGTTGTACAATGATAAACAGTTCAGTTCCTTGTGTGTGATTGGGGCCGTAGTGGACAGTGCTCCAGGTGTTGGGAATGTTCCTGGGGCTCTGCGTGCACTGGGGGCCACCCTGGGGCCCAAAATAAGTCCTGTTTTAAGGTACGTTCTCTTAGCCCTTTTCGCAGTGACTGTTTTCCTGTTGCGAATCGTGCTGTACCCATTGACCAAGTATATCCACAAGAACCACTATGACGCAGTGCTGGAGAGGCCACCCGCCTGGCCTCATATCTACCTGTACTCCAGAGCCGACCAGGTGATCAGGCACAGGGACATCGAGCACTTTGTGGAGACACTGAAGCAGAAAGGCGTCACGGTGGACAGTTTTGATTTTATTTCCAGTCCCCACGTCGGTCATTTCCGGGATTTTCCTGAGCAGTATGCTCTTAAGTGCCGTGATTTCCTGGTCGCTTGCATGAAGGACTTGGAAGGGACTGAGATAAAGAAGAGACAGAGGATTCAGAATCAATGAGACCTGGAGAGAAGCTGACAAGATTTTGCTAACCCTCTGTTAAGCAGTCTTGTGAGGAAAATCAGACAGCTCTTACTCAGTGGTCTGAGAAATCGGTTAGAAAATGAGGTCAACATTTTTTTTGCAAGGCGGCTGGAATTTGAGCGGAGCTAGTACAAGATGTTGATGTTTTTCCGTCCCAGTGCACATAATGGCAAGGTTCCACAAATGTTGTTTTAGGTGTGCTAATCCATATCTGGAAAACCAGCCATATGAAACACTGTAATTCACATACTCCTAAAGTGTGTGGCACAAAACTGCCTACTAAAATGTTTCTGCAACAGTCATAAACCATATGTAATAATAATAATAATAATAATACAAACAATTTCTATACACTGGAAAATAAATCCTTTAAGATAATTTAACTGGTATTTAATATTGCTGTGAAGTGTGATGCATTGTACATTAGTAGTAGTGATTCTAAAAGTGAGGCTGGGTATTGGAAAATAATAATTTGTAGCTTCTATTTATAAAATTTACAATGTATTTATGGTTTTAATTGCACAATTTGTCATTAAAATTAGATCATGAGGGTGCTTACATTGAAGGCAACTGTCAAAAATTAATACTTTTTCTTTAATGAATAAAAAAAATCTCAAATTGTTGCCTTAAACGGTAAATGCCTTTTGATTGTTTTTGGTCCAGAAATTGTAGAAAACCCAGCCCTGATATGTAATACACAGTTGATTTAGTTTAAGGAAAAGGTGATTGACTATGAATGTATATGTCCAGCACAGCTATTGTGTTCTTTCTAACTGATGTGCCTTCAATAAATTAGAATGCTCATAGAAAAGTTGGTCAGCCCATTCATTTCTAATGAGACCAAATGCTTTGGATTTGCCTCAAATGATTTCAAACAGGTTTGGCTGTGTCAGTTCCAATGGGTTTCTTGGAGAATCAGGAAATGTACTGTTACTCCAGACACAGTGGGAATGTGGTTAAAAAAGCCCTAGTTCCATATTAAAAATACTGCTGTTCTTTACTGTACAATGTTGGGGGAAGGGAATTAGGATGGCTGATAGTTTGCAGATTATTCCTTATTGGTGTCATAGTGGAAACTGATTGGCGTGAGTTGGACCTTTGATCATTTGTCATGTGTCCTGTGTGTGTCTGTAGAAATGTGATGACTTGTTTCATTTAAATGGGTGTGCTTGTCTTCAGGGTTATGGAGATGCAGTGGCTGTTCCAAAATCAGATGAAAATAAATTTTAGAAGGATCTCAGCCTCTGATTAATTGGTCAGTGAGTTGGTTTACTGATTGGGAATCTCCAAAAATCATGAATGAATGATTGATTTCAAACAAAATGAAGTTTAGTTCAAACCGCAGTATTATTCTCACTCTGAAATGCTCGGTGCAGCAAACATTTAATTAGCTATTTTTTATTTTCTATTTGTTTAAATACATATATAGAATGCTTAATGTTCAAAGACAGCATTTTCACTGATCTGTGTGAATGATTTGTGATAGTAAAATCCTTTTATAAAGCCATATTGCAATATCAAAATAATAGCCATATTGTCTAGCTCTATCATTTGCTGCATGACGCTAAAAATGCACCATGTAATGTGGCCCTGGATCATTTTCATACTTCTCTACTCCCGTCCAGCAGGGGCATGAAAAGCTTGTTTCTAACATCTGTATCCCACACAAAATACTGTCATGCTGGTCTACAAATGTAAGTTGTTATTTTAGTTTAAAATGTAAAGTGAAAGTTGGTGAATCCTGCTTGTAATGTTCATTTACACAGTGAACAGGCTGTAGCCAAAACAAAGGCCTAAAGCATTGCTAACATTTTAATGAGGGAAAGTTTATGGCAACTGTTTTTTTATTGGTTATGAGGGCTGTTTTAACTTCAGTTGATCTTTTGACTGTCCTCCTTTGCTGACGACCCAAAGGACTCACTTTGTGTACGTCATCCTTAGAGGGCTCACTGAAGGGAAGACATCAAGACAAGGTGTCTGTGTGATCTCATACCCGGAGGCAGATAAAATCCAGCCATTTCCCCTCTACTCTCGTCATGAGACATCAGGGACTGTTTGAAGAGCGTGGCTCTGAATTGGTCCAGCAGGGATGGTTATCGAATGTCTACGACATGTCAGATTTGACATTTGGAAGAGCGAGTGGTTGGCATTTGTCTCTGCGTCAGGCCTGGCCCTGGCACTTCATGTATCATGTAGAGCTGCTCGGAGGAAAGGGAGAAAGAGGAAAGTTTACATATCGGCACAGACAGATGAACATCGCTTACTGGAGTGCATATGAGACAGGCTGCTCTGATCGTGCGGGTGGTCTCCTGCATTGTTCTAATGATGTAGGACGTCCTCAGTAGTTGCCCTGTTACTCTGAATCAAAGTGCTACACAAATGCTGTAAACTGTGTTTTGGCTTTCTTTTTATTGATTTACAGAAAGGAAACATGTCACAGACATGTTTTTGTTATTAAGAAAAACAGACTCCCAGTTAGAAATTACTGGGAAACGTATTCAGATCCTTTCCTTGAGTGAAATATATAATGTAAAAATAATCCATTACAACTAAATGTGGCATTAAAAAAATCCCACTTAGACAAAATTACACATGTATTAGCAGCAAAGTACTTATTTAAAATTGTCCCTTTATTATGTACATATCATATTTATCATACAATGGAATTATTATTTAAACAGTATTTTTATGTAATACTCAGCCCAAGTAAAGGATACCATTGTACAAGGTTTATACTGTAGTTATAATACATCACAATGCAAGAAAAGACAACAAATGGTTTGAACATTACCACATGAAATAGACTTACAACATACATTATACTAAACAATATAACTGTGTTACTACACTGCAAAGTACTGTTATGAAAGAAAAACAAATCCTTACAAACAAATCATGTTTCATACATAAAGTTGGAATCAGTGAAGTATAGTTGGTGAAAGCTGTATCAGTTATAGAGTGAAAAGTACAATATATCCCTCTGCAATTAAATATCAGTTACCATTACATGAAAATATTTAAGTTAACTACAATTCAAGTGGGGTTTTATAGTAATTGTACTTAGTTTTCACCACACATCTACTGTAGGTTACTGCATTGTATCATAGTCTTGCAAGACACAAAAGCACAGATGAAACTAATAGCCTAACTGGTGAACCATATCTTTCTTTTTTTGCTACCTGGGGTCAGTGTGCACAGGTTACAAACATAGATTTACGCTGACACGACAAACTTGTAAGCAAACAGTCATTTACACATCCAGCTACAGAACAATATTATCCATCCATCTTCTAACCGCTTCATCCTCTTGAGGGTCGCAGTGGGGCTGGAGCCTATCCCAGCTGACATCAGGCGAGATGTACACCCTGGACAGGTCGCCAGACTATCGCAGGGCTGACACATAGAGACAGACAACCATTCACATTTACAACTACGGACAATTTAGAGTTATCAATTAACCTAATCCCCAATCTGCATGTCTTTGGACTGTGGGAGGAAGCCGAAGTGCCCGGAGAGAACCCACACTGACACATGCATACTCTGCACAGAAGGGCTCCCACACCCGGGATCGAACCGGGAACCCTCTTGCTGTGAGGCGACAGTGCTAACCACCACACCACCGTGCCGCCCCAGAGCAACATTATCATTTGTTTGAAATCATGTTTCTGGTCACTTGATAAATGTAAGTCCAAGGTTCACTCTCATTTAGCTCTGTTTTTGGTCTCCACCAACTTCTGAGGGAAATACAGGTCTTTAACCTTTAAATTCCCTGATATGTTCACCCAGTCTCTGTGTCTGTCTGCTGTGTGGTGCTGAGCAGATGTCCACTGGGTCTGGAAAGCTTTTTCTGCTTTTTCTCTGAAGACAGCTGCCTGCTGTGCCAGAAAATGATAGAATGGTGAGTGTGAACCAAAACAGTAAAGCTGAGGGCCGGACAGTTAAATGATGAGCTGTTACTCTTAAAGCTTTGTAAAGCTGAGGGAAGCAGCTGATTCAGTTGATCGTTCTCTTTAGGTTCATTACCACAAGTGTCCCCTTTAAAGATGGCTGCTTTAGAGACAGAGAAAATGATTAGTTACAGGAGATTGTCTCTGGGATCATTAGAAGACTTTTGAGTAACTAATACAAATATTTATTGTGGTTTACACATTAGATGGTTACATTTATCTACTTGATTACATTAAGTCATACAATACAAGTCATGTTGGTGGATCAAGGTGAGTGTTGGCTCACTGACCAAGGACTCAGTTGTAGAAAGTAACTTAAGACATTAACTAAAGCTCTTTGCCTAAGTACAATTTTCAGATACTTGTACTTCACGTGAGTATTTTCATTTCCTGCTATTTTATCTGCTCTACTACATCTCAGAGGGAAATATTGTACTTTTTACTCTACTACATTTATCTGATAACTCAAATTACTTTGCAAACTGGAATTATTAATACATAATATAATCTATAAGCAATTTATTATAGTAGTGTATTATTACAGGTTAAAATAAGATAATACTTTATTATATTATAATTATAATATTAATTAATAATTAATTAAAGTACTGAACACATGAATGCATCAGTTATAATCCAGTAATGTACATTATTCTGAAATGGACTATTCAGCATTATGAATACTTTTACTTTTGGGATTTACTTTGATGCCAAGACATTTGTACTTAAGTAAACCTTAAAATGCATGACTTTTGCTTGTAACAGATTATTTCTACTCTGTGGTATTAGTCCTTTGTTGAATTAAAAGATCTGAAGGCGTCCTCCTCCACTGCAAGGGGTTAGAACAGGTACAACTTAAACTAAAACACTCACACAACTTACTTAAGTACCATCATAGCAACTATCATATTACATGTACAGTGATTTAGTCAAATCAAGAAACAGAGTTTGGTAGTTTGGTAGGTTGTATCCGACTGCCACCTGACTCTGAGACCCAGAACATCCATGAGGCAAATCCAAATATCTCCATGACCTTTCATCCATACAGTGACATTAATATTCCTAAAGAGGGCAGCATTGACTCACAGTTGCCATAATGCAACATCTCACTGAGGCCTCATCTGAGCATCAGCCGGACTACGATCAGGTTCAGCAGTAGGTGTTTTATTCTGGGCTCCTGAGGAATAAAGGCTGTGAAACATTACCTTCAGAAGCTACTCCTGTGCATGTTTGCACTGCTTTGAATCAGGAGAAAGTGAAAGGTTGTGGTGGATTATTTGTGCACAAAGAAATACCATCTTCACATTCAAAATGTTGGGGTTATTCAGGTAGCAATATTACTTTCCTAAAATCCTACCTTCCCTTTTCTTGTAATTTTATTTGACATCAATGCAAAGTAAGATTCAAAGTAAAGAGAGAATGAGTCTTTTCAGTTAAGGGTGGGAGATAAAGGCAGGAAAAGAGAATAGCTGAGAATGGATGGATGGGAAGTAAACGTCATAACACCCCCACTCTCAGAAACGCACTGAGAGAAGAAATTACCCCATGGAAGTTAATGAAGTCTCACAAGTTGATGAGGGGAAAATTGCGGCGAAGAGGGGTCAGCGCTTTCTCTTTAGCCTTTCCCTCTTCCACGGAAAATGGCTGCGGTCAAGATCCATACTTTTAGAGGACGCCAAGCACTCCAATGCAGAGATGAAGTGAGAGAGGGGGGAGGGGAGGGCATCAAGATTAATGGTATTAAGTGGTAGCACTTGGCAATGCGGTAACATATCGTCTATGTTCTCTATTCCACGCTGATAGTTTCATAGACCTTGGCTTTACACATTGACTTTTAGCTGTGATTTACAGGATTCAAATAATCCGGGTGGCTTTTCATCATTGCAAGACCCACGAGCATCTTCAGTACGGAGTAACATCAGTAGCAGATTTATCAGGGAATGCAATCAAAACCTTAAAACACACCAATGTTTGCTGGTTATCATGCAAAGCCCCAAAAATGAACTTTCTTTCAGAGATTTGTTTATTCTGGGCAACAGTTTTTGCTTGGTTTAATGTCACTCCGAATCGAAAAAGAAATATTTGTATTTATGTACATGATGACATTTTGGATGCTTCCCCGTGAACCCCCCTTCTAGATCATTGCATGGGGAAGTGCAGTATTTTATCTGACAGGCGCACACACAGAAGCAGATAGGATCTAGTGGCAAATCTCTGTGCTTCCTCCTCTGGTGATTTGAAGTGATTTTGTATAATGTTTGACATTTTGATTTTTAGGTCTGACATACTGTGATTTTATGGCCCTTGATGACAATGATTTCATGTTGTGTATTTATTTATTTTTGAATTTCTGTTTACACGCTGGTCTGCATTACTACAATAAGAAAGGATGGTTCTTAACATAATGTGTCTTTGTCTAAATTTGGGGTTTTTTTATACTGGGATTTGTATTAATTTGTTAGATAGATAATCCACTTTTTTCATTACTGTGTCCCTCCTTGTAATCTTTTTAGTCCCCCCATTCTTATCACTTCTCACACACACACCCAGTTGTGTCACGCTGTATTTTTCAGACGACACAGGGCGTCGAAACCTCGACTTTCTCTCTGGCTCCGCGGGACTGGCCTTGTGATCAAGTTGAGCGGGGAGCCGGTGAGAAGTCACTCAAGTCACCCTCTCTTCCCTCTAATGAGCAAAGTGTCTCGTGGAAGCCGAGTCCGAGACAGCATGGGAGCTCACACACACACACACACACACACACACACACAAGTACGCTCACACAAAGAGGAACAAATGCATCACCAGTGCACACAAACACACACCTTCAATGAGATGAAATCCAGAGGATCAGGACCAAAGTCCCATCCACCTTTGAGTAACTTTAAAAGGTCTCCTGGTGTTTTGGATTGAAGAGTGAAGAGAAAATTGATGCGTGTGTCTGTATGTGTGTGTGTGCGTGCGTTTTGAGAGGGGAATCGGCTTGTTGGACCAGACAGGAAGCCGTCATCAAAATCTCCCCTGGTCTATCTCAGCCCCTCAGCCCTCTACTTAAGACCAAAAGAGGCAAAAAAAGCGATGGAATGTTAGATAAAGGAGGAAAAAAGACAGAGAGACATAGAGGGAGAGGAAGATGGAGAGTGAGAGGAACAGCAGTGTAGAAACCCCTCAGCATGTGTGCAGCCTCTCTCCCATCGTGTGGTGCAGCAGGCTGCCTCTCTCAGCCTATTCAAAGCGAGTGTGTGTTAGTGGAGGAGTGTGTGTGTGTTTTTTCACAGATGTCCTTGAACAGAACCCCCTCGGCTCTGCGGATCCCTGCTGCCACTGGAGAACATTTGACAAGCAGCAGGCTCTTGTTAGAGCGCTGTCAAATTAAAGGTAGGTGTGTGTGTGTGTGTGTGTGTGTGTGTGTGTGTGTGTAGGTCTGAGGAAGTGTGTGTGTGTGTGTGTGTGTGAATGTGTGTGTTTCAGAAGCTCTATTCAGAGCCCTGTCAAATTAAAACTACCAAACAAACTGTGCGTGTCACACAGACAGGCCAAGTCGCGTGTATGATGGCAGTGGTAGGCCCTGGGCTGCTTTGTCTGTGTTTGTTTGTGGGTGAATCTCTCGGTGTGTGTGTGTGTATGTGTGTGTGTGTGTGTGTCCTTGTGTATGTGTGTGTGAGAGAGAGAAAGAGAGACTTGGATTTTGTGGCATGCATTTTTTTTTTACATGCATCTTTCACTTGGTTGCAATAAACAAATACACACATTGGTGTGGAGGCAGAATCTAATGAGGTGTGTCTAAAAGTAAAACATATACTGTAGTAAGTGTCACACTTACACACACATTCAACCTCCGCATACTGAAGACTCCATTCAGATGATATTACATGATTATACAGGGGTTTGAAGGTCTAGAAAGCCAGCAGTATGAGAATACAAGCTCTTGAAAAACAAGCAATTGTTACTTTTCACAATTCAAAACAACTACTGTCTGAGTGACAGTATCAGTTATTATATTCATTTCATTTTAAACTGAAATAAAAAATGTTAATAACTCTTAATGTTGCTCAGGAAAGAAGACGACATTAATTTGTACCTGCATTTACACAAATGTATCAAAGCAACAAAATGACAAACCATTTTCTGGTGAAACACTGAGGTGGGTGAGATAATATAATGAACGTGAGGTGATAAATGATCATTAAAAACAAAAGGAAAGCTGTAGGTCTCCTGCAGGTACTGGGGACACTCACAGATGTAAATACAGGCAAGCTTTATGTCAGGGCTCTGTATCATCTACATGATATCCCACTGTGTGTGTGCTAAGCGTGTGTGTGTGTGTGTGTGTGTGTGTGTGTGTGTGTGTTCATGTTTGTACACAAGGACTAAATACTGTATGTACTAAACAATGTTAAAGAAACGTTATATTTGTACCTTAGTATGTAGCGAATATGTTGAAACATAATGTTTCTTTAGGTTACAAAAAGGCTGTGGTTAAAGTGTGGTTGTGTGTAGGCACAAAAATTTCTAGGATTTGAGGACATTGGGGGTGTAGCTTTGACCTCTGTGGAGGGTTCTGGGGGGATCCTTCCCCAGAATTTTTTTGATGAATGTGCTCTATTTTGATGCTTTTTATGCACTCTGGCACCTTTGTTACCCCTAAAACTTTTTTAAGTCTTATTATGAATTTGGATTTTGAAAATATTAGTAGCGGTTAGTAATTAGTATGGGTTGGGGGAAAAAATCGATACAGCAAAGTATTGTGATATTTTTGTGGGGTGGTATTGTATCGTCACACAGTGCCGAGTGTCGATTTTTTATTATATAGATTATAAATATTACAAATACAAATTAAACTGTGGGTAGCCTACTAGAATTATATAATCAGTTGCTTTTTCAGTCCACATTTTGCTGCAAAAATTAGCTTAAGTGAGATGAACAAACTGAAAACTTCATCTTATGAGATAAAACAGATGTCGACAAAGTTTTCCTTTGGGGGCGTAACTTACAGTTGATAAAAGGTAATAAATCGCAATATATCACAATATATTTTATTGCAATACTCAGCATATTGCAACATTTTTAAAATTGCAGTAATATTAAATCGTGACTTAAGTATCTTTTTAATATTGAATCGTGGATCCTCTGGTGATTCCCACCCATAGTAATTAGTATTAAGTAGAAACACAATACTCCACAAGTGCTACTAAAAATGTATTGACTAGAGTTGGAAAAATAGTTAAAAGTGGTAGAATGTTACTAAGTACATTTATTCAAGTACAAGTATGAACGCAATGACAGATTATTAGATCTGGGCCTTTTTTGTTATCATTAGACCTATTCTTATTTTTTAAAACATATATATATACCTAGCCTAAATATTAAGATTCAGGGCTATTTATAAATCATTTGAGGCTGAAGCCTCGGACGCCCAGGCCTAACGACACCACTGTTTGGAATTAAAATACCCAGTTTTGGTGCCATAGTCACAGCTGTAAATGAAGTGATGTCTCACTAAAAAACAACAGGTTTTGTTATGTGTTGGTTTTGAATAGTGGTGTGCAGCTTTTCAGCCGTCTCGCCCAGGCCTCACGCCATCCACCATCCCTCCACCTTCTGATAACACAGTGAGCTCTAATACATGTAATCAGAACTACGACAGACTAAAAATGATGATATGAAATGTACAAATGTAACATATCCATGGTTTGCAGAAATGGACAATGCCAACATTTTCTTCAGACAACTGGGCTTGATTATGTTTATTTTCAGGCTTGACTCTAATCTTTGCCTTTTTTTCTTGTGGTTTAGTGGTTAATTTGACCTCTGATTGAGCCAGGGGAAAATCACTCTATGGTTGGAGAGACAGAAGGTGGGCAGATACACATATAGAAAAAGGTCAACTTTGAAAGATGCAGAGAACTGACTGCAAACAGCTCACATCTTGACAAAAACAACTGTAGAGGGACACAGCTGGCTTGGCCCCCTTCACCTTTTGGACAATGTTGCACTGTCTTTATACTAATATTAGTGCCTACTAGCTGTAGCGTCATAGTCAGCCTACAGATATTAGAGTGGTATTGTTCTTCTCATCTAACTTGTGGCAAGAAAGTACAGTGCCCTCCAAAAGTATTGGAACAATTCCTGTGAGGCCAATTCCTTTATTTTTGTTGTAGACTGAAAATATTTGGGTTTGACATCAAAAGATGAATATGAGACAAGAGATCAACATTTCAGCTTTTATTTCCAGGTATTTACATCTGGATCTGATACACAACTTAGAAGATAGCACCTTTTGTTTGAACCCACCCATTTTTCATGAGAGCAAAAGTATTGGAACATGTGACTGACAGGTGTGTTTTGTTGCCCAGGTGTCTCCCAATTACATTGATTATTCAAACAATAAATAGCACTGAATGTCTGAGCTCAGTTTCAGATTGGGTACGATAGGTTTTGCCTGTGCAGACTGCATTTAGAGGTGGAACCAACATGAAAACCAGAGAGCTGTCTATGGGTGAAAAAGAAGCAATTGTGAATCTGAGAGAAGATGGACAATCAATCAGAGCCATTGCACAAACATTGGCCATAGCCAGTACAACCATTTGGAATGTCCTGAAGAAGAAAGAAACCACTGGTGTACTAAGCAACAGACGTCGAACAGGTAGACCAAGGAAAACATCAGCAGTTGATGACAGAAACATTGTGAGAGCTGTAAAGAAAGACCCTAAAACAACTGTTAGTGACATCAGCAACAACCTCCAGGGGGCAGGAGTGAAGGTATCACAATCTACTGTTCGCAGAAGACTTCATGAACAAAAGTACAGAGGCTACACCAGAAGATGCAAACCACTCATTAGCAAGAAGAATAGGAAGGCCAGGCTGGAATTTGCCAAAAGGTACAGAGATGAGCCTCAAAAATTCTGGGAAAAAGTTTTATGGACTGATGAGACAAAGATTAACTTTTTCCAAAGTGATGGAAAGGCGAAAGTTTGGAGAAAGAAAAGATCTGCTCATGATCCCAATCATACAAGCTCATCTGTGAAACACGGTGGAGGTAATGTCATGGCTTGGGCTTGCATGGCTTCTTCTGGGACGAGCTCTTTCATCCTCATTGATGATGTAACACATGATGGCAGCAGCAAAATGAACTCAGAAGTCTACAGAAACATTTTGTCTGCTAATTTAAAGAAAGATGCAACCAAACTGATTGGGAGATCCTTCATCATGCAGCAAGATAACGACCCAAAACACACTGCCAAAACAACAAAGGAGTTCATCAGGGGCAAGAAGTGGAAGGTTTTAGACTGGCCAAGTCAGTCTCCAGACTTAAACCCAATAGAGCATGCATTTTACCTGCTGAAGAGGAGACTGAAGGGAGTAACCCCCCAAAACAAACAACACCTGAAAGAGGCTGCGGTGAAAGCCTGGAAAAGCATCACAAAAGAAGAATGCAAAAGTTTGGTGATGTCAATGGGTCACAGGCTTGATGCAGTTATTGAAAGCAAAGAATTTGCAACTAAATATTAAGTCTCATTCACTTTAATCTATTTTAAGTTTATATGTTCCAATACTTTTGCTCTCATGAAAAATGGGTGGGTTCAAACAAAAGTTGCTATCTTCTAAGTTGTGTATCAGATCCAGATGTAAATACTTGGAAATAAAAGCTGAAATGTTGATCTCTTGTCTCATATTCATCTTTTGATGTCAAACCCAAATGTTTTCAGTCAACAACAAAAGTAAACGAATTGGACTCACTGTTCCAATACTTTTGGAGGGCACTGTACATTTATAAGTAAAATATTTACCAAAATGTCAAACTATTCCTTGAAGGGCTCACAAGCCAAAGAGGTTGGAAACCACATTAGGGTTAGTGCTAGAATTAGGATTAGGAGTAAAGTTAGCCATTAAATAAAGTTTAATTTCAGAGAATATATACTTTTTGTAGAATAGTAATAATAGTATGCATGTGTATGTTTGCTTACCCGAGTGTGTATGTGTGCATATTGTAGTGTCGGCACACTACAGAGGCTGTGTTAGTGTTTTAACTTTGCCTCCATTAGCAAAATGTTATGATTTATGCAGTTGCTGGCAGACTAATATCTTTAGAAGTTTTTTTTTTCCTTTATCTTGTAGCTGGGAAGCCGATTCATCTTAAAGAGTGATGAGGGGAGGTTGCTCTCTATGCAAAACGCATTAAAGCTAAATGAGGAGTCTATTACTCAAATCTGGCTGATAATCCGTTAGCTAAAGACCCCTGGCCGCTAACTAAGCAGATTAAGATATGTCATTGCCACCGCGACCAGGATGACAATAGTACACTACTTACGTTCTCACACACAGGCACACACACAGGCACACACACACAGTAACACATTGCTGAATACAACACTTCTGCTTGGCATTCTGCACACACACTCACACACACACATTGTCTCACATATGCACATAATATGGTCAGTTAATCCTATACTTTCTCACACAGTCAAACACACACACACACACACACACACACACACACACACACACACACACACATGTAGAGTCTCACACACATTGTCCACACCCCCACCACTTATCTACATACAGTGTCTCCTTGCCAACTCACTTCATAGAATTAATTCTCTCCTCACCGCCCACTCTGTTGTGCTGTTTGGTGTGTGTGTGCGTGTGCGTGTGAGTGTGTAAGAAATGCACAGGGGACTCATGAAGAGGCCGTGTTTGTATGAGCATGGACAATTCATCATGGCTTGATTAACATACAAGATTTTTATCTCCCTTTCTCTCCCTCTCTCTCCCTGTGCTTTGGTCCTGTGGTGATAATTACAAATAATTTATTCCTACTGGTTAATTAACTGATATCCTCTGCACAGACTCCTAAAAATACAGGAAACATTTTGAGTAGCTCCAGAGTAAAGCCGAGTCGGTTTATCTTGCTGTAATTACTCAAAACAAAACAATTAATCATGGCACGTGAAATGATGGTGATGTTGACGTCTTTGTAACCTACTGAAATTCTGATGCTAACAAATATTAGCAGTTCAAATAATCCTGAGGACATCAAACAAGGCCTTAGTTGTTATTTTAGGTTACAATCCTTAAGATTTTGGTCCTAGTTGATTCAGCAACATCCATACCGTGGTAACAAGTGTGAAGCGGGTTGTATAAAGTACTCATCCTAGTCAGTGCATTACAATAGATGACAGTTCGGAGAAGCAGGCAGGAGTACTGGCAAGGAAGCTAAGCAATGTACTGCTGTGGATGGGGTCAGCAGCAAAATTTATTTTAGCCATCTTTTAAAAGAGGCCGACCTAATTGTACACTATATTCAGAATATTTCACCACTTTATCTTGCCATCAGACAGACGTGCTCTCTTCAAAGCCACCAGAATCCATTCACAAAAACAGTAATTCAGTAATTTTACCTCACAGAACACAGAAGCTGTGCATTTACAGCTGCTTAGATCAGTTTGTTTGTGTTATTAGGTTCATTGGTGTTTTAATGGTAAGTAGCTTCTGTGACAGCACTCTTGCCTGCTTCTAAAAACTGCCAACTGCCATCTTCTATAGGTATTACACTGATGATGGATAAGTACTTCATACAACCCCACATCAAAAATGGTGGACTCCACCATTTAATAATATGTATTAGAATATAAATAGTATAGAAAATGGAGGTTGACTTCAAGAATATCTTATCCTTATTGAAGCAGGAAAACCCTGATATTATTTTGTACTTGGTGTGTCCTAGGGATTTAAGGGTTCAAGTCTAGGAATGGACCATTGTTACATGTCATCCCCCTTCTCATCTAATTTCCATGTTCCACAGAAATTATATTATTTTAAAGATAAACAAAGCATGATTTTCCTAAAAAAAAAAAAAGATTCATAGAGAAGTAATTCCTCTTAATCATCACTTATGACCCACTAGAAATGTGTGGCGATGTATTTTTCTGCAGAGACTTTGCCCTCTGCCTAAATTTTCTAAAATCTTTTATAAAGTCTTCTTATTTTCTGTTTTTGGGACATTTGTGGGCATGTACCCCCACAGTGCGCAGGTGAGGTTGGGACTTTATAAAAGACTGGCAAACAGCAGGAAAAAAAGTGAACCTGCCCCCCCCCACACACACACACACACAAATATAGTGAGGTGAAATGCCAAATTGAGTGAATCTGCGTTTTACTTTTACTTTCACTTTCACTGGTAAGTATGTTTAGTTAACAACAACCTCGCACAGTAAACCTTTAACTAAAAACAAACTGAAACTTTGTGTGTATACTGAACCTTTTGCAGTCATTCTGTCCTTTTCTTTTTCAACCATCCACTATGGCGAATGTAGGCGTTTGTATGCACAAGCAGCCACCAGTATTGGCATTCCAAATAAGTAATTCAGAGCAGAATGTGCCTGGTGTTGTACACATTGTGACTCCGTTAAGAGGTGGTGTGGAGCCCAGCTGCAGACTGTAGATGGCCCAGGGCAGACATCAGTGTCCACATCACTCCAGACCTTGGAGCTGGTTGACCTGTGCTGGGCCTGTCTTGTTTCCAACGACCGTTTGTTACTAATTAATGGACTGGAGCCCATTCTCCAGCGCTGAGTGCAACACAAACCACATGCATTAAACATGACCATGCCTCCCTCTGCTGCCAGAGCTGGGACGACAGAAAGATGGAAAGAGAGAGAGAGAGAGAGGGAGAGACAGAGAGAGGCATCAACAGAGAACAACACGCACCTGTAACACCTCACATGACTTAAAAATACACAAATAAGGACAAACGTGCCAATGATCTCATTGCACTCAGAGATATGCTTTAGCGTAACACTTCAAGTAACAGGACAATTGTAAAATCTTTTTAAGTAATATCAAGAAGATATTTAAGTCATAGTGTCAACCTAAATGCAACCTTACTTTTTCAAATTGTTGATTTTTATGAATAAACAAGTACATAACAAGTATAGTATTTAGATTAGCTTGCATAAAAACATTTTCGGTATCTGAGAAAGGCCTTTCAAAAAGCTTGCCCTTTAAGACTGAAAGTGTCCTCGGTGGCCATCATCACACACGCGCACATACACACACAAACTGAAACACACACACACTGTAACACACGTTAATGCATAAATTGCCATTATCTGAGCTGCCGCCGGTGACAGAGGCGCCCCCACCAAGATCACCTCAGCTGACAAAAGTTAATTTGCACTAATGATGTTTTACTCCTCTCATTACCTTAAATCATCTCCTTCCCTTCCACTCCCTCCCTTCACCGCAGAGAGGGAGAGAGGGATGCAAATAGAAAGGTGCAGAAAGAGAAGCACAGAGCCAAAGTGAGACACAGTGAGATACGCAGTGGCCAAGAGAGGAGCAAGCAGTTTGTAATTGTTATTGTTCTGGATGAAGCTGATGTTCGTTCACACTGCTCTAAACAGCTCTCTCTCCACTCGCTGTTAAATATTTTACACCACCGTATAATTATCAAAGCTACTCAAGTTAATTTTTGATGGAAGGCATGTGCACTCTCAAGTGTTTTTACTGTACAGCCCGCTGCAGTCTTGTATTTATGTTGTAGGCTTAAGTGGTGGACTTTGTAATGATAACAGAGTCCAAGCTTAACAAGTGTAGAGTGTTTAATGTGTAAATTAGTTTTTTATAATGCAAGTTTCAGTATTACACTTTTATGACTAGGGTAATGAGTATTTTGTTGTGTTTTGCCAAACTTTTTCAGCCTCACAGCTTCCATTCCTGTTCTGGCTTTGTGGGTGTCTGTGGAGATGTCCAGTTTTTGTTTCATTGCTCTATTAGGGTGCAGCTTACACCTTTATTATCATAACTCCTGGAGTTTGGTAACCTGTCACACTCCCAGCATTGCTCTTTCCAGCTCATACCTGAGAAGAGGCCTTATCAGCCAGAATAATTGAAAACACCTAAAAAAGGTCTGTGCAAGGTCTTTAAAGGTCAAGTGTTTAGGATTTAGCAGCATCTGGCAGTGAGTTTGCAGAGCTGAAACTTCTTCATGTGCCAAGAGTGTACAAAAACCTGTGTGGCCCTATCTAGAGCCAATATTTGATTTGTCCATTCTGAGCTACTGTAGAACAACATGGAGACTCCGCTCCATATGTAGATAGAAACAACTCGTTCTAAGGTAACAAAAACACAACTCTTATTATCAAGTGATTATACACCAATGAAAACATAGTTAAGAAAATTATATACCATTTCTGCCAATAAATGCTCCTAAGTCCTACAAGGTTGGCATTGTTGTTATACTGAAAATATCTGTTCCACTAAAGAACTGTACATGACATAACGACATCCTGTTGTCATCACCTAGAGGAGCTACGTCTCCTTATACTTGCAAGTGATTGTTTTGTAGACGGGCTCTCTTGTCCTCTCATATTCTCTCTCTAATCCTCATGGAAAATAGCCTAATTAAAAAGTGTCTGAATTTTTATTTTGTTTTATTTTTTTCCAGTTGACTCTTCATGAGGTCGCCAGACCAAATGTCAGTTAAACATTTGGTCTCCTCCTCTCCCAGTGTGCTACCTTGGCTTGTATTGACCTTCCAGGTTGTGGTCTGGAAGCTGAAGCACAGGGACAACTTTGTTTTACCTCTAAGGTTAGTGTCGCATAGCCAGAGCTGTCTTTACACTTCATTTTAGTGCTGTGCCAGTGCTGGGCAGAGGTCTGGTTAAATCCATCATACTTCCACACTAAGGGAAAAAAAAACACCCAGGGTTGTATATCTTCACAACCTTCGCTTTAGCCAGCAGTTGGAATGTAAGATTCTGGGACTTTACTTGAAACTTGAGGAAAAATTCTTCTCAGCTTCGATTTCAAACAGCGGTCAGCTTTGAATTCATCCAGCATCACTCTCTTGGTTTGACCGCACACTTACTGTGCCCACACTACACACTGAGCTCTTTCTTAAAGGAGCTATGCTACTGACAATTGCCTGCCAGAGCCTTCTGTAAGTGATCTGATAATCTGAACTGTCCAAAAACACATTAGAAACTAAATGAACCATGGTTCAATTTGATCCAGACTGAGACCACTTTGTTACATTGGAACAAAGTTTGGATCAAACTGAATGGTCTGAAAGTCTGGACCAAACGAGATAGGTGTGATAGGTGATGGTTGAATTTTCTTTTGGTGTATCGATTTCAGGGTCCAAGTATTGTGCTCACTGTCACACTATCATGGCTTACTGGGAACGTTGAATAGAACAGAAACATGGTTATGATTATTAGTTACACCTGTGCTTTTCTTCTATGACAAAGACATCTGTAGTGGAGGGTGTTGTGATGGTTCCCACTGCACCTCAGTGAGGTTTCATCTGCTCTCTGAAGACTAGATTAGATCTACTCTCTGAAGATTGTTTGACTAGATTAGGCTTTTGTCCATTTAAACACCTTCATAAAATTAGCTACGAGTTCTCCTTTTCTCATAAAAGTTGCAAAATCAGCCTGGAAGTTCACAAAGTCCACAGTAGTTTATTATGAATGTCCCCACCTCTCGATAACATCACAAATTATGATCTTGGCTCTCTGTTCACAAGCTCAGATAGAAAGTTAGTCGATACTGATTAAAGAGTCCTGGATCATATGAATCACATATGTAAACTGTGTGGATTTCACCTTTACTGTAAAGCATCGCTCCCCCCGAGTTTTCAGACAATGTTCTCCAGACAAAGTTATGTGCCACCGACCCTTCCCTCACATCAACTCTGAAACCTTGCAGTCATTAGCAGCCGATTGATGAGGGAAATGGTATTAGTCTGAAAACATTTGCAGCTCATCCAGAGAAGGGGCCATTTTTACAATTGGTTTAGGGGGTTATGAATGTGCGCATGTTCTGTTTGAAATAGGCAATGTTCATTTTTTATCTGTAATTGTTTCTGGAGGAGGCTTTTAGTGAGAGATGAGTTAAGATTCTATTAGAATCCACGGCTCGCCTTCATTCCTTCTTTCTTTCTTCCTTTTTATACAGAACTCCTTGTTTTTTATCCATGTTATGAAGGGTAAAGTGCATGAAGTTTGGAGGTGACTTTTGAATAACATATAAGATAAAAATGTATGTTAAGTATTACCACTGTGTATAAAGTAGCCCAAATAGGAAAGAATGTTGCTTTACAGCCACAGTTAAATAAGAGATTGAACACGGGGGTAACGATTTTCAGGATAACTGTCGTCTTTGGTAACGTTCCTCTCCGTCTGCCCTGTTTGATGATACTCATGGTGCGTAAAAGGCCTTGAAGACGTTTTCTCTTTGTTGTCTGCACATATCAGTTTCATCTCCATCATCATTCTGTTAGTAGCCAGGAGCACGACTGATGTCAACCTGGATACGGCAGCCTTCCTGTCCGTTAGTGACACAAACATGTATTCAGTACCACACGCGCACACACACACACACACACACACACACACACACACACACACACACACACACGATGTGATGCAGGGAGTGTGTCATGTGAGTGATGATCAGTAGGTATGAAGGGGTGAGGGATCAGGAAGTGGCTTGCGTGATGGATCAAAGGGTTACATGACAACCAGGCGAGGACTTCCTGCTTGACGGGAACATTCCTCAAATGGACAGCACTGCGTATTGAAGATGGTGTGTGTGTGTGTCTGTGTGTGTGTGTGTGTGTGTGTGTAAGAGAAAGAGATCAGCCACTGAAATAGACAGCGTCCAGTATCCAGGATGATGTGTTTTCTTCATCTCAGGTCATTCTGTCTGTCTGTGTCTTTATCTTCATCACTTGTCCCTGATCTCTCCCTCTCTTACATGCACATACATACAAGCACAAATGTATTTATCTAAGTGAATATGTGACTGTTCTACATGCCATAATGCAGCTTGTTGTCAATGTAAAGATTTACTATAAGTATTAGCTGCAAAAAGTTGTGATAAAAGCTAGGATTAACAATTAGATTGATTTCTTTTGAAAATTGTGAAAAACTATCAGGCGTACTTTAATGGTTTATAAAACAAATGTATTTATTGATAATCAAAAATTATCTTATTAATGCTTTAGTGTTTTAGATTATAGTGTATAAATTGAAGACAAGTTTTGGACAGACTTTGACTCTTTACTGATGACTTAGTGGGCGTTCAGACCCAAAATATAATACTGTCTTAAAGATCTAGTGTGTAGGATTTATCAGCATTTAGTGGTGAGGTTGCAGATTGCAACCAACTGAAATTTCACCCATGTGCTTCTGCAGAAAATGAACACCAAAGGAGCTGAGTATACTTAGAAGCGTCAGGAGTGGATATAAAATCATACAAAAAGATCAACCACGGAAACCACAAATTGTATGCATTACAGTAGCACAACTGCCAAGACTGAGGACAAAGATGACCACCACAGCACTCGCTAAAGAGTACATGTGTGTGTTCAGAGTGAGAAAGCAAGAGGAGGAGAGAAGGTGAAGGTGGACAATTTCATGCAATGCTTCTGTAAGTTGTTCATAATTTACTCCAAACGTTGCTTCGTCACTTTTTGTCCCGCCCTCCCGGACTGCCAGTGATATTTTCTAACATGATCCATCACTAATTATTAGATAGCATAGTTACTATTAACATAACTGACGTGAATCGAAGTGTTAGTGTAGTGTGTGTAGAGTGTTGTGGAGAAACTGCCAATAATCAATTATCCTGCATAAACAAGAGTGCACTGAGGCCCAATAATTCCTAGTTTTCATAAACTAATGGAAACATAGTTGTGAATATTATATTCCATTTCTGCCAATAGATCCCTCCTAAATCCAACACACAGGACCTTTGAAAAATGCAATGGGAGGCATTCAGTAATATATGATCCAAAAAGTCCAGTTTGAGTAAGAGACTCATTAATTTGAAAGCTTATCAGAAGCCAAAACACTGCACAGGGTTTTATGATATTATGGCGAAGGACTTTAATGCATTGGAAGTTCATCAGAATCACAATAATTTCATCACAGCATCAGAAATACACTGTTCACATTACAAACTCATCCACCAGGAATGTATGGTGGCACATATGTATTTGACTGGCCAGCGCAATGCCTTGCAGTTTAACGCCACGTTCTGTCTCAAGCAAAATTTTGCAGGAAGATTCTGTGTTTTGTTTTGTTTTTCCTTTTATTGCCAGAGCCCATTTAAATGAATAAATGGGACGCATTTTTCACACAGGGTTAACGTCAGTCTGAACATGGGTTTAAAGGAATTTTTCACAACCTGGCAAACCCAAAATTTGCTCTTACAAATGGCTTACTGCTAATCTATAAAGCCTTAATAAATGATTCATAAACCATTAAAAAAGCCATTAGTTACAACTTCTAATCCCCATTAAAAGTGTGCCTGGTTAATAGGTGGTCAGACAGAACATGAAGTGGATTTTAGGTGTGTTGTAATTGCATATAAAGGTGCATGTTACAACCATCTCAGGATTAGATTTGTGGTAAATTCAAGGTGATATGAATCTATTTAATAAACACAAACAAAACACAAGACAAAAAAAATAACCAAAACTATATTTTATGATGAGTTCTAATTTACTTTTTTTAATTTAATTTTACATTGAAGAAACATCAGGAGAGTGATGGTTGAGACTACTGGTAAATAAAGTGCATACAGTCCTGAACAGTAGCGCAACAACAATAGAAATTCTTTGTCTGAAACATTCGCTCAACTCATACTCTGCCTCTCCTCTCAAGTAATAAATGTCTTCCCTGTCAGGTTCTGTCTCCATCAAATGTTCTTGATACTTAAAAATAAGAGGCACATGATTGATCTTTTACATTCTACACAGAGACAAGTGAGAGTGACGGGACACGCAACACAAAGCAAGAGGTGAAAGAAAGCTCACCGGGTTGCAAGTGCACTGCATTTATGTAATATCATGCATGTAATATCATGCAACACCCCAGTTCTTAATAACAGTTTTCCTTATTCGAAGCAAAGGCTTTCTTTGTGCTTTTGAGGGAAAGCGCGGCCTTGTAGCCCATCTCCATGCATCACCATGTCCAGAACCCCGCGGCCTTTGGGAGGGTATAGAATCACATGGACCAAACATAATAAAGGTAATTTACTGCCAAGGCAAATTCCATAGCTCTGGGCCTCCACCCCATGTTAAACAGCCTGCTGACCTTTAGCGTCTGATTTCATAAAGAGGGACACAATCCGATTAGGCCCAGACAGGAAAGGTCAAATGCACTGGCAGTTGTGGCGGGAACGTCGCCGCTAGCTGGCTGGAGACGTACAGAATGGCCGCAGCCGTGTGGACTGCAGCCCTGTGCATGCCTGAGTGTGTGAGAGTGCGTGAGTGTGCATGTGAGAGGAGTGTAAAGGCTGTCTGTCTGTGTGTGGGTGGCAGAGGTGGGGGCAGCGACGGCAGTTAGCCTCTGTGGCCTCTGGAGCCGTTAGCAGAAAGGGCAGCATATCTGACATGGGTGGCGTGCTCCCTTTTTATGTCCCAGTGACCACACACACACACACACTCACACACAAACATGTACACGCCAGGTGCTTTACCTGATAGCATCTTCAACTCCACTGAGCCTTGAAGTGCATCACTGTCTTGGGGTATGTGCGTGTTGATTTTCTGTCCTTTTTTGTCCTGTTTCCTTTCGAATAAAGGGTTGATGTTAATGTCATGGCACATTGTGAAGGTGCAGTCTTCACTGATTGCTTGAACCTCTATTTGACAAGCTTTGTTGCCTATCCCTAAAGCTGATCAGGCTTTTGTTGTCCATTTTAACCTGGATTTTTGTCTTGACTTCATTTTGAATTGAAATTTAATTTAACTTCAAAATGTTTGTAAATAAGTGATTATACCCATTTACTACAACTTACAATTTTATTTTTGAAGTTTGGGTCATTATTTCTACCCATTATGATTGCTAAATTGCTAACACAAAGTCAAAGTTAGAAAGGCTGTAATCAAGGGGTTATCTCCGTGTCTGAAAAGTAACACCAGCGCAGGAGTGTCTTAAACCTGCATTCTATCTAATAGTCACCAGGAGACACTTCCACTGTTTGCAAAAAGAAATCTGGATGTAAATAAATGAAAAAATGGCCGTACTTCCCACTTCATTTCTTACCTCAGTAAACATTTTGCTATTGAGTTTCAGGTCTCAATCGATAGTCTTCTTCAATACAGCATGATGTTCATTTGCTGAAATATTCTCCCACGATTGTCAGTTCACTACCACTGCAGTGTCCTCGGGTTCTCAGTCAGATCCACCCCTCACTTCTCCACAGCTCCACCCTCTTGTCGAAACATGGTCACATCTGGCTCCAAGAAACCAAGATGATTACAGCCAAAATGCCAAACTCGAGGCTTTAAAACGGTAGTCCACAAACCAATAAGTGCCTTTGAGGTAGCTACATCCGCTTCTTTAATACAGTCTGTCGTTGTAAACAAGTCAGCAGTTTAGCCAGATTTTGTAGGCTAAACCACTTTACATCAAGGTAAAACCTAAAGTGAACACACCTGAAAAGTTGCTAATATTTTCCCAGTGCAACATTACAAAATCTGTGTGTGATCAAAACTACAAGTAAAGAGCATAAAGGTTAAACCAGGAAGATAAGTTACAAACTGTGTGTTTACAATGGAGTGTTTGTAGTTTAATTTCTCCATTTGTTTTCATTTTCCAATCAAATTGGGCTAAAAATTGATCACCTGACTGTGTTTCTCACATGTGTTTCTATGTCACATTCCCTGATGTCATTAATTGAATTGGTGAGTACAGTGTTATCAGAACCAGTGTTGGTCATTGGGCTTAACGCATTACTTAACATTGACCAATCCCAGTGACACTCCATTACTTTGACATTTTCGATGTTGGCTTCTTTGACATCCTACAAGGAGTTGGATGGGAAGTTTCATGTCTGTGCCCAGTAAGGACAGTTTTCTTAGCTCAGCACACTGGCTGGAGGTGGAGGTGGTCAGCTAGCTCACAAAAATGGGGAGTGAAATACTCCCATACTCGTAACATTCATTTAATATTCAGTTTTTGTTTGGAATTTGAGGGCGTTTGAACCCCACTACAAGGACAGGACTTCTGGAGTGTGCTGTGCGGTCACTATGGCTTATGGTAAGCCAGCTCTGTATGATCAGTGAATACCTCCACACTGTAGGCTGGCTGGCTGTTAAACGCAATCGTCTCATTTTTCTGTTTCTGCATATAAAATGCAGAAGATGATGTGTGTGTTTTTTGAGGATGTGGAATGTGTTTTGAATTGGTTACGACACAAGTATCCTTTAAACTACAAACAGTCTTGACATAACTAATAGCCTAACTAGTCTGTTTCAGTAATCTAAAAATGTCAGCTTTGTCAAATTAACCTGCAACATAGTAACAGTGCAGTTTCTTTATTTCAACTCATGCAGGAAGAAAACAGAAAGAAGACTACTGAACTAGACATCAATTTCATACTTGTTCATGTGCAAGCTCTGTTTTCATGGATGTTACTGTGCTTACATTCCTGTATATCTTCAGTGTGTGTGTGTGTGTGTGTGTCAGTACAGGTAGTTTGTCTCCCCTGTGGATGGTCTTGGTAGCAGAGCTGTCGTCTGTTTTACGAGGTGCCCATTAAGGAGCTGACATGGATAATGCTGATTGCATGGGGCGCTGCCAGGATGCGCGGTAGTGTGTGTGCGCTGTGTGCGCTGTGTGCGCTGTGTGCTGTGTGCATGTGTGTGTGCAGCAGGTAGAGGTTAAATGTGTGTGCCTGTGCATGCATACACTATACAGTATCTATATTTGTGTATAAATCGAAGTGTGTGTTTGCATATTTGTGTGTAAATTTATTGCAGGATACATGAACAAATTTGCTAGTGTATGTGTGTGCTGTATGTGTAAAGTTTTGGATGAATGTACATAGTCGGTGTGTGTGTGTGTGTGTGTGTGTGTGTCATGGTTAATGTTGATTGTGTCGGGGCACAGTGAGGTGCTGACAGTGCCACGTCTGCTGAATGACGGAGATGATGTTAACAAGCACAGGGAGGCGGTCACCACCCCCCTGTTTACAATATGGGGGTGCTAAAGCTGTCGAGACCATAACTACCGCACGCTGCTGTGTGTGTGTGTGTGTGTGTGTGTGTGTGTGCGTGTGTGTGTGTGCACTAATACCTTCTTGTCCTCCACCTCTTTGTTGTCACACTCCTTATCTCCAGATCGCTGCAGAGCGGCTTGCCTGGCACTCCAGCTGAGAGAGACGGAGAAAGAGAAGGAGAGAGACAGAGAGAGAGACCTTTCAGTAAAGAAGCCTATAAGCCTTCATGGAGGAAGAGATGAATAACAAGACACACATGAGCACATGTAGCTATGATAATTAGAGCTAAGAACAGCTGTGTATGTTGTCTGTGTCTCGGAAGCCACAGATTGATGATTATTCTAATTATTGAATAATCTACAGATTATTATTTCAACTAATTAATAATCTTTCAAAAATAGTGAAAAAATATCAATACAGTTTCCCAGAACCCAAGTCGATGTCTTCAAATTGCTTGGTTTGTCTGACCAGTAGATTTATTTTCATTTTCATTGCACCAGGGTATCAACTTAGTATCAACACATATCCAAAATAAACAAAAATCCAACAGCCCAAATATAAAACAATATAAAACAAAACTGCAGATCCTCTCCAGATATGTCTTAAACATGTTAAAATCATGGACTGTATAAAAAAAATGGATGAAGTCATAGTGATGTTACCTACGTTTGTGGACTCCCATATTAAATCCTCAAATTTGGCATTTTGGCCTTCCCCATCTTGGATTTTTGGAACCAGAAGTGACCATATTTGGATGAGAGGGTGGAGCTGTGGAGGAGCAGGGGGTAGCTCTAAGACTGTAGCAACGCCTCAAAGACAGCCTGTCACTCAAAGTGGCCACTCCCTTAATTAGGCATAAAATTAAGCTTTAGTGGAATTAAAACAGGTGAGTTATATAAAAATTCACCTGCTTTACAGTTGTCGTGAATGTTGAAGACCAAAACTGTTTTTGTATCAGGGTGTATACATGTTTTATTTTTGCTGTAAAGTTGGAAATTTAATCACGGGGATTGACTCACCTTTGGAGCCAGCCTCTAGTGGCCATCCGAGAAACTGCAATTTTTGGTACTTCTGCATTAGTTTCATTTTTCAGTCCCAGAGGTTGCTGCTTTAATAAGGTTCAACTGCTGGATATAAGATGTCTCCTACTTCACTGAAATTATTTTCTCAGTGTTTGTGCACCGTATGTTTAAACGTTTAATGTTTCATTTGTGTTAGCTGCATACTGGACCGTAATCTGCTTCTAAACTAGTTGTGATGTCACCAGTCATACACATCTCAAACTTAGTTTTGAGGTGACACAGAGAAACTTTACTCTTTTAGCAGATGAGAGCGAAGTCTTCCACTGTAATTTTGTACAGTGAAGCTTAAACACCATGATAAAGGACCAATACGTGATTTTTAATGGGGAAGAGATTTGCAGCATTGTTATTATAAATTTACATCTGGTGGCAGACAGGTGTTTCTTGGTTCCTTTTACTTTTATTTTCACCTCTGCATGCAGTGCATATGTGGATTCAGCAGTGAGCACAGTGGTGTTGCAGCAGTGCCCACCACCCAAACTGTGGGCACTACAGCTTAATCATCCAACCACAATTAAACATGCATCCAATTTTACTCAACATTACTGAAAAAGTAAGAAAACATTGAGAATGATCCATCCTCTCTGTGTTTAATTCCTCAGCAGTGACAAATCTCCAGGGAAAATTTTCTTCTGACACCTCTTACAGTTAAAATATCAGACAGCTCTGAATTATTGGAGCTCTGATCCAAAATGTATGTAGCTGTATATATCATATTCCTTTCACTAACCATATTTTTCACAGCCCATTATGACATAAAATATATGTCATGTTTACTTCAGTGTTCAAAAATTATTGCTGGAAACAAATCTTTGTCAGTTTGCATAGAAAACTTATGCCATCTGTCAAGAGCACACATATCCAGCAGCCACACGATGTTAAAATAATATGGAGGGCTTAGAGACTTTTGCAACAGAAGCTCCATTGCGTTGGTCGCATTTCAGCATCCTGTAACAGGCAATAATGTTACTAGATTAAAGACAAGAAACTATCTGATGTGATACTGAAACTTTGGACACATCTGTTTGCATTCTAGTTGTTTTCAATACAGAAAGCAGCAGTTTTTCATCAAAGTCTAGCTTTTACAACTCCCCCACTTCCATTTATCAAAATATTAGCATAATGGCCTGCATCTCGAGTCACTTGCTATTCTGGCTCATCTCTCAGCTTTTTGGAATTCAATAGTTGTTACTTGGAGTGAAACAGCAAGATACAAGGCCCTTAATGGGTCCAAGTTAAAAGCTTGGCTCTTGTAGAGCACCAGAAGTTAAAAGCTTACACAGAGTTATCATAATAGGCCACCCTCAACGTCAGCCAAGTCGTCTTTTTGAAGCGGGCCTAATTTCCCATGATGATGATGATGATCGGCCGGACAACATGCTCAGAAACAATTAGCGCTGGCCGCTGAAGTGGACACTTTCCCCCAGTCAGGCATCGAGGGCCAGGGCATAAATAAGTCCCCTTGTCAGCCATTGCCAAGCGACAGCTAATGACTCTCATTAATATGCAAAATAGCAGCCATTTTTCTCTCCCTCAGTGTGTGTATGTGCCTCCTCATTTGGTGCACTTGGTCCATCCAGTGCAAAGTGACCAGCTCAAGAAAATTTCTAATTGCAAGTCAATTATGTCATAGAACCCGTTTAGATGTTCATTTGTATGCAAATTTGGAGGCTGCTGAGAGAAGAGAGGGGAGCTGGCATCAGACAACATGGAGGGCAGAAATACTCACTGAACGCTGACCCACACAGAGAGAAGCATGACATGATTCATCATTATTTTGGGTGTGCAAATACTGAACACTTGATGGCCTTTTGGTCATGTAGTGGAAGTCCGAGCTGCTGAGAAGTGTTGAGTGTTAAAATTAATATGTTAAATGTTGCAGGAATGCAAAAATAACAGAGAGGACACATAACAGATTAGATTTGCTTTTCTGAGGGAGTTCAATTCTGCCTACTTAAACGAATAGTTCAGTATTTTGGGAAATATACATATTATGTATTCTTGCCTAAAACAAACGAGAAGATCAACATCACTCTCATGTCTGTATGCCAAATATGATAAAGCCAGCAGGAAGTTAGCATAGCTCTGCGTACGGACAGAAGCAGGAGGAAGCAGCTAGCCGGGCTCTGTCCATATGCTCCGACCAGCAAGTCCTCCAACCCATATGACCACATACGTCATTTGTTCCTACCCTCTAATATGACCTACAGGAGGGTCTTTTAGATTAGTGTCCCTAATGGTGGCAGGAGATCAACACGTCCTCATACCTAAATAACACAATGGACTCTAGTTTCGCCAACTGGTTGTGGCCAGGCGGATTTTGCAAGTTTGGCACACCGTGCGCCCTGGCGCAGCTAGTCCTCTATCCCACCTCCGTCCCTCCTACCTGCGCAAGTCGGAAAGAGGGAGGAGAGAAGGCGTGGAGTGGGTTTTACACACATCACACCAATCAAATGAGCCCCTCTCTTCGCCCTTAAACGCGCCGCGCGAAGGCGTAATGAGAGTTTACTCAATTCGCCATGGCAGAAGAGAGCAGCAGCGTCAGACGGCCAAACTTCTCCCAGGTGGAAACTGATGTTTTGGTCCAGGAGGTCCAAGCTCGCAGTGTCCGAATATACGGAACTGCGAGCAGACCTCCGCGGGCTGATGATGCAAAGGTAGCCTGGGAGGAGGTCACCACAATTGTAAATCAATGTTGCGTTTCTCTCGTGCGCGCTCTCTCTCTTTCTCTCTCACAGTCTCACACTGTTTCTTTTTTTTGACTTTTCTAAGATGACAGATGCTGAATATATACTCCCTATCTGATGCTGTGGATGTTTGTGGTTGGCTGAGAGGGATGTGAACTCAAATCAGGTTGGGTTTCCATTACGCGTGCCAAACGGTGCCAAACGGTGCCAATTCCCTTTGATCTGACATCAGATGTGACGGGACAGTCGATATAGAGATACATTTATGTGCTGATTGCAGATAGTTGCATTGAATAGTGTTTTTTTGGGTATTTATTGCATCGTTAATGTGCCTGACATTCTGGAAACCTGCCTGTGAGGTTTTGGTGACGTGAGCGCACTGTCCGCCAGTCAGCCAAACTTCGGCTTGCACCGGCTGCGCTCCGCCTGCGCTGAGAGTAGACCTGGTTTCAGTTGGCGAGCTTTAAGCGCACCTTCGGCGAAGCCTTTTGGCACGAAACTGTCACTGCACCTAGCTGGATCTGTCGACACCTCCCCCTACTGCGCTGCCACACCCATCTCAGCGCACCTCGGTCTGCCAAACTACCAAACTGAGCGCGCCTCGGGTTGCGCTGCTCGAAACTAGCTCTGCGCGGGGTTCGCCACCCTGCGCCACACCGGGAAACTAGAGCCCAGTAGGTTGATTGCAAATGACGACATATATGACTGTTAATGGTTGCAGTTTTAAGCATGTAAACAGTGGTCTCCTGGGTGAAAGTCTTGTGTTTTGACCCATCCATCCACCACAACCTCCTTCCTGTGTGGACTTGCCCTTTCGCTCTTTATACGTCACCTGACTTGCTCCTTTGTTCCCGTCATATTACTACAGCCACCAGAGGTTGCTGCCTTACAATAAAAGCAAATATGGATCGTAATAAGTTGCTTGCACAAAGACTTATGGGGTAGTTGTCTGGGGGGAGGACAGCCTCATGTGGACATATATGCAGACAACCAATGTAGCATTAACAGAACTGTGTGTGCACATCAGGGCCTCAAGAGGAGACATCAAGAGGAGGTAAGAGCATAAGGACTGCTTGCTGTCACAGATCAAGAACCATCTCTTTATGTGGTTCAGGGTTCTTGGTGCCATCAGACTTCATTTACCATTGTTCTCATCACCCTGAATGAGCTGAGTGAACGAATGCATTAAGTTGTGTTCACACTACAAGTGACAACAGGCTACAAGTCATTTTCAGTGGAGACCGGTGACGTGAAGCTACAAACTAACGTCCAACCGTTGTTGCTGTGGATGAACGTGATCAACCATTAGATGTTTTTGTTTCTATCCGTGGTATTGTGTTATTTAGCTTAGTTAGCCAACGCTATGCTAGCATGCATAGGGGCAGCAAAATGTGATCATAAATGCAATCCTTTTTACAGGGCACCTTTTGATGTGTCACAGGAGGATAAGCACAGGTGTAAAAAATAAAACTAATGGATGAATTCAATTTAGCTACTTCAGTTTCAGGGTGTGGGTGCTGCAGGCTCAGTTTTTATGTAGAGCTTATGTGTTCTCACGCCCTTATCCATTAATATTTGATTTTTTATTTCAAGTGTATTATTATTTCCTGTTATTTGAATTGTGTACCAAATGACTTTTTACAACTTCAGTAATTTCGTTGCACTACATCACACACACTCAGTTACTTATGTGATTATAGGAGAGGTTGTAATTTTCATTTGATCCATATGGAGCTAATGGAAGAACAGCTGACCTTATCAATAGTTATTTTCATTTGTCAGTATTCATAATAATAGCATTTTACTTTTTCATGTTAAATATTCCAAACTGTTACAGTTAATCGGTATCTCAGGACAGCCTCCGAGAATACAGACCATTATGAACAATAAAGAAGACGATAATTCATGTGACATTGGAATCTTATCATAATGACATGAAAATTTCAAATGAAGAACTTCCCATCAATGAATTATAATACTGGCCTGCTGTGAGAACACAATAGAAATGTACAATGTTGTACCAGTTTCATGCAGATGGCAAATATCTGTTTTACTAACAGTGATAAATAAGTGGTTCTTCAGCAATGAAGCCCAAGAAGAGGAGTTAAATTCCCAGTCCTAAAGTTTCTCTGGCTCTTATTTAGCAGTGGACTCACAGTGTGGAACGGAGAGCTCATCATTTCATCAAGCTATCATCCTGAAGATACGTACCCGCGGTTTAGCAGAGTGGGCCAGTCCCAGTAAATGATTCCCAGATCCATCATCCTGCTGTGATCTGATCTGATCCCCTCTGCTGTTGATTAGATGCTTATTGGAGCGAGGAGCTAAGACATCAATATGAAGAGGGGGAGTAGAGGGTGAGAGGAAGAAAGAAGGGAGGAAGTAGGGGGGGGTGAGGAAATGTCAGGATGTTAAGGAGGAGGATGGTGAGAGGAGGAGGAGGAGGAGGAGGAGAGAAAAAGATGACACCCTCTAGTGGGTGAGGCAGATATCTATCTATTTCTACTTGTTTGCACCTGTAACTGTATCTCTTTCTATGCAAACATTCCCCCCATGTATGCATATGTGTGTGTGAGTGTGCCCTCGACTCTGCTTCATCAATAGCGGTAGAATATCCTGGTGACATTGAGCAGTCATTACAGCAGCCATCAGCAGTTAATGAACGGATGGAGTCCACAGCATTCCCACTAAATTCATTATCACTGTATTGGACTTGACGGTGCAGATTAATAATTGGTTTGTCACACAGATATTTTGGATGATTAATATGGGTATTGATTAAGAAGAGGAGGCGGCGGTGAGCGCGTGTGAGTGTGTGTGTTGATGGGGGTGATAAGAGGAAAAGTGCGCACACCAGCAGCGGGCTTCAGGAAGTCAATGGGCGGTCGTTGAAGAGACTGATCAGAGCAGTGCTGAGAAAATCACTGCAGCCCAACTTAATCAAAGCTGTGGTTTGTGTCTTGGCATGGATCCTCTTATCTCTCTCTCTCAATCGCTCTGTTTCTGTTAGTTTATAGCAAAGATAAAAAAAACATCCTTTTTCATAAGACCTATAGACTTATTTTTGTTTTCTCTATATGACTTACTGGCCTGTGTGCCTTTCTCTTTCTTTGTTGTGAACATCACTTCAATATACTTAAAGGTCTGGAATTTAAGATATACATTACTTGTGCCATACCTGCTGTTGAGGTTAAAGCAATATTTACAGCCAGTGGTTCAGCTTTAATACATGTAGCCAACAAAACATAGTTTAAATTGAGTGAAATGTCTTTGTTGCAAAATTAAGTGCAATTGAAAAGTTCATGACATTTTCTCGAGGTCTTAAGGTGAAGCCAATGCAGAAGTGCCGTAAACCTACACTCTTTCTAATGGCCAGCAGGGGGCTACTTCACTGGTTGCAAAAAGAAGTCTGATTGTATAGTAGTCTATGAGAAAATGATGCTGCTTCTCACTTGATTATTACCTCAATAAACATGTTCCTAATGAGTTTATGGTCCTAGTCGCTAGTTTAAAGTCTTCTTCAATTCAGCATGGTGTTCATTTTGTAAATTTTGGTCCCATTTAGTGTAAACTAGATGATAAAGCAGGGTATGCTTTAGGACGTGGCTGCCTTTTGAATGACAAGTTGCTGCCACAGCACAGATAGAGGCATAGTGATGTGTATCTTTTCCAATAATGTGTCAGTGAAGGTCCTTATACAGAGAAAAAACACAGTCGTTTGCAAAGAAGTTGACCCTGTTTCAACTTTTGGTTTAGGTTTAGACAAGAGGCAGATAAACTTTTTTACAGCCTTCAGACTGGACTTCCTGCTTCATGTTAAATCATTTTATTTGCACCTGCAGCAACACACTCAAACACATTCAGTATTTTTCAGCATTCACACATTGTTGGCATTTTTATGCCTTAATTAGACAGTGCCAGAGAGAGATGCAACAAAGGTCTTCAGCCACATTGGAACCGGATACACTGCAGTTCATGAGCTACTTCTTAACTAGTGAGTAAAACATTTTTGGTCTAAATACAGCCATGATGATATTTACTGACACTGAGCAACAAATAGCCACTTTAATTAAAAAGAAATTATTATTATTATTATCTCTTTTTTAATGGTGACACAGCAGTGCAATGTTGAGCTCTGTCCCAACACAGCAAGAAGGTCACGGGTTTGAATCCACCAGCCAGCTGGGCCTCTCTGTGGACAGCTGGCATTTTCTGTTTATGCCTGTGTGTTTGATTTTTTTTTTTTTCCTGGATGCTCCGAATTCTCTGACAGATGACTTTAGCCCCCTTCCATCCTGCACAAAATAAGTGGCTATAAATAATAGATGAATGGGAAAACTAATTACAGAGACTAATATGTAATTTTGTCAAAAAAAGAGAACTTATGTAAAACAATAAAACCCCAGCAAATTACTGTACATATCTCCCTGTTTTCCTGTTTCTCTCTCTGTGAGTGTGTGCCTGTGTGTGTTTGTGTGTGTGTGGTGTTTAGGCCCATACAGCTGACTCTCAGAGGAGACATCTTGTTGTCTATCTACTGAGCTCAGATTCATTGCTATCGATCAGCCATGTACTGGATATATAGATCCACCAAGTATATAGATAAGCCATTTATTATGACAGATCTTGGTCCACATGTATAGATTCACCGTGCGAGCGTATAGATTGACCGCAGGCAGGTTTACTGCACATTATCTGCATTTGTACTGAACTGCTGTTCTACAATGTTTACGAGAAATTGTTTGTAAAATATACATTTCCTTCTTTCCTTTCTGCCCTCAGGAGGAAAACCATAAACAGAAAGCAGGGAACTGCTTTAGGTCAGGCAACCATGATATCCATCTGTTGTTAATATGTCTGATGGAGCGGACAGAACGTGTAGAGTTGTGAATGAGGCTTTCATTCTTATTTTGATCAAATCCAATGATAAGACTGTTCTTCTCCTCCCCAAAATCTGTTTACTCACTTTGAAAAACTATGCCATTTTGAAAAGTGTGACAACAAAAAACGTATAATGCATTCATATAATCCCAGATGTTTGAATAGATGGATTTACAAGTGTAAAACCAAAATACTTTTATCACAGAGGATTGCTATCTCAGAATTGGACTTCAGGAGTTAAAATTGTCAGCACTAAACGCTTCTTAGTCACAGATGGAAGTTATCTTTATTTTTTTCTGAGAGGGAGGGAGATTAAAATAACATCCAGTAGAGAGTTATCATTATATTCACCATGTCCCCCCTGAAAACACCCTCTAACATTATCCATCAGCAATGCTCCCACCTCTTCTCCTCTTTGATTTAAACACACACCCACAACACATGTTACTGTGATACATCCATCCAGACGTCACCAGCAACCCGTCGTCATCATCAGCATCTGCTGAGATGATAAAGTGACGCTGGGCTTCGTTTCAACAGAGAGAGGGAGAGGAGGCCTCCCTCTCAGATTAAAGAAAGCCTCGGTTTCCGCAGGGACAATAGGGAGGAATTACCATATGAATATGACCACGGCACCCCGGCCTCTTAAGACCATCAATCTCCCCACGCCGAGCGCCGCGACGCCAGATAACCCCCTGGATATCCCCTCTTAACCTCAATTTCTCAGGATGTATTAAGAGATGGTCGCCACAGAGAAGAGGGGAGAGGAGAGGGAGTCAGGAAGGAGGAAGGGGCTTGGGGTTGGACCAGCAGGCGCTGCCATTTTTCTCCGCACACCCTCCACCCCAACCTGAAACAAGTTATAACGCAATTAATCTTGTCCCGGAGGGAAAAAATATGGCAGCTAAGTGAATTTTACATGAAGATCCTCCCTCTACTTACCCTCTTTTCTCCTGTATCACAGCATCTATCAGTCGGAAGAGTTGTGTGATGAAGGGGGTGGGAGTGTCAAGTGTATGTGTGTATTAATATGTGAAACTTAGGGAGATATGGATGAGAGGATGGCTTGATGTCAGTATTACTTATACTGTACATTCAAAAGAGCAACATTTTTCCTGTAGTCGAAAAAATTAGGTATATTACTTTAAAATATCATTTTATTTTATTTATTTATTTGTCACTCAGGGGCAGCAAAATAAGTTGTGACACAAGAATGACATTGTATAATGTGTTTAGGGCTAACATTTTAGTAAACAGTAGCCCAGTCACCAGAATAAAATGTTAGCCTTGTATGTTTCTACCAACACGTTCTCACTCTGACCTTTCACATTTTGGTCATGGACTTTTCACGTCCACATACGATGTGCAAGGTACCCTGGGTGCGTTGGTTGTTGACATTCTGGGACACCGTGTCAAGTTCTCTTCTGTCAAGATACACTTCCATTTTCACAGGAAATTTAACGTTTACATACAGTTTCTTTCAAAATATACGCAATACGTCGGTACAACACTGCAACTTGAGTTTTTTTTTCCTTCAACAACAAACACATGGTTTGGTTCAGGCAACAAAAGCACATGCTTAGGTTTAAGCAACAAAATAAGTGGATAAGTTTAGGAAAAAAGAACAGGGTTGGCTTTAGAATCTTATGGGATGCGAACACCCCTCTCTCGGGTGAAAGTATGTGGTTGTTGGACTCATCCAACACCCCTCCCACATGCCCAACTTGGACTTTCGCCACCTTTATGTTTGTTCTTGTCCGCCACTTTACCCACTGAAGACACCGGGTGCTGTTAAACAATAATGGCAACTAGCCATGTATAATGGCAACGTTAAAGGATGCACTTTCATTGGTTTCTGACGCCACAAGTCACTGCCCAAGCACTGGATTTCAACGACTTCGGAGTGAGACTATGCTCTTTCTACAGACCACTGATACCTAACATTTGTACATATCAACATGTCTAATATAGCTTGGATTAGATGTATATGAGCTAAGTTTCTTATCAGGAGGAAGGGATAGTAGATGGTGTGAGACCTAGGCAAGACAGATGCCAAGAAATAGACAGCAGCAGACCACTGTCCAACAAATAATAAATAAAGGTTTTTTTAATTAATCATTGGGACATTTCTAGCTGTGTTGAGGTATTTTAGGAGATTTCCACCTGGGTTTGTTGCAACAAAGCTGGGTTTTTTTTTAACAACATGTTAGGACATTTCTAGCCGTGTTTGCTCCAACAAAGAAGAGTATTTTTAACAATATGTCAGAGGAATGTTTATTATGGCAAAATTGAGTATTTCTAAACAAGAGTTTGGGACTATTCCAACCATGTTTGTGGCAACCAAACTGGGTAGTTAAAGCCGAAACATGATCTTTTCCTAACCCTAACCAAGTGGTGTTTGTGCTTAAACCTGGCCGCATGTTAACATCAGTGCTGTCACAACATGAAATTTAAAATTGAAATGTGAAGAGACTTAAAGTTTCAATATATATGCTATATATGAAACATACAAATTTAGCATAAAACTTACAAAAATAACATATCAATGGTTTGCAGAAATGTATGACAACATTTATCCCACCAATTGGGTTGTAAACAGTTGCCTCTACATCCAGCAGACACCGACAAACATTAGCATTTGTTTGAGGTCTTGTAGCTCAGTTTTGGTCTCCACCAACTCCTGAAGGATATATCTTACTTTAGCAGCTAGCTTAACCTCATTTACGTTACCCATCAGAGTTGCTGTTAGGTATGGTGTCGGCAGTGTAGAGTGGATTTATTAGTGCCTTTTTGTTGCTGCTGGACACAAAGGTGATGAGAGTGGTGAGACTGAACTAGAACAGTACAGTGGCAGGAGACATAAACTATATTTCAACTATTCAATTTAAACTATACTGAAATATATGTAACTCTAAATATGTATGTGTAACTGCTGTGATCAAAAGCGAGAAGTGTGAGGACACACCAGGGATTGTGGATCATAAACTACAAAATCACTATGAAAGATTACATTGTTCATAGCTTGAATGTTTTATGTCTGTTCCTGACAAACACATTACCCAACAAAAATCTTGACATTTTAATGGCCTGCAGTGGCATAAAAAAAAAAAAAAAAAACAGTAAATATTGTGCCAAAATATGCATAGCTGCCACCTGTGTCATCACTGTGAAATCATGTTTCTGGTCACAGTTTCAAACAGTATATGTATTTTGGTGTTATATATTTGTCCTGACTTTGAATTCATATGTTATGTTCTGTAAGATATCTGCAAAAAACAAAACTTCCAGCCAATGTGAGTACGTGTACGTGCTACAATTGTGAGTGGGTGTTCCAGGATATGTGATGATTAAACGCATCCTGCTGTCCAGGTGTCAGCTGTTTGACTTTTATTTGTTCATACAGCACTGACACTGATCATCCACGTACAGGTCAGACTGTAACAACACCTCACTGACATCGTGGAGTTCAAGCTCACTGAACAATGGATGTGTGATATCAGCACCTTTTTGTCCACTTTAACGTCTCTAATTTCCTTATTTTGTCAGGTGTGACGTTCAAAGGGCTCAGGGAATTATAAATAGTCAAGCACATCCTCTGCAGTTCAGTTGAGGTGATTTCTTGATGTCTATGGGCACTAAATGTGAGGTGCTGTTGTATCATGTAAATGCAGTGTGTCCATAGGTCTCAAAAAGGCGTACCTCTTTGCTGTCTTCATCACGTCAAAACTCAGCTATTGCTGTAGTATTCTTGGTACAGGGTCTATCCTCAGTAAACTGCACTATAGTCAGAACTCTGCTGCGGGTCTACTTGCTCACTTCCACACACACATGACCACATGACTCCTGTCTAAAATCACAGCCTTCTCCACCATCACACTTCCTCCCTTAGCCCCTGTTCCTCCAAAACTAACCCCTTGTCCCCACTGTCCAGGATCAAGCACCGAAACTGGGCCTCTATAGCCTCCCCTCCCTCTGACGCTCTCTTTCCTCAAACATATCTGTGACTCCTCTGATCTTGCTGTGTTCAAGAAGTAACTTAAATCTCACCTTTTATTGTGTGATTGTAAGTGCTAATGTGAGCTGATATCGTGTTTTAATCTTCTAAGATTGAGTGTACCTTTTTAATTTGTCATGTAAAGGGTCTTGGAGTATCCCTAAAAACACAATCAGTATCTGAAATTGCTGCAGTTTCAAATCAAACTGGATACATTGCAGTCATGCGGTGGTATACATTTTACCCACTAGACCACCAGGATGCCTCTGGATGTGGTGTTTTTGAAGACATAAATAAGTTTCACCAGTGGTTTTAAACATAATCTCAACCAGCAATAAAAAGTCTATTTCAACCTGTACCCAATAGAAATCATCTCGTTGTCTAGAAATAATGGTAGCACTTTACTTTAACACCCCACTTAGCATTTATAAGCAGTATAAAAATTTAATAAATGGTTTATAAAAGACATAATGTAGCTGTAAGCAAGTACAAGCATTTATTAATGTTTTTGTCAACAACTGTAACTCTGCTGTGGATTCTGGAGTATAAACAGATAATGAGTGACAGTATAATAAAACAGGCATAATTATATAAGATGTCATCATAGGAAAAGTTATAATTTGTGACAATTACTGTACATTAATAAACCCTTAAAATGTCTTTATAAATGATTACAATTACACCATAGTCTGCATAATGTTTTATAATGCTTATAAATGATAATTGGGTGATTAACATGAAGTGTTACCAAAATATATTTTTTATAAATTATTGTGCTTTTTTTTGCTTCACAAAAAAAAAACAAAAACACATGACTTGATTTTAAAAATAAATGAAACCAGTAAAGTTGCATTAGAAACAAGTCAAATATTCAGTTTTTTTTCTGCTTGTTTTTAAGAAAATACTCAAATACAACAAAAAATATTTGCAGGACATGCATGCTGTTATATTAATGTTTTTATTTAGAATGATTCCATATTTCAGTAGTTTTGGTGCATTTCTACAAAATAAGTGTAATGAATTTTCTTCTTGTTAGACTTCATACTCTCTCCATTTTGTCTACTACTAATGTTTTCCATAAACACAACTTTTAATAATAGAATTTGAGAACTTAAATGGACTTTTTCCCAGTAAATTTAAATTTCCAACAACAGTGGATCTTAAAATACAGATCATCATGTCAAAGCCAAAAGCCTAAGACTTCAGAGAATGCTCAAAACACTTTTGTCTGAAGCTACAGGAAAAATAAAGTCATTATTCTCACAAGTATCACCTGCTTTAGTTTTATGCATTTAAAAAAAAACACCTCTGAGTCTCCTTAACGTCACTGCACTACAAGAAGCAACAGAAATACAACAAAGAGAAAAGGTCAGATAATTATTGAATATGATCGACTTCTCCATTTGTCAGGCAGATGTACCGACAGATAACATAATGTACATGTCAGAGTGAGACAGTGGGAGATCCATAGCCTTGGAGGAGGAGAGGAAGAGAGACGCAGGGATAGACACAGAGGGGAGACAGTGATGTAGATGCATCAACCTTTGTGAGAAAGAGCGACACAGAGCTGCAGATGGGAGAAGGGAGAGAGAACACAGGTGTAATAGATTTCTGGTGTCTATATTTCATGTTGAAAATTGGCTGGTACATCCAAGCGGTTTGATCTATGAGGGCCGTCGTCTTAAGAAAAAACCTTAGTAAATGTGTAATTTCTCCCTTGATGGAACACAGACGAAAGGCTATTCTTCTTATTCCCCTCTCTCTCTTTCTCTTTCTCCCTCTCTTTCGGGGTTGTTTCCACGCTCCCTCCCCTCCCTCCCCTCCTCTTCATGCTCCTTGATGTCTCCATTTCATTACCAGCCCTCCATCTATCAACCTTTCCTGTTTTTTTTTTTTTTTTAAGGAGTGACTTTCCTCACACACAGTTTTGGACAGAGGTGCTTTGATTGTGGGCGTCTATCTGCCCCATGGTCACTACAACTGTATGTGTGTATCTGTACACCTGCCTGGCTGTTGTGTCTAGGACGTGTGTTTGGACATGTGTATCAGACAAGCGCAGTCTTGCATGACTTTATGTTCTTGTTTCTGCTTGGCTGTAACAACAGTTTAATGTCCTGTATGGCAGGCATCCACATATATCTTTGCTTACATGCACATACACACATATGCATACACCCACTGTCCATTTATATGTGCTTGAATGCCTGTTTTTGTGTCTGTGACCCTCTCTGACCTCTGCTCATACCTGCTGCTCTCTGTGCTCAGGTGTCAGTCAGATGAGCCATTTTGTCCCGTGGAGACTTGATGTGAACAGTGAATAGAGACAGAGCAGCAGCATTATCAGAGGTCTGAATGTAAAAAAAAATAGAAGGTGTTGAGAATAAATGGGGCGGAGGGCTGAACGGCGCCGCACTACTGATGTGTAAAAGATAAAGAAGGTCTTACCATTGATTCACGAGCATGACGGCAGCTGAGAAGAAGGGAGTGAGGAAAGGGAGGAAGGAAAAAAGAAAGAAAGACAACAGAGGAAGACAAGCAGATGGAAACAGATAGAAGGTAGAGTGAATCTGTTGAGTAGGTGGGCTGCAGACACGTCTAAAATAATTTCTCTAATACAGGTTTCAGGCGAAAAAAAGATTTCTGTGAGGAAACCCCACATTCCCTCAAATCCTACCTGCCAACTGCCATCCACAATTCCAGACTTTTCCTTTATCATGTACCAAAAACATTTTCTCTTGTGGTTTGTTTATATTTAATATATATTAAAGGGACAGTTCACTCCATACATACATATATATTTTTTCTCTTACCTGTAGTGCTATTTATTAGTCTGGATTGTTTTGGTATGTGTTAACTAATGTTTTTTTTCTACGAAACTACACCCACCAATGGTATTACTGTGCAGACCGAAGTGAGCATGTGTCGCCCTTCAATATTAAGAACGTGTGCATTTGTACCCTCAAAGGTAAAAACATGAAAGTAGCAGAGGACTTTTAATTTGATGAAATTAAAGACATTGACATCATCCTCTTCAGGTGACCTGTAATATTAGCTAGCTCAGTGGTGCTAGGTGAGCTAGCAGTAGATGCACGCTTCCTATTGCACTGTGATACGGTTGGCCGGCATAGTTCAGTAGAAGGAATATAGTTGCTACATGAAACTGTTCACAGCAAGGTCTGTGCATGATCTGAAGTAACCAGGTCATGATTTCTGTAGACAATGCTTTTGAGGTATTTTTTGCCGCGTTGAGCACCTCAGGCCAAGTGCCATCTAGTTCCATTATATTGGAGAGAAGGCAGACATCTCTACAGCTGATATCTCCAACACTCGGCACCTAACACCAAAACAATCTAGACTGATAAATAGTACTTACAAGTAGGGCGGAAGATATGTCATTTAGAATTTGGGGCAAACTGTTCCTTTAAGTATATTTAAAATGCTATAATAACACACATTTATGAATACATGTGTGAAACAAGATGTTGAAATATTATACAAATATTTAGGAAATTAATTATTTGTTCAATAGCAATAAATAGATACTCTGTCAGTGGTTCTTTTATTTCCAGGATTTTGGTTGGGACCTCAAAAGTGTGTGACATTCCAGATATCACATTTGGAGAACACAGCAGAAACCCCCATATGTTGAAATATAAATTCACAAGTGAAGCATTCAAAAGAGAAATAAAGAACACAAGGAATATATATGCCAATTAAAAAACTAAATACTTTCAGTGGTGAATGATAAATGAACAAAAGCCATCACAGATCACATTAGAATGAAGCTGCTGCTGCTGCTGCTGCTGGTTGGTGGTGATCGTACTACTAATAATGTGAGATCAGTTGTCTCTATCAGCGGTGGGCTGGGCAGGCCTTTTAATCATGGTCTAAGGGGTGCCGAGCCTCTCTATCATCATTGAACTGTGTCCAGGGCTAATTGTGGCTATATTTCACTGTCCCTGTGGCCTGCACACCGCAACGATCTGCTGGTCTGCTGCAGAGCCACACACACTCAAACACACACACACCCTCACAACCTGCACATAAAGTACTGATCGGGTTGGGGACAGGAAAACAGATATACACATGTTCAGTTCAACCATATAAGCACAGATACACACCAGCAAGGCCAGAGGAAGACTGTATTACAGTAGAGGGAAAGAGTGTTTTTTGGCTTAAAAAAATGGGGAAAATGCATTGTGGCTTTAGTAGAACCTTATATAGTACCTTAAATTCTCAAAAGTCTCACTGATTACAAAATATTTTCCCATCTACTGTTAATACTTAAATAAATACCTGCATTAAAATAAATGAGTCTCAAATGGATAAATAACATTCTGACTGGCAGGTAAAATTTTGCATAATATAGACCACATTTTCACAGCATTAATTCCATCAGTAAAAAAAACAGTCATGTCATACTCACCAATCTACTGATATACCTTTTTTTTTTTTTTTTAACCAGTAACACTATTGATTCATTTATACCAATTTCATTTATATTGTAGTATTTTTTTATTAATTTGAATCCGTCAATGAATTTCTCGCAGAAGTTTCACATTAAAAGCCTACTAGAAAGGGGAAGGATTATGCCTTTTGAGTCACTGAAAGGCTTTTAATGTGGAACGTCTTTGTAAGATAACAAAAACGAAAAAAACTTCAAAGTAGAATCAATGCACCGATGAGTTGGTGGTGGGAAAATGTCCATTATGCTAAAACTTATTGAGATAACAAGTAAAGATGGAGGAATTGTTAAGACTGAATTTACAGCAAAATAAGGAGCCCCAAAATCCTGAAAGTTGATAGTTTGTATTTTGTGCTCACAATATACTAAATTGTTCCCATAAGATAATTAACCTGTGAGCACAAGAAATTTAACTTGTTCCTGCAAGATAATTAAGTTGTTCCCACTAGAAACTTAACTTGTTCCCACAAGAAAATTAACTTGTTTCCACAAGATAATAACTTGTTCCCACAAGATAATAAATTGTTCCCACAAGAAACTTAACTTGTTCCCACAAGATAATTAACCTTTTCCGACAAGAAACTTAACTTGTTCCCACAAGAAACTTTAACTTGTTCCCACAAGATAATAAATTGTTCCCACAAGAAACTTAACATGTTCCTACAAGATAATTAACTTGTTCCTACAAGAAACTTAACATGTTCCCTCAAGATGATAACTCATTCCCTCAAGGTGATTAACTTGTTCCGACAAGAAATTTACCTTGTTCCCACAAGAAACTTAACTTGATCCCACAAAAAACTTAACTTGTTCCCACAAGAAACTTAACTTGTTCCCACAAGATAATAACTTGTGTGTATAAGTATAATTTGTTTTCACAAAATAATAACTTATTTTCACCAGATAATAACTTATTCCTACAAGATAACAAACTTGTGCACACAAGTTAAAAACTTGTTCCCACAAGTTACTTAAAGCCCCCACAAGGAGCTTTCATTTTGAGTTGATTCTGGCGAACCTGTGGACAAAAGCGGTAGTGTTTTGCCGGAATGAAGCCTACATTTCCCATGAGCTCTAGCGCGTATTGTCATAAAGACGCTTACCTGGCTCGCCCTTGTGTTTGTTTTGGGGATGAATGAAACAACAAGACGGGAAAAATTTGCCCCCGCTCCTATCGGGGATCCCAGCTCACCTCTGCCGCGACCCAGTTCCACCTCTCCGGCGTAAGCGCCACCGCCGCCGGGGTAAACGCAGCGGTCGGCTGGTAAGGCTGAAGGCCTGTTTGGCGAGCACTTCCACGGCTTCTTGGACTGAGTATGGAGCGGTGCCTCACCTCTTTATTTCTCGGCACTCGCTGGACCCTGTCGACACCTGGCTGGTGCCTATCGTCAGTCCGGATAACGTGTTCCAGCCCCGCGGCCCCTGCTCTCCTTGTCCCTGCTGGCGCGAGGTGAATCTGCGCAACCTGCGCCCTCTGTATGTGGCTCCCCGGACAGCTAAAACCGTGGACCCGCTGGCTCCTGCCAGGATTGGGCTGGTAAATGCTAGATCGCTAGCGAACAAAACGTTTATCCTGAAGGATTTCCTGACTGACCCGAGGATTGGATTTTCTCTGTGTGACTGAGACGTGGCTGACTGTTGGTGAGTCCAGTGCTTTCACAGAACTTTTACCTGATGATTGCTGCTATTTTAACTCCTCGCGGACGTCGGGTCGAGGAGGAGGAATAGTGACTATTTATAACATTAACTAAATGTAAGCAGCTAGGTAAGATGAAGTGTGCCGTCTGAGTGCCGTAAATCGCTTCATCCTGGAAGTGAGCTGCGGCGGACCCAGACACAGTTTCCTAAAGGTATGGATATACACTATATAGAAATAGCTTATCTTCACACCGATGGTCCCATTTGCTGTTGTAGGTCACGCACAGACATCAGCAGAAACGAGAGACTTTTGCATATCCAGTTAAAAGTTCCTTGTAGCGGCTTTAACTAGTAGGCAAAAGATAATGATTTATTCCCTACAAGATAATAACATGTTCCCATGAGATAAAAAGAAGAAATATAATCTTTTGGGATATAAGTGGCTCTGGAGCAAACAACATCAGCAGCATAAATGGCGAAGAGATTAGAATGCAGAGCGACATCTTACTGAAATATCTCAAACCATCTTGAGTAAAGGCCTAGTTCTCTTAGTATTTGAAAATTTACGGTACTTTTCAGCAGTTAACCTGCTGTTGATAAACACGTCCTGCAGATGTTTCACAATAAAAGCCCTCCAGGGAAGTCAAGTCTTATAAAACCCCAGAAAGCCTTTAATGTGAAACAGATTGAGGAACAGCAGCAACAGAAGATTAATGCAGCAAATGGGAGTCAGACAGACATCCTCTGCAAACGCAGAGGATCAAATATACAGGTGACACAGGGCCTTTAATAATAGCCTGTCTCAAATAAAGGCTCTCGCTTAATTTGAGCTAAATTAAGGCCTATTTGAGTATTCATGTTACCTCAAAAGGCATCACTTATCCAGACAATTGATGCTTTATTACACTGTTGCAGTTGGATTAACACACATATTCATGCACACACACACATAAAGAGAGATGATATTTTTACTTGCTCTATCTTCTCCCTTTTCCTAATCACTCTCTGACTTTCCTCTCTGCCTTACCTTCACCTCGACACCGACAGGTCACCTCTGCTGCAGAAACTTTTAATTAAAGTTAGAGCCTCGACAAGTGGACAACTGAGAGAGGGGGGATGGATGAGTGGATGGATGCTGCTGTGCTTCTACCTCCCTTCTACCTCTGAGCCAATAATTTCCTTTCTTTTTTTCTATTCATCTCTTAACTTCTTCACCACCCCCTCTCACTTTGCCTCCCTCCATCTGTGGTAGAGAGAAAAAAAGCAATTTCCATGAATTTGACTTAATGGACAGGGTTGTGTCCCTAATATGCAACAATGGATTGACACCCAGACTGAAAGTGTTTCTCCCTGCCCCAAACCCTGGTCTATGGACAAATGGATCCCATATTCATTTACACACATAACCTGGTGTTTTGAGAGGTGGAGTGTTTTGACTTGTTTGTGGAAACCAAACCATATTTGTGGCAAGTTAATGTACAAACCTCTCAGTCAGGAGTGATTTCCCATAGCCATTATACAACAATTTGGCCAGTGTGAAGGACTAACACTTTACCACACCGTATTAGCTACACCTACCTCTTAAAGGACCAGGATTTTGTGTTTCCACTGGTGCTCTAAAACCAAATTTTAGGATTGTTTTTTACTTGAGTAAGCAAAAGTTACATGTAAGACATTTCCACTCTGCTCAGTCAAAATGCTCTAATACAGGACAGCACTTGAAAAGCAATAATCGGATTCAGAAAAGAAATTATCTGGCATCTATCAAAGTATGTGTTGAGTAGTAAAGCAGTTGTGGGAGGCCAGTGTGAACACAGCCAGGGCATAAATGTAGTTACAGCAGTGTGTGTATATCTGATAGCACTTACAGGCCTCTCTATCATCACAGATGGCTGTCTGTGGTTTCCAGAGAAGTTGCGGTTACTGCACAGATGTGCATTTGTGTCTCATTATGTGTGCACATGCTTGTGAACATACTGTATGTGTGCGTTTGAGAGTGCATTTAGAACCCCATGCTTCCCTGCCGTGGGTCTAATTTCAAAAACACCCTCTAACACATTTACACAATAGAGAAGCATACACTTAACGGAGGCACCTGATGCCAAAAACACTGAGCCAACATTAGCAGCCAAAGTAAAATATATCATCTAAAAAGCAACATAACAGTGTTAGTAAAGGAACTGTACTCAACAGTTCTCAGTGTAGTGTGACATGAGGTTGTTAGAGGGAGAGATAACGAGTAGAGAGGTGTTTCATCATGGAAATGAAAGGATCAGTTCACACATTTTGAAATAATCACGAGACAAAAACATGTTTTATACAGTAGCATAAAGGATAAAAAATAAAAATTGATTGATAATTTAACAAGACAAATAGCTGAAATACATGGGACGAAGACACACAAAAGTGCATCCATTATAATCAATTAAAGCTGCTACACTGACCACAGAAGCACAGGCATCACACTATTTATCTGTTATCTCTTAATTTTACACGAGAGTGTTTTGGGGGTTTTTCTCTACGCACAGCTACACAGCTCTCCAGTGGGTAAAAACTATGTAGAACTGTGTAAAAAATCAGAACAATCTGTTTAAAAATTATTAAGTTAGGCAATTAATAAATAAAATGAATACCTCATTGTACCAGAGGCAATGTGACGCAGCAGAACAACCTGTTTTTACATTCATTATTGAAATGAATTAATTAAATCAATGCATCCGGTTGTCAAAACAATTCAGTACCACTTAAATGGCCTGTGTTTCCAAACCCTGCATAAACAACTACAGTATCATGATGAACTCAATATGCACACAGTGAAGTTGGCAGTAACTATACACTACACAGATGAAGTCTGTGTAATAGATTAAAAAACAAAAAATCCTGCTCCATCCTGTCAACATGAGGCATTGTGTCTGTTTCCTGTGTATTTCGGCCTAAGAATCCACAGCCACGCTAACGGCTCTGTAAGCCTATGCTAATGCACAGTATTGATCTGAGCTAAATGCTAAAACCAGCATGCTAACATGCTCACAATGACAATGCTAATATACAGATGTTTAGCAAGTATGACTTTTTTTTATCAGGTTTACCATTTTAATTTAGATTATGAGCATGCTAACATTTGCAGAACAGATTAGTTTTGCAGGTATTTTGTCATGAAGCTTAGTATTGGACAAATTAAAATTTTGACCTGATGATGGCACTACATGAAAAGTTAAAGAATCACAGAAGTCACAATGATTCACTCTGTAAATATGAATATCTACACTAAATCTTATGCCAATCCATCTAATAGGTCTAATTGCTGAGATGTTTTAGCTTGAACCAAAGTGGTGGACCAACTGACCAACCCAATGGACATCCCATACATTACTAAACATTTCAAAAGGATAACTTAGACTTTTGGGCTCCTCCATACAGTAATCGTGTGCTGTGCTAGCTTATTGAAGTCATTTTTTGTCATTATTTAACCCTTGTTTAAATCCTTTATTTCCTGGTTTCTTGTGTTCTTCTGACTCAAATGAGAATGAACAAATAATGACTGCGTTTGTGGTGTTTGAACTGTTCCTTTTGAGTTTTTAAAAATATGTTGTTTTTTTTAGTTTTAAGACCATTTTCTCTGAAACACCTGCTGTGACAAGTGGTACTGAACTGAACCAAGGTGAAATTTTCACGCCACTGACAGACACTTTAAATTATATGTGAGAAATGTTCAGATTAAAAAGAGTCCTGTATGGTGCATTACAGATGACAGTCAGTAAGGATCGGTCCCTCAGTCCCTCGCAGGAAGTATTCAGTGGAGAGATGGATGGAGGCAATCCTTCCTCCCCATCAACCACCTCATTAGTCCCTCTCAGCCATAAAGCCGTCCCATCAGGCCACGCTGTCATAACTCACTTTACAGCATTGATTTTAATCACGGCAAATGTAAACATACGTATTATCAATATCAATGCACAAAATAACGCTGTAATATGCAATTACCGAGTGGCATTGATTTTTCTTCCCTCTCCCCCTTTTGCCTCTTTTCATCCTCCCCTCCTCCCTTCCCTGCTTCAATGTAATCATGGGATCGTCCTACTTTGAACTGATTTAATAAGGTTGTTATATATAAATATATATAGCAGGCAGGCAGGCACTGGCTGAATATTACAGAGATGATTTTCATAAATTTCAATGCAGGGATGAGAGTGTGAGTGTTTAGCCTGGAGGGAGGTGAAACCAGGACAAAGCAGGAGGACTTTATTGTGGGGAATAGGAGGACACGACAATCACTGCATACAGTTTCCCTTCTTTTCTATAGAGTTTCACCTTTTGAAAATTTTATAGTTGGTGTTAGTGGGTGGAAAAAAGGTAAAATGAGGTGTATATCACATTGATGTAAAGGTAATGTACTGTATAGCCTAAAGCCTCTCATTGGCTTTGGAGTGAAGATGCTCACCATGAACCACATCCTCACAGTTCAAATCCTCCCTCATTTCCTATCATCTCTCCACTGTTGCTACTTAATAAAGTCATAAAATAAACAAAAATGACAATAATTAGAAATACAAAAAACAGCACTGGATGATTACCAGCCACTTGGGGGCAGTGGAAAAAAGCTGTGAACACAAGTTTTTCAAATTTATAATCTCACAAGCAGATTTCTTTTTGCTTCTTCACTGAGATTTCAAGACTCAACCAATCATCTATGCCACTGCAGTGATTAAACATTACCAAAAAATAACACAATTTGCTACATACAGAATGAAATAAAGAACCTTGTCTTATATCCCAAGCTCTGCAAACAAACTCTGCCACAAAAGTCCCCAAAAATTCTTGAAACGCAGCTCAAGTCATTTACATTTATCTAACCTGAAGAAAAAATAAGGACATTTCACTATAGCCAATAGCCCTTCAATAATCATATAATGAGCAATTAAAGTAGAAAATTAACTTCATCCTCAGTCTCATAGAATCACACAGCAAACCAAGCTTTTTCTTTTAGGAGACCATTCAAGATGTTTCTATAACTCATCATAGTGCACCTGTAGCAAACTTTGCACACTGAGACCTTTGACTTTTGGGTAAATTCTGCTTCGCATTCAGTTCTACACTAGTTATCTTTATGAGCCAATGAGCATCATGCAGGAAGTGGTACACAAACAGATTCCTCTTATTTTTGTTTATGTCCACCATTTGTTCTTATTTTGTCAGTATCCATAGATTTCTGGAACTCACCAATGTTTTCTTATTTTCGCTCTGGTGGTTCAGAGCACTTTGACAAAGGTAAGAAAAAAATATGTTTATAGTCTACAAATTGTCCAAAGGGAGGAACATAAATTTTAAAGTTGAGGAACATAAAAACAAGTATGAACAACCAAGTTTAGATTAGTATATACTTCACAGTATGACTGGATTATTAAATTTGTGGGCTAGGGACAAACTATTGGTCCATTGATCCTAGTTAAGACTATGAAAACTCTTGGATAATATTGTGTGCATTCTTCTGGGTGGCTTACATACTGCTCCTAGATGCTTTTGCCCTCTGCTGAAAGGGCATTTACAGCATCAAAAATGTTTTGCATTTGCTGGGTTTTTGATTTTCTTGTAACGCAGACTGATGCTCTGAAAGATCACATGTTTACTTTGTTTAAGTTTAATTAACAGTATGTCAGTTTCACAGCTGCAGAAGGTCTTTTTTTCTGTGGCATCACTCCAGTTCTTGGGCATGTGCCAGAGTATTTGCACACAGAACAACACCTGACCTTACGTGATATTTAGGGAGCATTACCTATGCTAATAACAAATGGCCATGCACCTAAAATTGCGATTCACCACTCAACACAATTGGGTAAGAAAAGCAAATTTGGATAGGGAAAACATTTTGTGCTGGAGTTGAGTTCTGTGATTTTTTTTTTTTTTGTCTTAACAGAAATTGAAGTGAGAAATTTAAGGAGATGTTGCTTCATGAGGCCAAATATGTTTGTGATTCAATTTTGTACCAAACATCAGCAGTCCACATTTCCATATACATACACTATGGAATGATTTTTACTGATCATCCCAATATCAGATTGTAACCTAATCACACAGAATAAAGATTTTACTTCACTAGTCCAGGCATACAAAAGTCTGCTTTTGCAAGTCTATTCCAAAGTTCAAACATCATCACATTATCTCAAAAGGTTTGGTGAACATGGTTGGTATATTTCATGACTCAAAGGAGGGTACCACATAATCTGTGACCATTACAGATTTGGGTCTCTTTATTTATTTTACTTTACTTTTAAACAAAAATAGTGCACCGACATCTTCTCTTTCCTGCTCTAGCTATTCCCGTTCTTTTTTTTTTGTATCATCTTTAAAGGCTTTTACTGTTATTGACCAAGTTGTCCTATGTTACAAAAATGACAGCAGAGCTTTAGTTGTCACACGAGGGTTTCCATTTCTAAGGTTTGTGTTCAGGTTGAGGTTAGGTGAATTAGCTGTATCACTGATATTCATTCATTCTGATTTATATTAAGATGTCTGACAAGAAAAATGCTGATGTCTACCTGATGCTAAATACCCACAGCAACTGTGGCATCATTTATTACACAACACATTACAAGTGAAACACCTTAATATTACTGTTTAATTCTTTATCTCACAAAAGTCCTTTGGTACAGGGTTTTCTATGTTGTCTTTATAATATGATCCTGTTTTGTTTGTAGGCCTTTGCTTTCATCTGGTGGCATTACAGAGAAACAATAAAGGAAACAACAAGCTCTCTCTCACACACAGATACACACTGAACCACCTCACACATGGTTTCATATGACAGAGACGGACTCTCACTGGATCAATCTGTCACCATTTGTCACTGACCGCTCTCCACTCTGTGAATCTACACCGAGTGTGTAGAGGTGTGTTTTTGTCTCCAACACTGTAAAATAACCTTTGACAGGTGTATTGAGGACACGGTCTCCATTCTACACGACTGCTTCCAGTAAAAGCCTGATTGTTACCTGTCTGTACATGAAACAGCTCGGAAAAGACGGCGAGACAAAAGAGTGTGACGGCACGAGAGAGGTGAAAGCTCTGCAGTGAGTAAAATCAAATCGAATCAAACAAAGAGAAAAACAAACTGATGGAGGTGGGAAAAGCAGATGAGAAAAAGGGAAATGGTGCACACAGATACTAAAGAGAAAGAATTACTTCGCCTGGAAAAATATGGTCCTGCACAGGTGGTAGGTGTTAAAGGAATGAAGAAGCTAGCTGAATAAATGATTAACTACATCACAGATTCAGTTTTTATATGGCCGATACATCTCTGCCTTGCTCACAGCGCAATCCCGCACTTATGGAATGTGCCTAATCCATAACCATAACGCTGGCGTGGCAGCATGGACTTATATATCAAGACATTTGCTCCGTATGATAATGCTCATTGTAGCTCACATATCATCAGGTCTGCTGATCCCATACATATAAACAGATGCTCGTGTCACATCTTTTACTACTTTTACAAAGTAGAGAACCACATGGAAAATAGTCAAATGATTTCTTTATTGGCATCCTTATCCTCTCATCATAAATCACAAGCTTGTTAATTTTTAATTTGTGCATATGGCATGTGTATTAAAAACGTAAACACTAATTAACTGCAATGATAAATGACAAGACAAATCTCTTCTCTTCTGCTCTCTTCCCTTCTCTTCTCTTCTCTTCTGCTCTCTTCCCTTTTCAGCGGTTATACAAAATCAAAATGTATACCCACCATGCTTTGTTCTCCGGTTTCACTCAGAACAGTTCTAATGAGAACAAACTGCTCCCTGGTTGAGCCACAATGGCTCCTCCGACTCTGAAAAGAACTAAAATGGCTGAATGGAAATGAGAGGGGCAGAGGAGGTCAGCCCACTGCATCAATTCTCATATTACCACACACACACACACACACACACACACACACACACACACACACACACACACGGGCGTGATCACGCGCACAAATGACTATTGCACATTGAGGTGTCACAGACGCATAACGGTGACAGCAGCCATCTCTCTAACCATCCCTCTCCTCTAATATCATCATTTGAATCTCCTCTCCCTCTTTCTCTCTCTCTCTCATCTCTTAATATTATCATCTGAATAGCCAGCAGGTGATGGGATGTTGGACCAGGGATCAAATTGAGAAAACGTATTAGGAAAAGTGGAATAACTGACCGGTAACCTCATTAGCATATCTATGGCAAAGGCAGGCAAATGGTAATTTATTTATTCATTATTTTATTTACTTTGCTGTTACTTAAGATTGATAAGACAGACTTCACATTATAATTTACAGACTGTATAGCAACGAGCTATTTCAAGTATATATATGTGGCAATATGTCATTGTCAAGTCCCTTATTATCAACTGGGACCAATTTAAACAAAAACAATTGAGCCCATTGTACAGAGTTTAAGTAGCCTCTGTTTTAAACCAGCAGTAGCTATTATTAGTGCTCAAGTTTCTTAATATTTCCCATGAACTACATTTCCTTATCGTCTTTTCTTAAGAGAGTGCCCAACACATGGGAGGGATGGTAGAGGTGGGAAAGATTCCTATGTTTACAACTTGAAAATGTTCACATCCAACGTGTTCTCATCCCAACTCTTCAAATATCACCACTTTGTCAGTGGACTTTCATGTCTAAATATGACCCACCAGATAACCTCATGCATCTTCTGTTGACGTTGTGGGATGGTGTGTCAATTTACACTTATAACATGCATTGTGTCTTTTCAAAATACACTTCCGTTTTTACAGGAAATGTACAGTTTCTGCTCATTAGATGCATACAGTCTTCAAAATACACTGACAACGTTGGTAAAACAGCTTGCTTTTACTGTTTTCTCCTCGTGCAACAAAAGCATTTTGTTAGGTATGCTTTAAACTCAAAAAGGAACTGTACAGTGCCCCCCCACCCGGAGAAAGGTCCAGGGATTGTTGGACCCATCTGTTCAAAAATGAGAAGGGGCTGTCACATCATTGGACAATGACTGACTCAAGGCCGTTGTATGATTGCAGAGTTAGCCGTGTAAGGGTTAAACATGCTGTGCATTGACAAAAAAGCTCGACATCCATTGAACTTGGGTGTATTTACACTGAATGACATGAGCCTTGGTTTGCAGACACTGCAGGTCAAGGTTTCCCATCCATATTAAAAAATAATGATAAATAAAGCCTTGCTATTAAAATTGAAACCTGAATTCAACAAAGTCTTGCAAGGTATTATTTGTTAAACTACAGTTCCCATTATGATTACCACACAGCAGTTTTCACAGGCCTATTCATAACTACCACTGAGGACACTAAGGTCATGCCCATAACATTTTTTATTCTGGGAAACTGGGTGTTTAAGCAACCATGGCGGTTTGAAACCTGTACACAGTGGATATTTTTTAAGCTGATTTCAGTGTTCATATACTAGAATCTGTATCTTTCCAGAAATATCTCATTCCTGGCAGCATGGATAGTGCTTTGAAACTAAATTTAGACTCTTTTGTTGGGTTAATTTTGCTGGTTCATAATCTCCCAGTAATTTCCCAACAAAGATAAATAATAATATCCAGGTAATGTATAATAATAATTAATAACTACTTCATTGAAATACATCTTGAAACGAAACATTGTACAGCTTACTCAATAGATACAGTATAAAAACGCCTTTCTTGTTAATCAAACTACTAAAGTTTATTTAAATTTAAAAGATGAACCCTTTGTTTTTGTCATATAACATTCATTTACTGACCTCCTCTCCAGTTTTGATAGAGTTGCTTTAGTTGAACCTAGTGAAACAGCGCCCCCTCTCAAGTGGTGAAAGGTGGTATTGCACTGCTACAGGGGGCAGGTGAAGGTGATGTCTCTTGATTAGCAGTTTTAGGCATCAGTAAAACGGTGAATAATTAATACTCCGAGGGAAAGTATAAAGGAAATTGTGGTCTCTCACCTATGAAACCGTGGTAAGCAACTTTTTTTTCCAACTGAAACATCCGCGAAAAAGTTTTCCAATGCTGATAATGACTTTAGCTAACGTTACCGTGTTTTTGCGTGAATAGTAAGCTAGCAGCAATGGAGGGTGGATTTCTGGTAATTTCCTGGTAACCAGCTGCTTAGAATGAGTGACTGAGAAAATAACTGCTGTGAGAAGAAGACGGAGAAAGGACACCTGTGGACAGGAGAGAATTTGTACAACCAGCGGAGATGGAGTTGTCTTTGGTGACGGAGCTGAGTCCAGTGGGAAATGGCATGATGTGGTTCCTGAGAACTTTGCCACCATGAGGGACAGGGGACTTCAAATGGGCGGTAAGTGAATCAAACACACCCCTCCTCCGTCTCTGCTGGCATACCTTATGTGGTTGTATGGTTGAAGTTTGACATTGTGCACCAACATTTGGTCAGGGCCTGTTGCCAAGTGATGTAGAGTTCTCCACTTTTACATTCATGATATAGGCTATAGTCAGTTGTCAAGTCATCAGTTTGAAAGTGTGTGATTTGTGATAGGTTGCAGCCTGTGAAGAGGTCTGGTGCTTTTTCATCTTTGCATGCTGTATCTAATTAGTTACCAGCTTTAAAAGGTAGCCTACTGTGTTTTTGTGTTTGATGTTTTTTTGACTTTTTAATGTAATTTGTCAACCAGATTGGGTTATCTGTGATATTCCCTGACTGCTAATTGGAATAAGAGACGTGTAAGTCATGTATCTGTATGATATATGCATTTTTATAACATGAACTTGTCTAAATGGGGTCAAAAACGTCCTTTGTGGTTAGTAGTCTAATCTAAACACATTCATCGTTCTCCAGTAACAAAAAATGTATTTTTCGCTGGTAAAAAATAACTCGCCACAGTTGCGAGTGGTCTTAAAAATTTACCAGCCAGAGACAAAATCTACCTGTAATTGGCGAGTGGCGAGTGTTAGTTTTTGACCCTGGTCACAATACAATATTCTGCTGGGATACCTTTGGTCCTGGCATTTATGTAGATGCCACTTGACATGTGCTAACCACCCAAACACTGTTTCAGACCAAGTGCGTCCCCCCCATGGCAACTGCATTGCCTGATGACAGTGCCCCCCCCCTCCAGCAGGACAACGCACCATGCCACATGGCACAAATTGCTCAGGAGTGGCCCCAGGAGCATGACAAAGAGCTCAAGGCCTTTACCTGGCCTCCAGATTCCCCAGATCCCAATCTTATTGAGCATTCATGGAACGTGGCGGTACCTGAGAGACACCCCTGATCTACAGTGGGGCCTCCTTGGGTTGGACTTGGCTCTGATCTGTAAAGGCGTGAACACAGGAATTCTGGGGGTTGTCCTGTGGTGTCAGGCACCAAGATGTTGGCAGCATATCCTGTGAGTCCTGTGGGTTGCAAGGTGGCATACCAACATGTGCCACCAATGCTTGATCAAATTGGGATCTGGCTAATTTGGAGGCCCGGTCGAAGCCTTGAGCTCTTTGTCACGTTCCTCAGACCATTCCTGAGCAGTTTTTGCACTGTAGCATGGTGCTTTGTCCTGCTGTCCCAGTCCGTACCGTTATTATAATCTATGATGCTCAAAAACGAAGCCATTGACCCTCTCTGTGCTGCTATTGATACAGCCATATCTGAATTAGTTGTGGCCCCTTATACCAAGCTGGTGATTTTATACCCACAAAGACTTGTGGAAACTGCTATTTAGTGAAGGCCACTGAAAAACAAATATTGGTAGGTTAAATAGGTTTTGGCTTTTCTCTACAAGAAAATTACAATCCCTGTCAGTCAGCATACTTTTGTATACTGTATGGATGTAGGCTAGTAACTAGTAATTTAGTAAGTCAGTGTGAATTTGAATCAGGTTTTCTGACATCTGCAACAGAACTTAGATGTTCCAGTCTCACCTCAGAAGTGATATTTCCATAAAACAGTATTGACCTATACCCTTAGCTTTAGGCCTTTATCTTTAATCAAGTTTGAGTAACACTACCTTCTTCCTGTTTTGTGCCATTAAGCTGATTTCAGTATTTCAAATCTGGCAGACAACGTATGTAAAATGCTGCATAGAGACCAGTCAAGATGGCTTGTCTTCTCAATCATCAGTCGTCTCAATCGTGTGTTTATATTACCTGAGACAATGTCTCAAAGATAATGCAGTAATGATTAGTTTCTGTAAAAACAGTACAGATAGCACCTTTAAACCAAAGACACCTCAGGATGTTCTGTACCCGCTGTCTACCTCACTTGAGACTTAAAATCTGTCTTTCTTCAGCTCACCTTGTCTCTGTTTCTCTCTATTTATGTTGGTCACTCTTTCTCCTCTCTCACATCTCGTTTCCTCTGAGGAGTGCTAGTGAGCGGCAGAGGAATCATAGAGCCATCAAAGGTTGCCAGCTGTAGGAAATGTCTTCATTTGCAGCATGCTAGTCTGACACCTGAGCTCCAGGCTTCTGTGTGTATGACTGTGTCCGTGCCTGCTTGCATGCGTGTATATGCATGTGTGCGTATGACTGATAGTCAGCCATCCCAGCTCCCCAGCAGGTCCGTCTTTAAATTGTCTCTGTGTGTTTTATAGCTCTGTGTGTGTGTGTGTGTGTGTGTGTGTGTGTGTGTGTGAGTGTGAGGCTGTGGGCCTGTGCCCCATCCATCAGCGTTAAGATGGCACATTACTGTTAATGAATGATATTTGTGTTCAGCGTGTATGTCAGGAGGGAGGACCAGGGAAGCAAAACAAGCCCTCCCCAATCACCTCACCTCCAGCCTCCTCATTTTCTTTGTCAGTCTCTTGCCTGTTTTACATTTTTAGGAATTTATTCAGCTCTTGGGCTAACTTATTTGAGCTGTTGCATATAAACAGCAATTTTTGTGTTTTTCCAACCGGAGTTACGTGTCAACATGGCCGTTCATGTACTGAGTGGATTTTCGTGACCAATGAAAGACTTATAGAGGACCATAATGTTAGTTTTGTATGTTTTAGCACTAAACTTTCACAATCACATAGTTCACATATTTTGAATATTTTCTGAGGGACTATAGATCTATTGATATCCTTTGACCAAGTAGCCATCGGTTGTTTTTTTTCATTTCAAATAGGTATGAAAATCAATTTAAAAGACTTAAAACTTGCTTGAGGTAGTCTATACATCCCACAGTGAAGGTGACTCTTGTTTTTTAATGAAAGTGAACTTATATTGTGTGGAGATGCAGTTTCATACTGTGAATTTATGGATCAAAGTTAGCCACCAAAGAAAATGTTTTTAATTTTAATGTAATTTTCATTCATCTGTGTTTTCTTGTTTGTGTTTTTTTGTCCTCTGATTTTGATTTACCTAAAATGGCCAGGGAGTGCAATCATTTGGCAAGAGAATCTCAAAATCTATGTGTTAAAACTAGAGCTAGGCTGACGTATTGGCCCATATTAGTTTATTACAGGTATGATGGTGGATAAGAAACAAGAAATTGCAGGACAGGAATGCCAAACTAAGTTTTAAATCATTGAAACAGTGTCACTATCATGTAGTTTGTCCATGTTAGAGCACTACAAGTTGATTATCACTCTGTTAAATGTTATGCTCATTATGTATCTTGGTCAGAGTTACAAACAAAACACAAACAAACCTAAAGAAACCATATCAGTTGTTGTCGCTTTCAACTGTTTGTTACTTTTGCTGTTGATACTGGAGGATACATTGTTATCAGATATTTCAAACTCCCATATGTCAATATTAGTATCGGCCTTAAGAATCCAGTATCGGTCAGGCTATAGTCAAATATGTGTGCTATATTTACATATACCAACAAGGGACGACTCTCAACTTTAGCGCTAGAAAACAGTAATGTGATTTGAAAATGTGATGGACTGTGTTGGATTTCTTCTTAAGGTTTGGTTTTCATACTGTAGTGAAATCTAGAGAGAATCACTGGCTGAATTGAAACTAAGAAATTATTATTAAAATTTATAGTATGACTTCAAAATGATGAACAGCCTGTTACACACCATGAGCTTAGAGATGCAACACCATTAGTTAAGTATTAGTAAAGTTGTGTTAATAAGATATCTGCTTTTTTTTTTACACACTGTTTTTACAGCAGTGGCACTACATACAAATAAATGTAACATTGCATTGAATATTAGTTGGATCCAAAGAGCAGTAACGTTTCTTTTTCTTTGTGTTTTTGGCATGTGAGAAATTGGTAAAAGATTTAAGGGCCAATGTGCTAACACACTTCTCTCCTAGTAGGTCAGCCGCACTTAAACATAGCATCCATTTTAAATGGCTTATGATAAAAACATCCACCACAAATGAGGCTCTCTCCATGCCTTCTCACTCTACTTATAGCCTCTACTTTTCTGTCTTGCCTTCCTCCGTCCAACTTTCCTATCCTTGGCTCTTTTCTCCTCCACCTCTGCCTCTCCTCTAATACCCTCTGTTCTGTCCCACCCCTCCACCTCTTCGCCACTTCTCATTCCCCTCACAGTTCTCCATCATGCCACAAAGAGACGTTTAACAGAGCTAAGTGAGGTGTGAAACTTCAAGTATGGAATGAGATTAGTGCCAGGAGACATTGTGTTTGAATTGAAGAAGACTACCTGGTGTTAGTGAATCTTGTGGTCTTAGATTTAACAGAGTTGTTTTAGATGAATCCAGTTATTGTGGAGGATAAATTCATAATGTGATATATTACTGATCCCAGTGGGGAAATTGTCAGCTTCTCCACAGGGAGATGAGAGGTCAGAGGTCAGGGTCAGCTACAGAGCAGCAGTTGTGGAGCTGGTGGGGATAGTGGCTTGCTCAAGGACACTAAACCAGGGCAGGGCTTCCTGAAATAAGAGCTGTGATACTGCCTTAGAGGTGACCTAGATGATTTTGTTCCATGAGTCGTCACTCACCTTGAATACAACTGATTAAATAGTAATACAAAATAGCAGCTGGTTGCACACAAAAAAGTTCACATAAACCTTATCTGGACTCTTATTTTTTATCACAAAATAGTTTATATCTAGATGAGGTGATATGGAAAACTACTACATTTGAAAATGTAGGTTACATGGTGTTGTTCTTTTTTTCAGAGTAGAACTTACACTTCATTTTGAAACTCTGACTATATTATCGAGAAAGATATAGCTGTGAGTTAAAGGGGACATCATTGTCCTTCAAACACCGCGTATCTCCAAGAATCACACAATGGTGTCATAAACTGGTGAAAATTTGTACCATTTTACAGTCAATTATCAAACTTTTCTGCACACTGGAGACAGTGTCACCCATCAATTGGTGTCGTCTATCAGTTCTCGTGAAAGGAGGGTAAAGTGAGAATATCAGGTGTCAGGACACCAGTGGGAGTCTTACTGTGTCGAAGAAGCTCATAATCCACTGCTCACAAATTGTTATGAGGTTGAGTGCTGATGCAAGCAGAAGCACTGTGACTTTATGAGTGAGATGGGTGAGAGAGATATCTCAAATGAGGTGTCAGTAATATGCAGAACCAGCTATGTTAAACCCCTATGGTCCAACCAATTATTAAAAAGCAAAAAATCGATAATGTTAAGGAAACATGTTTATATTATTAGCGAGTAGCATTATCACCTTTTTAAATACAAATAAAAAAAAATCTAATTATTACATGAATTATATTTTAAATATAAATATCAAATCATTTGTGAATTATAAATAAGTTCCATTTATTTCCAGTCTTTAGAAGAAGAATTTTCTGATGTGACTTACCGACCTTTACATTTTAGAACATGCCTGCTGCACAGCAGGACAGAGGCAGGATGGATGGATGGATGAATAGACATGTTTTCCCAGTGTCGGGCAGGGTGACAGCGCTCTGTCACACAGGCCCCCAGTAGATGTCACTCACTCATTAGTGAATGATGTGTGAGACCAGCCAGCGACAAGGCGCAGTCAGCAGGCCTTGACAGAAGAGTGAGAACATGTAGTGAACATATTACCTCCTAATATTAAGAAGTGCCTAACCAACATTCAATTACACTCCCATTTTGCATCATATAATGTGTACTATCACTGACTGATAACTAAAATCTTACTAATAATGCGACTCCTTGCCATCTGGAAAACCTGCTAAAAGCAAATCCTTTCATAAGAAAAATGCTTAATCATATTTCCACTGTGTTGGCTAACATACCACAGAGGAAGACAACTGACAGCATGAGGAAATGACATACGGTCAATGGTGTCAACTGAATTTCGAACCCACGTCATTGTCTGGAATTAATACATGGGATGTGCTCCTAGCCTCAGTGATCCACAGCACAACCTCCAGTTAACCCCTGATGTTCATGTCCTGCCCTGTCTGCCCATGTTTACGGGCTTCACCTTGACCAGCGTCAAAACATTGTATGAATGTGTCAAACAGGAAGCTAACATTAGCTCATCGTCAGGCTATTTCCTATGACTGTATTGAGCTGTTAACAAGCTGAATAACGGTCGCACAGTGCTGGGAAAATTGGGCAAGCAGTGGGAGGAGACAGGGAGGAATTGAGGAAGAGGATGGTCAAGGGACAGGAGAGGGGGAGTAAGACTGAGGAGAGGGAGAATGGGCGGGGATGAAGAGAGGGAGACTGAGGTGTCAGGGAGTTGAGCAGAGAGAGTGGGTAATGGGTGAAGTGAAGGATACAGGTGTGGTAAACATCCTGTGGAGCTCTGTGTCAGTGTTTGTCTTTGTCAGCACCAAGCCACTGGACGGTGGAGCAACAACAAGAGAACAATCTTGATTCACTGTTTGGGATGACGCTGTCTGGCAAACAGGCAGGGGTGTGTATGCAATTGGGTGAAACACAATATATTTTAACCCTGCACTACTTGTGGCTAAAACTTGGTATCTACATATGCTTAAGGCTTAAATTTAAGAATGAACATTGCGACTGTTTGCCTATCGTAAGTATGATTTTGGTATCAGGACTCTTACTGAGTTTGTTCCAAACTGGGTGTTTGGAACAAATAAAATTAAAGTGTGTGGTGTGAGAGTATTTTAATCATTTGCCTTCTGATCCAGTATAGCTGCTTTTTGTTCTCATTACTGTAAGGTTATTGAAACATTTTTTAGCCGGAAATAGGACTGTTGTGGAAGAAATAACAAAAATGTTGTGTCCAAATATAAAAACGCATGGTGTGCTATAGTGAGCATTATTTTGTCAGTGCAGAGCAGAGCCACAGCACATCTGAAGTTCACCTCACTTCACTGCCTTCAAGTTTCCACTGCAGAATATAGTCCTTGTTGCCTCTCTTCAGTCAATCCACTGTCTTATCCATATTTAACATTTTTCCCACATCCCAAGTAGATGAATTTAAAATGTGTGTTTTGTTTTATGAGCAGTCTAAAACCTAAAAGATACTGAGTTTTTTTTAACATACATGACAAAGAAAACAACCAGCAAATGTTCACATTTGAGGGAACATAATGTGTTTGATGCAATTTATGTTTCCTGATAAGACTACTTTTCAGATAGAAGTTTAGTTGGGATTTTTCAGTAATAAAAGTCCTGGATTCTTTTACAGTATCTCAATTTGTTAAGTGAATGATCTCCAGTAAGACTTTAACTACAAAACAGAGCTTGTGGCTGTTAGTAATGAGATGTAACATCCTCAGTTTAATGGACTTTCAGGATCTTTGTTTGTCTATAATTCAATTACAACAACACAAGGATGTGCGTTCAGTGCGGATATAAAGAGGGAAAGGTCGCTGGAGTATTGTGGGAATACACATTCATTTGAGAGACTGTGACATATCAGTTGTGTGCTCTTTGGGCCTGAATCCACGTGGCTCAGGGGGTAGGAAGTAGCAGAGTCAGAAACAGGAAACAGGAAGTTATTAGCCAGGATGATCTGAACACACTGGGCTGTGGAGTACATCAAGAGAACAACAACAGACACACACAGCATCTGGCACTGTGTGTGTGGGCATTTGTGTGTGCGCATGTGCGTGTGTGTACATTTGTGTGCAAAAAGGAGGAAGAGGAAGGCATTTGAGACAGAGACCAGACTGTACTATCCTGAAACCAAAGAATCCCAACACTTACATCTTTGTTTGTGTGTGTGTGTGTGTGTGTGTGTGTGTGTGTGTGCGCGCGTGCGCGTGCGCGTGCATGTAACCATGCTGAACTTGTAGTTCAGTGCGGCTGTTCCAACACCTGCAGTATCACAGTCAGTCATCACAACACAGAACTTCCTGAAAACATCACAACACTCAGGTAAACTTCCAAAATATAGGAAATACAGGAAGCACCTGAATAAATGACAGCATGAGAGTGTGTTGACAGTGTTTGGAGCATTTTCCTGCCATCACTCAGGTAGACTAAACTATGTTAGCAGAATAAGGCAAAACCAATAAATATGAAATACATATCAAAACAGAAACCTCTTCTGTGTGATACAGCAGGACAAAGATGATGTAAACAGATATTTAGAAAAATGTTCTTTCTCATGATTATTAGCTTGATGTGAAAAAGCCTGTTTTCATGAGATCACAAAACAATTATCTGCTGACAAAATAATATCTTTGTTTTCTTATTAAGTTTAGGATATTATGAATGGGAGCAAACAAAGCTTGTTTTGTCAAAATCAGGAAATAATTTATCTTCTAGACTCCAGTAACTAGACCAGTGTTTTGATTACTGTGCTAAACTGCTGATTATTGGGCATAGATTGGTCTACGGCAGTGTTGGGGAGTAACTACTTACATGTAACTAAGTTAAACTACAAAAATGTAATTGTAATCAGTTACACTTACCGAAAGCTTCATTCAGAAACTTAACTTCATCATAAACACTGTTGTTCCCGTGTCCTCAGTACACCATGAGTGAGGACATTTTGACCCAGTGGAAGTGAGACCCTCAACAAAACACAAGCTGTGAGACTGATAGAAATAAAGTAGTGACCTCACTTGGGGTGGAGATCAGGCCGTGTTGTTCAGGATGTGAAGTACACTGATGTGACATCATACTACAGACTTGGTATAGAGTGTTTAACTTTAGCTGATCCACAGTTTGGAAGATGAACTGGCTGATTGGCTGAGCCGTCTGTTTGTCTCACTGTCTAATTAATCAGCTGACTACCAAGCAATTCTGATAGTATTGTTGCACTAGTTTTCCGCCCATAGAGTCAGATACTGAAACAATACACACACGCACACGCTGACATACTGGCTCAATAGGCTCCTGGATGTTCCTATATTCCTTACATAGAGCTCTACCAGGCAGGTGTTTCCCCTGACGGAGAGACGGGAAAGCAGGGTCAGAATGAACTGGCAGTGTATATTTGTGCTTGTGTCTAGCAGGGCCAGCTGCCAGTAAGCACCTGTGTCCTCTGGCTTGGCGTGTTGTTTATCTGCGTGTTAGCTGGCTCTGACTTCCTGTGGACACGTGTCTGTTTGACTGGACAGCTAGACCAAAGAAACCGGGGGGCATTCCTGGTTTTGAAGCTTAAAAAACAGTTTCTTTGGGGTTGAAAGCTGGCTGATGCAGGAAACTCTCTCTGAAACACAAGTGACTGAAATTACAAATAGTCATGTCTCCAAATTCTGAGTGAGCAATTTCTCATCTTTTCTCAATACATTCCTCTATCTCTGTCCTTGGATCTCACACTATTCTCCAAACATTATCCAAATAAATTTGGCTGCCTGCTTTAGTTATTTGCATTATCATTCACTCTTGATAGCAGGAATAGTTAGGGTTTTCCCAAATAAAGCTGACCTTTTTTTCTGAGAACCTTGACCACTTGCTCCCTGTTTTTCACGCCCACATGATGAGAGGACACCAAAACGATCGAAACCCAAACCTTGAACGCGGGTGTCGTGGATAGTCCTTCTCGCCTCCTCTATCTCTTCTCTCTCTGCCCTCCCTCCATCCATCCCCTCTAATCCTGATGGTGTTAATTGAAAGTCAGGAGAGGGCACTCTTGCGGTTTCATTATTAATTTAACACTCAGGGTAACTTAAAGTGCAATTTTCACCCACATGTGGAACAGAAAAATCAATGGCCACAACAGCAGTGAGCATCAAGGTTGATTACTGATGCACGGGGAAAGACGGGCAAGACACCAGCTACTTGAAGTGAAAGAGTGACGTGTGTGTGTGTGTGTGTCTGTGTCTGGTGTCTGGGTGGTTTTTGCTAAGTGTTTCAGATGCGTCGACCCTGTTTTGACACCTCTTTCTGTAACACAAAGCAGTGAGTAAACACAAAGACATTATCAGCTGATTAAAAATGACACCTGATGGTGGCGTGGGTGTATTCCTGTGTGTATACAAGATTGTGCATTCTTTCATTCATCCTCATGTGTGCAGGGCATGCATTTAAATCTTGTGTGTGTACTTCTCCATGTTTAATTGTGCACATACATGACTCGGTGTGTTATTACCTCTAGCTGTGCACTGATCGGCCCTGTGCTGAGGATTAAATGGGGGAAATAAAGGTATATTGCTCAGTAATGCAATCTGTCCTACAAGTTGAGAGATGAGCAGGCTGCCCTTTGCGCTGAGCGGACTCGCAGATGATTTAGAGCAAGCAGATGGAAAATTCTAATATGTTAGCCTAACCCCGGATGGCTAAGAGCTAATTTATTTCAAACCCTGCGCAAGAATTACAGTTTCCTTCCTCGGATGCCCCTTTTTGCACTTCTCACTCTCCTCATCCTCTTCACTCCCAAACACAAGAGAGGAAAGTAGCCAAGATATGCAGCGAGGCGGAAGTCAAGTGTTAAACTAAAGTATATTTAACCCACCACAAAGCACCAGTTTGTAGAATTTATTCCTTCCTTGAAGTCAAAATTGAACTCCATTTAGGGTGCAGCAGTTAATTGAAAATATGCCACTCTGAGGCAAGGTAAAAACACAGTAGAAAAGGGATAAACTGACAATTTATAGCGAGTAGATTCTCTGCCAAGAACGTTACTCTCCTCATCCTTCCATGATGTATGTCTGTACTTTTATTTTAGGCAATTTCGAGTGCTTTAAGCGTTAATTTGGTTATCCTAATTTATGACCAAGACATTATGCGTTTGTTACTGAATTAGTTCTTGATTGAGGACCACTAATAGCCCCCCTTCTTGCCCTCTCTGCCCTCACCTTCAAATCCTGCTGCATGCAAACTTTACATAAACATGCTTGTTCTCACCTACAATAAGAAAATGCCAATGTAAATGCCAGGAAATACACAGGCACATGCAAGAACACGTACCAACACAATTATCCTGTTAATTAACACAACACACACTCGTGCAGAGATGCACATATACCCAACTTTGTCCCCTCCCCCTCGTTTGCATCTAGCTGAATGAGGTATTTCAGCATGATCAACCCTAAGTGGACATGTCTGTCTTGATAAACACTTTATGCAGATCAGCTTCCACTTGTTTTCCCTTTCTTGAGAGAGGGAGCGAGGGAAAGAGAAAGAGAGAAATAATACCTCTCTAATTGACCCATTTGGCTGCTTCTCTGCCCACAGGAGGGGGCCTCGGCTTTTAATGTTTGATCGGCCTAATTTCCCCAACACATCATTAGTGGCCATCTTCAGCCTCGACTCTTAATAACCTCTTTATGAGGCGAGTGGATGCCGTTAAAAGTCTTTGTCTCTCTCATCTCTCTCATCCCTCTCCCCGGGTCCCAGACCCTCCTCGTCCTGCTAATTAAGTCAGATGTTTCAAAATATGGTAATGGGGCCTGGACCTGTTTGAATTGGATAAGCAAGCGTCTCCTGGACTCTTCCACCATTTACATAATTTCATTATCAGGTAAAACACACTAATTGTTGAGTGTGGGTGTTTGTGTGAGGGAGTGCATGGACAGGGTGAGCCAGCGGTTCCTTGGCAGAAATGCAGCACTAATTACAAAGCGAGTGGCAGCGCTCCAGAGCCAGGGTGTGTAAAAGCAACAAGCCATTTACACAGAGGCTAATAGATTCCTGAGCGCCGGCCCGGCCATTCCAGCAGTGTAGGGCAACATTTTCAGAGCAAAGCTGATGTTTTATTACACATTGTATCCTAATAATAGGTCAGTGCTTACAATCTAATGCACAGAGCAACAAGCCACTTATTCCCATTCATTTAGCATCAGCAGCAGCTTCATATGCGGTTTGTGAAACTGCTTCTCTCCCCATGTCAATGTGGAACAAAAAAAAAATCACAATAAATTTATCAGTATACATGAAATGTATAGTACTGAAGAGGCCATTTTGCAGCATTTGCATGTACGATACCGGTGTTTAGGTGACAGGCATAGCCATGCTTTAAATTGCTTGCTTTACAGTTTGCTGAATCCTGTCCTGCCTAGAAGCTCTTACTGAATACACACTCCAAAAATGGTCTAATCAGCTGCTTACGAAAGGACGAAATACAAAATAGCTTTTGGCTACAGTGACGGGAGCCTTACCTCCATCTGTATAGGACACAGAAGTACCACATTGAATCTACGTCAGTGTTTCTAAAGCTGGAGATTAACTAAAATTGCTATTGTCCTTCATGAGAAGATGCCAGGATCCAAAGTGAAACTGTATTTCTTGAAGTTGAGAAAAGCAAGAACTTCTAACACTGTACATCTAATATTGTTTTCATGGTTTCTGGTGCATTGCCAATTAATGACAACATGTTGACATCCTGCTTGGTGTGTGTGTGAGTGTGTGTGTGAGAACCATGTGCTTCCTTTGTCGTACCGCCTGCAGTGTTTTTGTCCAGACATCACAGACAGCTGTGACCGTCTGCCTGTATCACGCTACCAAACTTCCCCTACCTACAAAACAACATACTGTAATCTTGCCTGTTTTAGACACTCAGCTGATGATTACTGACACAGACTTACCAGGACACATCAGTGTGAAGAAAGAATGACTACACATGCAACTTTCTAGTCTGAACAATGATAATGGTTGATTATGAGAAACCCTGCATTTTGTTCAGTAGCAACATTCTTACACTTACAATAACAATGTATTTCAATACCTGCACATGGCAAATGGTTAAGATATGGATATGGTTATTCAACTGAAGCATTTAGTTAAGGTTTAGAAACAATTGTCATGTTTTAGTTGAGGGAAAGGTCACTTTAATGGTTGTATAAATAATCAAGCCCAGAGCTCTAGTGTCAGAGTTGCCATTGTCTGTTACACTGTAAACCTCCACACCCTTATTTTTCAGTGTGCTATAAGATTGTCATACTACTTGCATTGGCATTATAGAGAGGCAAGGCTCTCCTCGTCCAGTGAACAACCATGAAACCTAGGGGTGTAACGGTACACACAAGTCACGGTTCGGTACGTACCTCGGTGTGGGGGTCACGGTGCGATACGGGTTCGGTACAATGGGAAAAAAGCAACAAAAAGTCACATGTATTACACTAGCTTTTTTTCATTTATTTTGAACAGACACCAATTGACTGTAAAACTAAAAACCATCTCCTGTTATAAAAGTAAAAAAAATAAACAATAAAACACTATTGCTCCTGCAAGCTTGTAAATGGCGTGGCATGTTTTTTTCCTTGCACCAGTGATAGACATATCAGGGTGATGCCGTCTTATATGTATTAACATGTTTGATGTGTTTCAGTGTTTCCCCTACCATTATATAAGGGGGGGCACCCCGCCCCCCCCAACGGCACCCCTTGCCCCCCTTGAAGGTCAAGTTAATTGTATTTAATTTTATTTAGTGCCACATCACAACAGAAGTCATTTAAGGTTACCTTTCCTATAGAACATGTCTATACCCTGTCCTTTTATTAAACAAACTAAATAGCCTTATGTTATTTCCCTTATGTTATAGCCTTATGTTCAAATTTCCCTTTGGGGACAATAAAGTATCTATCTATCTAGCTATCTAGCTATCTATCTAGCTATCTATCTAATTTACACCATGGCATATCATTTCTGTCTCTACACAGTGCACGTTTACAATCCTCCTCTACTCTCCGTATCTCGCAGGGCGGAGTTCCGCCCCAATGCGCGCGCGCGCACACACACACACACACACACAGACACGTGCGCACGCACTTACAGGTGAGCACATTAGAACGCAGCTCGGGCCGCATTTTCCTAACAGAAGAGTCCGACGCAGTTTGTTACCTGGCATTGTTATTGCTATGGACAGTGTAACATGCTGCTTGCACAGCAGTGCAGCACAGCGCTGAACACACACTCAATTGGAGCGGAGCTTGTGTTGCTTTCAGGCGTTGTCACGTAAATAACAAATTCCTGGATTGAAGTGAGGACTCGACTGCACCGAACCGTGACGCCCGTACCGTGACGGCACGGGACGAATACAAATACTGTTACACCCCTAATGAGACCCCATTTCAGGAAAAATATATTTTTGATCCCCTTTGAATTTTGCCATGAATTACACGTTTGTCAATTTTAAAGATAATTTTGCAAGTAAAGAGAGTCATACTTAGCAGTGAAACTATTAAAGTATAAGACTTTAGTTATACTTGTTTAGACTACACACCCAGTTGCGTAGATGACATTTGGGATGTATTCCCACGAGCAACAGTTCTTTTGCTTTCCGGCTGATAAAAAGACTAGTTGCTGGATAAAACCCATCAGGTAAGATAACATTACATTTGTGGGTCAAACTTTACCTAGCTAGCTAGCAAGTCAGCAACATTAGCTTACATTACTGGTGTTGGTGACGTATATTGTGTGAGATGATTATGTAGTTCACTAAAAAAAACTGAATGGTAATACAACAAACCTACAACAAAGTGCAACTGTGTTGACTTACAAAATATTTTTTTTAAATTGACAAACATCATATATGTAATTCATGGCAATGGTTCAAATGGGATCTGCCACTGTTATGCAGTGAAGATATTTTGGTAACTTAATTTAACGTGTACGAAACAAATAGGTATGTAGTAAGTAAAAGCACAAATCAAGGCAGCCAGTCACACAAAAGCAATTGTCAGGTGCCCACATGAACCCTGAAACGAGTTTTGCTTCCTCCTGTCATACTGGCCATAGAGACATACCTTCTTAATGTGCTTTCAATGGAAGTGATGGGAAACAAAATCGTCAGTCCTCGTTTTGGGCGCAAATGTATCCCGAAGTTAATCTGAAGTTATTATGTGGCTTTAGCAGTCTGAGTTGATCAAATCAAGTGAACTCTTAGTGATTTACAAAATGCCTCTTTTGTTGGCCTTGATACTGTTTTCTTACTAAGCTGCAGTGGTCGGATAGTAACAAAAACCCAATTAAATAGATTAAAAAGATTGTAACTATTGTTTTAAGACTGACTTTTAAAAGTTACGAACTTACTCTTTCAACCTGACGTTTGTTTGTAATGCTTCTCCATTGTGTAGTAGTGTTCTTGCTGAAGTCAATTACACAGGATGTACTGTGCAGCACCATTGTTTGTTAAAAGCTTTGAGTCATTTTTATGCCTCCACACTGGCGATAGCCATGGCCGAAGGCATTATGTTTTCAGGTTGTTTGTCTGTCCCATTCTCATGAACGTGATATCTCAAGAACGCCTTGAGTGAATTTCTTCAAATTCGATACCAAAGTTCACTTGGACTCAACGATGAACTGATTAGAATTTGGTATTCAAAGGTCAAGGTCAGTGTGACCTCACAAAACATGTTTTTGGCCATAACTCAAGAAGTAATATGTCAGTTATGACAAAACCTCACACAATCTAATAGGATATAATGATGAAGTGATGATGTTGTATATCAAAAGGTCAAAGGTCAGCTTCACTGAGACATCAAAATGTTCTGCAAAAACACTTCTCTGGTCATTACTCAACATCATATCTCAGGAACAGAAAGGGAGCCATTTGCTACAGATACTGAATTGGTGACAGTAATCTTGGGTGACCAATTTGAAACTATGCTGATTTTATAGATCTTCTGTGCTGCTGGGGGAAGATGTGTATGAAGCATCCATGTTTTCACAGACATTGATGTAAACTGAGAAACTTGACTGGTGCGCAGAGGCATACAACCACGGGGTGGTACTTCTAGTAGCATTACTGTGACTAATATATGACTTTTTTCAAATTCCATCGATCAAATAAAGTAAATCTTTTGATCAAAGTATTTACCTCTCAGTGTTTGTCTGTATATGTGTGTGCATATTTACAAATTAATGAGAAATACACAAATCCCCCCTCGTTAAGTCATTTTTTACCCGTCCATGTCTCCACCTTTGATGAGACATACACACTGATTCCACCCAAGTGTCCGCATCCTAATCCACTCCCTGACAGCCAGGAATTCGTATGTGTGTGTGTGTGTGTGGATGGCCATCTGAGGCCAAGCATGGGGAGCCCTCTCTCGTCCCTCTATTTCTGCCATTTGCCATTTACACCAAATGGTTATTAATTACCAGACAGGATGAGACAGGGAGGAGCCAGCTTGTCCAGCACTGGCATCAAGGTGTCAGGCTGCTGGTCTGTATGCTGTAAAGCACGTCTAATTTAAACAACCATTTCATCTTGTGCATGAACATCGGACACAATTTCGTCATTTCATAATTAGTGTATAATAATTTACTAATTTATAATTCACTGTGTTTAAAGAGTGCGAATGTCGACTCAAGACACATGATTTATACAAGTGCAGTTATACTTTGTTTTAAAAGAATAATTTGACATAAACTTGCATATTTTCATTCTTTCTGAGAGTTGGATAAATAAATCAAGACCAAACTCAAGCCCTGAAGCACAGGGAAACGGTTTTCCTTGCTCTCTCATTAGTTCAAGAACACATCTAAAGCTGACTAATTGACAGTAATTTACATGTTGTTTCTTGTTTGTTTGACCCATACATAAACAACAAGGTGTCAATTTCTTCTCCTCAGAGAGTGCCAAGGGGATTTAATGCTAAGGGATCTAACAGTCATTGAACAACTTATTTATATTTAGGCTATACTCAGTCATGTGCACTTCATTTGTTCCCAGTGCAGCTGAAAAAAGTGTCACTGTTGTTGAAGTAAGGTGGAATAAGGTAGACTACTTCGATCAAGAAATTGACTCCTGGTTTTGAAAAAGAAGTTGATTTGCATTGGAAGCAAGTGGAATTACCATACTACCTCGGCAGCTTTTTTCACTTCATATAAAATAAGATGGATATTTTTAAAAAATAACACATACACACACTCTGTCCCTCTTTTGCTCCTTTTTCTGTTTCTCTCTTTCACACAATGGGCTGACACCACATAGCTCTTCATCAGGTGCTGGCCGTCAGGGCCTCTTGCACGTGCAGACGATTACCTTGTCCCCTGATTGCCACCACACAGGGAGGGGGAGGGTTTTTTCTTACAAATTAGTGGATAAATAGATACCCCAGCACCACTGCCACTATTCACCCCTCCTCTCCACTACCAACTCCACCCATCCACCCTGTGCCTAATGACGGGGGCTGGGGAGCGGTAATGAAAAACTATACATCACAATCAGCCGGACAGTCCTATTCATGGCTATGCATTATGCTCACTAGTCATAATCATTGCTGCGGTGACAGAGGGAGAGATGTGGAGAGAGGAGAGGAGACAGAAGGAGAGAAGAGAGAAAGAAACAAGGGAGAGAGAAGGAAATAGATGGCAAAAGGAGAAGAGAGTATGATAGAAAAAAAAGAGATGGTGTGAAATGGTCTGAAGAGGAGAAATTATGAAATTGTAGGTAAGAAAAGGAGGAAATGGAAGGAGAGAGTGCAAAGGAGCTATGACGGAGAGAAGTAGAGGGAATGAAACTCAATCAGGGCAGAACAGGTGCTGGTCTTTCTTTATCTGCTCTGTTTTTTAGCATTACCTCTGTAATGAATGCACTGCATACCAGCATACTACTTCTGAAGTGTAGCAGTGTTACCTGGCTGAGAGACTATTTTTTTCCTTGGATTAGTAGTGAAATAGTTGTTATGAGGATCTGAGGACTACTGTAGGCAGCACCAAATTCACATGATGGATATTAGACGATAGCTATCGTACAATAGTAAAAGGTGTCCTCACCACTCCAGTGCATTGGTATTTTGCAGCATGTGATTTACGTTCAATGGCAACATTTAATGCCAATGCAGGAGGCAGTGTGTCCTTTATGAAATTAGGCAAATACTCTGGGTGTTGAGGTCAGGGTGCATGGGTGTGTAGTTCTTCCCGTCCAAGTCCATCAATTAATGTTGACCTTTTTTTTCAACTATTACCACATTTTTTTCTAACCTTAATCAGGTATTTTAATGGCCTAACCTTCACCATATCTTAAGGCCTTATACACTGTCCGTTAACAGTGATTTTGCTGGTTCATTGCATTTCACTGTGCAAGTTGGCTCTAATAAAATCGTGATTACAATCTGTGTCAGGCTATATGATATCAGATTTAAGCCATGTATGTCAGGTGTGATGAATGCCTGGTGAATTTTGAGGAAAATAAGTCAACTTACGTTGCCCATCTGCATCACTCTTTTGTTTTGAATATGCACAAAGACCAAACAAAACCCTCAAACAAAGAAAAAAAAAAGCCTTGGCCGTAATACTAGTGCTTACAGTGTTTTGTCATTTTATGTCACACCAAGTGTACAAGGGAGCATTGTGTTATGCATGATGTAGTACATGATGAGAGACATGGCACATAATCCTGCAGACTGAGATGCTGTGCGCTACACTGGAATACAAACAGTGACAAAAAATGTTTTGGTGTCCCTGTCCTCTCTGATATATATAAAAAAAAAAACTATTAATTTTGGGGCATTGGTGGCTTAGTGGTAGAGCAGACACCCCATGTACAAAGCTGTTGCCGCAGTGGCCCGGGTTCGAGTCCAGCCTATGGCCCTTTGCTGCATGTCATCCCCCCTCTCTCTCCCCCTTTCACACTCAACTGTCCTATCCATTAAAGGCAAAAAATGCCCAAAAAAAATCTTAAAAAAAAAGAAAACTTAATTTTTAGAATAGAAGAATATCAAATATCAAAGTAATTTTAACCAGATACCTCAGTATTGATATTGTCATGATATTGTAGGGTTGACTTTTGGTGATTTCACAAAATATATACATGATGAGATTTTTGATAGATAATCATCAGTAATGTGGATATATTGACTGAGGCCCTAATTGCACGGGACTAGTAATTCCTTGGGACCTCATGTAATTTAGAAATTATATCTCAACGTCTTCACATGGGGTAAGAGAAGTAGGGCTGTAGTCAACCAAAGAAAATCTTGGTCGATTAAAGTCGTACATAATCTTCAAAAAATCTGCACGTTATTTTTACTTCTGTGGTGGTGTGTCTGTGTCACTCTGCAGTTACACCTCCAAAACACTAGTCGGCGGTGGAGGACTGTGTTAAGTGCTGTAAAGTTTAGTTCAAATCAAACTTTATTTATATAGTTGATTCAAAACTCACATTAAATATGGCTTAATAGAGACCATTTCAAACACAAGTAGCTTATGCAAATTGGCTTCAATATAAATCACAGAACTGACAGACAAACACTTTTCTTTATCTGGACACAGTTCCCCCACCAATACAACATGCTAACATTATTAGCACAAGTCTAAGGCATTTTACATTGTATAAACTAGCCTAGCGTCTAGCAATCTTTTCCTCTTCTCATATAAAACCAGGGACAACAACAACATGTAACAAAGGTAACGGTACATAATTTGGCTCCATTACAACTCACAACATTCACCGACAAAACAACTGTCTTATACTAAACACGTTTTCCAAGCAAATACAACATGCTAATGTTATTAGCACAAGTCTATGGCATTTTACATGGTATAAATTAGCCTAGCGACAAGCAGAGATTTCCTCTGCTCATATGAAGCCAGGTTAAATCCTGAAGTATAAATCCCTGAAGGATAAATCACACACAAGATTTAAAATGCTATTTTAGTGGAGGCTTTACTGTCCTCACAATGTATTGTTTCTTATCTGTGAAATACAAGTAAATACAAGCTTCCTTTCCACTGAGGGACATGGTGTCAGCTTACAGAAACAGACAGACAGGAGGTCTGCGTCACTGCGACGCTGAGCGTGAGGGTGGGCGAGTCCAACTTTCTGTCAACAACGGGGGTGTTTTGAAAACACCCCCATTTTCACAGTTAACTTAGCCTGTCCCCCCGCCGCAGGAAATAATGGATTAATCCTGGAAAGCTGTTGATGTAGCACTTTTCTCCTTATGAAAGTAAGACAGCGATTATTCGACTAATGAGAATTTGGTTGGACGAGAGCATATCGACAAAATAATCGACCAGTCGACCAGGAGACTACAGCCCTAAAGAGAAGTCTACATTTTACTTGAATTTACTGATATTATCCCCCGAAAATGATGCGCACAGTCATTTGTAACTCCACTCTACACAACACAGAAACACTACACAGCACCACGAGTCGTGATGTACAGTGTTAATCCCCATTTTCCTTTAGATTTGGTTTAAACAAACAGAACCGATTCTGCTATGCACTGTCATGTTATCTAACTTTTCATCTTTCAGGATTCTGGTGATTGATATGATCAATTTGAGTTTGCTCTTTCTGCAAATTGGTTTCCAGTATTATCACACAACCCCTTTGTTCGGCAAAATATTGTAGGTAAATTGTGGTGGATTTTTTATTTGACAAATTATGGACATGGCATATTGCACAGGATTATGATCACAGACAATCTCTGCAATCATTACAAATTTCCAGAGGTCGCCAGGTAATACTAGTCTAATGGAAATGGTGGGTAAAGGCAAATAACAGCTAGAACAGTCTGGTAAGTTCAGAAAATGACATCACTTTACTGTAATGCCACCTTTAAAACCAGGAAATGACAACAGTTACGATATCCAAAATCTAAGACGTTGTCTCGTTTCTTATTACAATATTCATTTGATATTGATATAATGCCCAGACTAGGGCTGAACGATATATCATTATCGTATCTATACCGAGATATGAACATGCAAGATACTAATATCCCAAAAGGCAACGATATTGACGATATAATTTCCCCATGAGTCTCCCCAGCTTGACCGGGAGACGTGCTGCTACTAGCAACTTGCTAGTACACACAACACATTTGCGACTAAAAATAGTTTTGTTCGAGCAAATTAAATCATTCAGCACGCTATGTGAGTACAGATTTCAACCAGCAGCAGAAACGAAAGGCGAAACTTACCGGTTGTGGGTTGAATGGGGGTCACAGACGGGAATACGGCGGAGCGCTATGGCCGCCGCAAGATAACGTGGTTTACCGGCGTTTCGCCGTACGTGAAGAGCCTGGTGACGCGAGGCTACCGGCGACCGAGAAGCCCGGCTCCAGGTGAATAAGTTGGTGTCATGACTGCCCAGTAGTACCGGAACAGCCGAGCCGTAGCGGCACACAGGTATGTGACGTGTCAGAGGAGAAACGAGCCGTTAACATTTCCACAAACCTCACCGCACTTTAGGGACTGTTCTTTACTTATGAAGGGACTGTTCTTTACTTGTCAGGGGAGGAGGGTGGCTGGTTGATTTTTATTTCATTTATTTATTTTATTTTGATCCCCCCTATGTTAATCACTTATTGATGCTGTTTTTGAAGTATGAATAAGTCAATAAGTAATTTATTCCATTGAAATATCATTGATGTATTATAGAAAAGTGATTTATCTTTTTATAAATGACAAAAGGCACATCTGCCTAATTTTGGCTGTGGTATCCTGATACTACTCAGAACTGTGATACTTTCACTGGTATCGTACTGTGGGTCCCAATTTTGGTACCGTGACAACACTACCGAGGACTGTATGAACAGTGGCTTGCATTAAAAGACACGGCAGGGACATCTGGGTCCTCCTGTGTCAAGCCCAAGCAAGGTCGGATTGCCAATGCATTCAGTAGCATAATGCCATACCAATTGACGTCCAGCAGGCACAAAGACATTATAAATGCTATAACGTATCATATTGCTACACATGATTCCTGTGTATTCAGTCACTAAAGAGGGCTTCCAGAAAATGGCTCGTTTTTTTTTTTAAATTTTTTTATAAAGAATGCTTAGTTTTCACTGAACCCATAGTCATATCGTATCGTATCGGTATCGAGATATCTGGCATAAATATCGAGATATGAAATTTTCTCCATATCGGTCAGCCCTAGCCCAGACCCAAAACAGAATGAGAGAATGTGGCAGCATTGCTAAAAAATAGTCTGACAGGGCAGCAAACAGGACAGAAAATCATGGAGGTTACCAACAAAACCCCAGGTTAGTCAGATTTATTTAGAGAAAATGAAGGCAAACTTGGACCCATTTTTAGTGATGTGACCACTATCCAGGATCTCAGCAAATGCTTTGGTGACTACAGTGTACTCTAAGTATAACCAATAGAACCCATGGCCCAATCTACAAAAATAAAACCCAAATTTTAATAGTGAACGGCCAGGATCTGGTTCACTAGTAGACATTCAAACAGACAGGGGCTGCTTTGGAAGCTACCAGGCTTAGTCCACCCACCTTTCTTGTATCTACAAGCGAGTAGAGTTTAAAAAGCAAGAACAGAGGAGGAGATGAGGAGGAAGAACACAAGGACACAGAGACGTTAGAGGAAAGACAAGAGAATGATATTGACTTTTCTCCCATCTCTCATTTTTTCTTCCCTCAAACACACACACACACACACACACACACACACAAACACAATGTAGACACTAGGTGAGAACTGTATTTCTGCAGCTCATTAACCAGAATATCTCCTCTACATTGGCTTATTTGGCAGCCACTGCATGCTGAGCCTGTTCTGCCATCCACCATCCTCAGGACAGTAAATTGTAGAGGGTGTGTGTGCGTTAGAATATGCAGTCGCAGTGTGTAGGTGCGCTTGTATGGGTTTGCATGTGTTTGTTGGCGGCAGGTAGGCAGCAAGCAAGCAGGGGAAGAGAGAAAAGGAGACTGGCAGAGAAAAAAAGAGTGACAGATACAAAGCAAGAAAATGACAGAGGTAGGGTAGGCACACATACACACACACACATTCACCCAGAATCCTTTGGGGGAGCTTTGTATTAGGACAAAGCTGCGTAATAAAAGTTGGATCACATAATCACTTTGACTACAGCAGAAAACTAGACTGGCTAAAATACCCAGGGGACAAATAATAAGGTTCTCCTATCAAACATGTTGGGCCCGTCTGTTGCCAGGTGTAGGTGTACGAGTGTGTGTGTTTGTGTTTGCAACACAGTATGAGAGAAAAAATTGGAAATGTAGAAACATTTATACCTCACACACACACACACACACACACACACACACACACACCTTTCTTTGCTGGTCTGTTTTTATAGACTGGTCGCTTACAAGCCACCAAATGTCACCGCTGTTGTTAATCCCATACAGCCTCCCTAATGAGACCATACTTCACACACTCCTTCGAGGGTCTGTGTGTGTGTGTGTGTGTGTGTGTGTGTGTGTGTGTGTGTGTGTGTGTGTGTGTGTGTGTGTGTATGTGTGTGTGGGTCTTCACTTAGTATGTATATGTTAACATGTCTATGAGTGGCTATGCATGTTTGAAATGTTATGTGTGTGTCTGTTGGTGTGTCACCCCTGACCTTGCCCTCACCCACATCTCATTCTGTCTCATTAAATATGTATATCTTATCACACAACTGCTTTTTCCCTTTTCTCCCTCTATCTTTCTCACACACACACACACACACACACACACACACACACACACACACACTAAAGCCTATTTGCATGCAATAAATTTCAGCAAGCGATGGGGACAGGGTTTTAGAGAGAAACAGGGAGGAATAAGACTGGCTTACTAATAGGTTAGGTGGAGTCGGTGATACTAAAAGGGACATAGAGAGTGAAGCAAAGACTATTACAGACATACAATTAGGGCTGAGCAATATGGCTAAAAATGTTATCATGATAAAAATGTTCACATCAGTCAGTATTAATGATTATCACGGTAAATGTGAAATCATTATTTCTTTCAAGTCTTAAGGCTGATTTTTGCCTGTGAGTAGAAGTTGAAAATACCAGACACTAAATTGTGGTTTAAACTATTACTTATTATCAGAACTTGACAAACGGTTGCCAAGCGGAACATTTTACAAATCTGAGGTAGATTCAAAACAGTAATAATCAAAATAATCTAAATTAATAAAACAATAAATGGACAAAGATGTCTCCATTCTGATCAGCAGCATGTCAAACTCTTTAAACAGCGGTGTTGTAGCTGACACTATACATGAAACAAACAGACAAAGGAAAAATCTCAGATGTGGTCAGTATTATCTGTACTTTTTATTCTAATATGTTTTACACCTCCATTATGTAATTTATGCCATTTCTCAGACCAATAACAGATGACTTTGATAACATAATGAAGTTGTATAGGATCATTCTTTGACCATCAAAGTATACCTGAGGTGATTCAGGTTCATGGACAAGGAAATGTGTTGAAGTTTTATTCATGTTACGTTTAGTTGTGTTTTGTCATGTCATTCTAATGACATATAGCTGCAAGGCAGTCACGTTAACCTGCTAATTTAACCAAGTTTTTCCTACGCATTGATTTATTTGTGGCAGCCTGCCATGACAACCTCTGCCGCCACGTATTGTTTTTTTTAAACTTTTTGAGTTGGCCCGTTTATTTGGAGTGCTGTGAGGACATACACTGTGTATGTTATTCATTGCACTACACTGTTGGAGTGCAGAGCGTACTCAGGGCACAGACGGAGCAGCAGAATGCCAGGCACATTGAAAGGGAAACTTAACCTTTCATTGTGCTGGGTCTAAAAGTTTGGTTTCACCCGCCTCACCTCTCATCCATTGATCAGATCTGATCAACTCTGATCAACTCAGTTATCCACCCTGTGACACAAAGTCCATAAACTGCTGCTGAGGAAAAAAGATTTCATGAAGAATTCAACCTGCACTGTGTTCACATATTTGCAAAACCCTCTGTAATTAGAGGGAACACAGAATGATAAAATTGAGTAAGTTAAAAAACCAAAACAGAAAAATTTGTAAGTTTGCTGACCTCACACCACCCTGTCCCCCGTCATCGGCTGCTGCCACACATGGTTTCCAATTCTTTGGGAAACACTGTACCATTAGGGTTAGATGAGTCGGCTACCCATACATCTACTGTAGCTAACTTTATGTGCAGATGACAAAAACAATCATGTTGTTGTGACGTTACAGCGACACTTTTCGCACCAGCTTGGTGGCTGTTCTCATTGTCTTCTCCTCCTCCTCTTCCTCCTACTACTTTGTCTTCCTCTCTTGGTTAACGATGGGTGGCAACTGCTGTTTAAGGTGCATTACTGCCTAGTCTACGGGCGTATGAGTGGCAGGGTTCAGTGCTAAGGTTTTTTTTCACTTGCCTGGTCGGGCAAGTTGGTCAGAGATCTATTTGCCCGAAGTCAGTTTTTACTTGCCCTATAAAAATTGTTTAATTTAAGCGGCTATCCAATAACAAAGACTGCAGTTGTTTTTATGTTATGTAATCTTTATTCACACTGTATTTATTAATTAAAACAACATATGTCATGTATTGTAGCTTAATTCCTACACAAAAATGACAGTGTCAGGGCTTAAAGTGAAAAATTTGTCAATCGTTCTCCGTCTATAATTTTGCGCCCTACTTGAGCCATGCCCACCTCTATTTATTTTTCACCCCTCTCTCCAGTTCTGCTGTATTAACACCGGGTTTAATATATTTTGCTTCCATCTCTCTGCCCTGTTCTACTCTACTTCAACGCTACTTAGCTCTCTCTCTACTCTACCAGTAGACTACCACATCCACCTGTTGCACAAAATGCACAGCAGTGTTTCCCCTAGGATGGAGTTGTAGCAGCGGAGGTGAAAAACATGCATGAAAAATAATTTTCACTTGCGTGAAACTTTTTTGTATGCTTGCAAAGCACAGCCTGCTGGGATGTTTCTGTGTATCTACTGGCACCAGAAGGGCTCTTTAGGACTAAGTACATACAGTACATGTGTGCACAGTAATGAGCAGGTGAAATGTCTGTCTAGCTTATTTATGAGGTGTCTCAAGATTTAGGAACATACAATTTTATTGAATATAATAAAGTAAAAAGTCACTTGACATGCTGCTGTTTTGTGCTATGACCTATGCAAGTGTTGGAAGTTGTTATTTACGTGACAACGCCTGAACGCAACACAAGCTCAGCATGAGTGCCGTGCTGAGCTGCTGTGCAAGCAGCATGTTTGTCTGTGTGTAACAGCAGTCTGTGGATGGTTATTTACACACTGTCCATTTCAATAACTTTGTCAGCTGACAAACTGCACCGGACCCGGGGTCAGGTTTGGTCAGGAAAACGCGGCCCGAGCCGCTCTAGCGTGCTCACCTGTGTGTGTGGCGGAACTCTGCCGTGCGCGATACAGAGAGCAGAGGAGAATTGTTAACGCGTGACCATGTAGAGACAGAAATGACACGATGGCATAACACCATAGATAGTATATTGTTATGTTATTATATGAAGCGTCCGTCGCGCAAAATGATATCAATGGGGGCTGTGGGCAGGACATTGTTACACAGCTGTGCCTGTGACTTCAGGCAGAGAGACCGCTGCATCAGAGCAGAAGAGCACGTTTTAAAATACATTTATTTTATCAATTAGTTATTAACTTTTACTATTTTTAGCAACTTGCCCGATCGGGCAAGTGAGTTGTTAGTTTACATGCCCGACCGTGAGTTTTACTTGCCCCGGGCAATCGGGCAATCCTTATTGTTGAGCCCTGAGTGGGTTAATAATATCAAGGATATATTATACCTCTATTGAGGAAAATTATATCAAGATAATTATCGTTATCTTTTTATCGCCAAGCCCTATGCACACTTAGGTCAGGTTGTTTCTTTTTTTCCTTTGCCTTCCTTTGATTTTCTTTCCCCTCTTGCTCCACTCTCTCTCTCCTTCCATGTATCTCTCTCTGTGTCTTTGTGTACAGTGAATCTTGATCGAATCTGGCCTAATGAGAATGATGTGCTACAGTGATAAAACACGGCTGTGGCCTCCTGTAAAACACCGAGCATCCGTAGCATTAATTATTGACCGTGCTGGGGCGCCGCTGGAGGGGTTTACAAGAGGAGAAAACATTACACTGACCACCAGCATAGTTAATCACCACTGGACACTGGATGGTGCTCAGACGAAGTAGAGCTCATGCACAAAACACCAAGACACCAAAATTCTCAAGTTTTCAAGATCACAAGCTTTTTGCTTATTCTTTGGCATGGCTGTGAAACATCCCAAAATGTCTTTTTTCACAAGACATGATATGAGAGTTACTGTATGAACCAGGCAGTACCAAGACTGGAAAATAAATGGTACAGGACAGTTCTAGCTATGTAGGATCACCTCAGCTCAAATTAGGCAGACAACCTTGTGGTGCTCACACTGAATGTAAGCATGGAACCCCCAAACGGCTCCAATAAATTTTATTCAAACAAGGCAACTATGCTAACAATGTTGGCAAAAAGAGACAAAGTCAGCATTACTTTGTTCAGTTCTACCATGAACAGACATTAAGAAGAAATAAAAGAAAAATATGGCTAGAGGGGCAGATAGTCTGGTCTGTCTGCTCTGCAATGACGTTTAGTTTTACATCACAGCAGTCTCCGTAAGAATACAGATTTAGCCATATATGTAACATACTACTTCGGTTAAATTTAAGCAAGCTCATTGCAGTTTGAAACAGATCTTTTGACAGTCTGATTTCTGACTTCTGGTTTGCAATTTAAGACTGAAATTCAGAGAACCAGATCAATGGTTGTTTAGGTAATTAATTGGGCGTTGTCACCCCATACAAAGTGCATGTCAAATGACAACTAGTATGCTGGAAATTTGGCACAGTTCTAAAATTAGTTTGGGGGGACTAGTTCGGGGAGGTGGCAAAAGAAGATGTTAGGAAAAAGAGGGATTTTTATCTCTGTTGCCAGTCTGGGCAGCTGATGATGTTTGTACTGATGCTAAAATATTCATGTAGATGCTACTGTAGTGCTTATTAGCAGCAGGATGCAGGTACACCAGTTGGGTTTGTCTCCACAGTTGGCCATATCAGGAGAAGATAGTGCTGAGATTTTGGAACATGAAACATGCACTTTTGTATGTGTCATAATTTTATTGACATATAATTATCAATACCAAAGATATTAAGTAACACAATGCACTAACAGGCAGTTTAATTTAATCAGTGTCAGGAATTCAACCCAGAAATGAAAGCATGACCCCTGTGAAGTTGGGGTATTTACATCTTCATTAGAAACACAGTAGAGATGACAGAAAGTGAGGGGCTCTCAGGCCACCGGAGTGCATCTCCCATGATCTCATATATGAAGAGCACTGATCTGGTTATAAAGAGTCCTATCATGTTTTAATGCATGTTTTAACCCTTAAACCAGTACCTGCTGTATGCTACACTTTAACTTGCATCTTTAAGATCAAAATCTTGGACCTAATCTCAGAGCTGGATGCATACTGTTCAAGTTTGGGTCAATTTTAAAGATGCTAACATCTTGAATATGAACCTGACCTGATCTCAAGCATTTCAAGCTCTGAGAAATTTAGCCCAACTTGGCCAGTAGTTAAAAGACATCTTTTATCTACTGAATTGAACAGCGTCAAACTGAACAGATTATACACTTATACGCACACTTGTATGCAAACACACATACACCAAGATGACAAGCAGCAGAGGCAAAGCTACAATCAATGGCCAAACAGGGAATCGGCTAGTATAAGTGTGCGTGTGTGTGTGTGTGTGTGAAAAGCCAAAGCCAAAACAATGGCCCATCAGATTGAAACTGACTTCACCTTGTATCTTTTGGCCCCGGCTTGCGACAATAGATTGGACAGGAAATCCAATGGCAAGCTAAGAGACAAGGAGAGGGGGATGGAGGAGCAGAAGAGGAAAACAGATTGCTAATAAGCTGCTGCTGATGTGTGTGAGGTGAGGTGTGTGTGTGTGGGAAGTGCATGTGAACATATAAGTTACTGTATGTCTGGATAATGCATGTGTGGGAGCATGTGTGTATTTTTATAGGTATTAGTTAAAAATGTGTGTGTTTACTTTAACTTTTGTGGTTATGCAGGAGCGTGTATGTGTTTGTGAGTGAATGTGAAAGTGTGTGTTTGTGTGTGTGTGATGGGTGACCTGGCCCATTTTAATCTGTGGCAGAGAGAAGATGTGGTGAAAACCATTATCACCGTCTCCCTGTCGCAGATAACAGCCCGCTAATCTGTTTGCTGGAGGTATTGAACAAATGCATTTGTGCCACGGACGGACAGGGAGAGAGGAGAGGGAGGGGATGAATGGGGAGATGGGAGCCTGTGTTTGTGTGGATGGGGGGTGTTGGAGAAGGGCTGATGAAAAATGAGAGGATGAGGAGGTTGGGAAAACTTCCCTGACAGCGGTGGCCTCCCTGTGACAACAAGGAAGGAGGGAGAGATGAGGAAAGAGAATGAGCGAGAGGTAAAGACAACGCGGGCAGGTGGAGGAAACAAATTGGGGTAATGACAGAGACAGATGAAAAGAATTGAGAAGGAGAAAGACTGGATGAAAAAAGGAAATGAAAAAGAGAGAAGAGAGGAAAAAAAAGAAAAAAAAGAAAAGAGGCAGTAAAGATGGTGAGGGAATCATGAGGATGGAGGTGTTGGATGCTGAGGGTGACTGATCTAGTCAAGTGTAGTAGATCATTGGTTACATGACTCGACCTTGACCTGTGATGTAAGTTTCATCTAAAGTCAGTTACTACCAATGCATCTTTTACATCCTTGAAGACAGTATTCTCTTGCATCTCTTATCAGTTTGTTTTGTTATGCCCGGTCAGAGAGCTTGGAAGTGAAAAGACTTCAGTTCAGCAAATCACAAGGGAAATGATGCCAGAATTTGGTGAACACTGATTAAACAGGGGCTGGCACATTTGACCTCACACCTAGCCCTTTTCCACTCACTATCAGTTTTGTTTTTACGGGTTCAACACAGTCTCCACCCCATCCACACACTATCTCCTCTGCAGCCATGTGCGCACTGTCTGAAACCACTCGTGTGTACTGCTATGCTTCAATCACATTATGACAGTGGAGGTTACACTGCAGACAGATCTACAGCAGTCCCACCAGAAAGTATGGAACTACATTAGGGTCAAAAGTTTTGTACTTGAAAAAATAAAATTTGAAACTGAAAATTCATGTGTTGATCTTGAATTTTGAAAAATACAACAATGTATTCAAAATAAAAATAAGTGTATGTGTAAGTGTATTTTTGTGACAACATACATTTTTTTGTGACGAATTTTAAGTGGCGAATTTGTCAGAGCTGGAAAGTGTGATTGTCCGCAACTCCATCGTCACGGCCCTGTTGATGCTTCCTCATCCAATAAACGTGTCCCCTGGATGAAACCTTTGAGCTTGGGGAAAAGGAAACAATCAAACACCTCCCTACTCACCTGACCGGGCTCCAGGTGATTTTTGTGGCACCAGGTGAGTAGGGAGGTGTTTGATTGTTTCCTTTTCCCCAAGCTCAAAGGTTTCATCCAGGGGACACGTCTGGATGTGGAAGCATCAACAGGGCCGTGACGATGGAGCTGTGAAAATGTATGTTGTCACAAAAACGACCCCTTAATGTCTGTTATGATTTCCCAAAACTCAGTTAACATTTCTCACCTGTGTGCTGGATGTATGGGCTCCAGCCAATTGACCCGACTGACCAGACGCCAGCATCGCAAGCGAAGTGGACACTACGCTGCGTTCACAGTGCTATGTGGAAATTGGACATATCAGCACTTAAAATGTGGCTGTTGAACTGCAAAATCTGGCATAATTTATCGCTCTTATACCGCAATTGGTGCTCAGTACTGTCTAAAACAGATTTCAAAATGGAAGTTTGTCACTGGCATCAATTTTTACACTGCCAGTCACATGAATATGGTGTATATAAGTGTTGAGTCAGAATTTTTTTAGTTCCTACGTTTCCTGAAGACACTGTCACTCATGATTCCACACCCCTCTCAGTTGATGCCACGCCCCCCATGCCACATCAGGGTCAAAAGTCTGAAACTCAAAAAACAGATTTGAAACTGAAAAAAAAGATCTGAAAGTGAAAAAAAGATTTGAAAGTGAAAAAATAAGATTTGAAACTGTAAAAAATAAGATCTGAATCTGGAAAGATAAAACATGCAACTGAAAAAAATAAGACCTCAAATGTTAAAATACATATGGAAGTGAAAAGTGAAAATAAATTATTCATTCAAAAGAATAAAGTGAATCAAAATTATATTTAACCTAAAAAAAAATTTCATACACTTATTTTTATTTTGAATACATTGTTGTATTTTTCAAAATTCAAGATCAACACATGAATTTTCAGTTTAAAATTTTATTTTTTCAAGTACAAAACTTTTGACCCTAATGTAGCTCCATAGAAGCCACCTGGCGGGTGGATGGAAAGCCAGGTTAAACCACATATTTTTTTGTGCAATTCTTATTCAGTGCTAATGACTTTAGATAATTTTATCTCAGACATGTTAGGATATTACATACCTTGACATGTTTCGGCGGAAACTTCCGCCTTCCTCAGAAGTGTCACATGGTGGTGATGGTTGTGACGCATCTTTATCAGCTGATCTGTCAATCAGCTGACACTAGGGAGGCCTGACCACCTGCTGTCCGTCCGCCGCCTCTCCAGGATGCTGCTCCAGGTGTGGGAGAGCATGTATGCCCCCTCGTCCCTGGGCCTGGCTTCCTTATTTCAATGGCCTCCCTGATCCAGCGCCGGTATTCAGTGCTGTTTAAATAAACCTGAGGTCACAACACAACACTTATTTCGTAATACATATTTATACAGTTATAGTTGGTGAAAAGGCTCTGCTCTCTAAAGGAGCTCTCAAACCGCAAAGTGGCCCTGGATTAGCGGGAGAGGATGGATGGATGGATGGACGGACAAGTGGATAAAGCAAATGGAATAGGCATGAGTACTGTACACTATGAATATAGTTGGAGGCATATAGTAAGCTGGTAGTCAAACAGCTGATAAAGCATGAATAAAGCAGGTGATGTCAATCAGCCCATACAAATGTCACTGAAGTGCTCTGCCTGAATAAAGGCTCCACATCTTAGGTGATCTTGATGTGTGTTTTACACATTTATTTACACATGAAGTAGTGCTGCACGATTTGATAAAAATGTGCGATTGCGATTATGGTGGACAATATTGCGATTTGTGATTGCGATTACAATATAATTACAATAATATATAATAAATAAATGGTATCATGAGTCTTTTTGCTTGATTCAGTGTTTCCCCTACATTATATTAGGGGGGCACTGACCTGACATAGTTATTGTTATGGACAGACAGTGTGTCAGTGACCATCAACAGACTGAGCACAGTCAAACACGCTGCTCACATGGCAGCGCAGCATGGAAATGTACACACAGCGGAGCGAGCCTGTGTTGCGTTCAGGCATTATCACGTAAATGACACAAGTGTTGATATATATTGGTCGTGTTGCCGTGGGACGTGGCGACTTTAACTTTTAAACTTTTACACAGCACGTCTTTCAGGTACGGCGACGTTGGACAGAAAGACGTGCTGTGTAAAAGTTTAAAAGTTAAAGTCACCACGTCCCGTCTCAAGTGCTGATATAGATTGGTCGTGTTGTCGCGGGACGTGGCGACTTTAACTTTTACACTTACACAGCACGTCTTTCTGTTCAACGTCGCCGTACCTGAATCCAAAGTATCGCCATGTAACAGACTTTTTTTCGCCACCAACTCAGCCTGTTCTTGGTCGAGCTCATGCTCTTCTTCAGCGTCTGTGTTGGTCACTGCTGCACGCCAGCTACACGCACCAGGATAGCTTGTGGGCGTGATGTCAACAAACTCCACACACTACAGGAGAGGCAGCCACATTCACAGGCACACACGTTAACATTTATTTACATTAAATCACAAATGCGGTTATGTAATCACACAGCCTGACATCGTGATTGCGATTAGATTAATCGTGCAGCACTAACATGAAGTAGACATCCAAGTTGACACCCATTTAGCAACAGATATAGAAAAATAAAGCTGTGTTCCCATAAGAGTTGGACAAACGATTAATATTCTGTGTTGGCGCTAGCTGATTAGAACTGTTGGTTACACACAGCAGGAACCAGTCATTGGCAAAGAGCCATGCACAGTTGGCACGACCACAACCAAGAGGCATGACAGCAGCAAATACATACTTGTGCATGAATGTTAAGAGCTGTATTTCTCCTAACCCCATCACTTCATTGCTCTGTCCCTCCCTCCCCCATAAATGAGCCCAATGAACCGAAGCTCTGATGTACAGTAAAGGCCATGTATCTGAAAACTTCAAACTTTAGTTGTTTCAATTTGCAGTGATTAATGAAACTCAGATGACAGAATTATTAGACAAAGACAATTTTAGGATATTTGTGCTTCTCATTTTATCATACCCATGTGAGTAATTTCACAGTACCATTGACTGGGCTGTTTGTCAGTAGGGGCTGGTGGCTGGGTGGAGGGGTAGTTGAGTGTTACTGCAAGCCCTGGGGCTAGCAGTTAACCTGAGCTCAGAGACCCTCTCCTATGAAACGCTGAAGATTGCAGAGATGTTAAAGAAGAGAACGGGTGGGGTGGAGCTGGGTTGTAACTCCCTGAGCAGTACGTCGAACACAAGGAAGGACATGCTTATATACCTGTTTTCTCTTCCTTCCTCCTCACCATCTTCCTTTCATCCTGTCTTTAACACCTCTATTTGTTCTTCTTTTTTTACATCATTGTACTTTATATTTCCATTTTTTCCCAGTTTGTATCCTGTCTTCCTTTCTCTCTGTCTGTATCTCTCACTCTCTTGTGTCATCTCGTCACCCTCACTATCTCTCCTCTCCCTCTTCCTGCTCTGCTGAGGCCCTGGGGCACCATCCCACTGCACCGGCTAACCCTTGTATAAGTTTTCCAATTCCAATTCCTGCTGGATTATGGCATGGTGGTGACGAGGGGACATTTCCTCTCTGATTATATATTTGATTCAATGGCATGATTATTGGAGGAGTGTGAGTGTAGATGGAGAAGGTGATGATGTTGAGGAGGGGACAGAGACCTTGACCTCACCCAGGGGACAATGGACATTCTTGTGCTTTCTCTCTCTCACTCTCCACACACACACAACACACACAAACGTGAATGCGTGAAGGAATACCTTCGTGTGTTCCATCCCCCAAAATCCATGCTCGCAAATTGCTATGCTTACACACACACACACACACACACACACACACACACACATAGAGAGCCCTCTCCACCCTCTAGCCCTGAGGTTAGGGGCTGTAGATGGCAGACATGGAGATTGGTTTTTAGTTAAATGTCAGTGGAGGTGAAAGTACTGCCCAAAGGCACCTCGCTTTCTCTCTCTCTGCCTCGCTCGCTATCTTTCTCACTCTCTCAGTCACTTGCTCTATTCCTTGTTCTGTTTCTTATGACAACCTATGTCTTTCTTTCACCTTGTCTTTTTTTTCTTCCTGTGAATATGGTTTCCTCCCTCGTCATATCTACCTTGTGGTCTCTCTCTGTTTAATCAATCAATTTTCTCTCAAATACCATAACTGCAATATTGTTGTTTCATTGTTTTACAAAATTGAGACTTTAAAGTGGCTATAATTTCTATTATTATTATAATGTGTCAAATGACATTGAAAACAATGTAAGAATGTGAAAGGGGTTGCTTGTAGTGAGAATCACACGAATGTGCAACTCTACGGTGCTTTATAGTGAGTTTTAGCCCATTGTTTAGCTGTCTGGCCTACAACTATATTGTTCTGTTTCACTCTCGTTGCTCTTATAGTGTTGTTTCAGCCGCAACAGGCAGCTGTTTTCAGCTAAACAGCTCCAGAAATCCACTGAACACTACCTGCTCAGCACCAAACAGCAGACTGACACAGTTAGTGACTAGCTGGTGAAGATGGTACATTTAGCAGCTAAAAAGCCAGATATTTCTGTCAGGATTTGGTAGGGACCAAAAACGGAGATAAAAGAGAGTGACTATGGCCTTACATTTGTCAGATGGAAAGAAACATGACTCCAAATAAATGATAATGTTAGCAACTACTGTTTGCTGACAAGTTTGCCCCATTTTAAAAAAAACAAAACAGTTATTGCAATTTTAGCACTCAAAGATGTCATAAATGACTTGATATGGGGATTTTTGTTGTGCATAAATGCATCTGTTCTGTGCCTGTAAATCATAATCTGAGATAACATCAGACCCAGTCAGGCATAGGGTTGAGTGTATGTGCTGCTTTGCATTAATGCAAGAAAATGAGTCATAAATAGTATGATTTAACCCAGTATGGTGCCATAGCGCGCCCGTGTTAGCAGTGATGGACCATTAAACTAGAGAGAGTACTCTGCATATTATAAGATGATGTGCACTATAATGCATGTGAAAGTCATAGTGAGAGCACAGTGCAGCATTGTGCTAACTGTGCCTTGTTTAACAGATATTAAGAGAAGATGAAACTGGGGTGATGTTGGTTGTCTGAATATGTATGTTAATCTGGTGTCACTTGATTTATCTCTTAAACAGACTGTAGGCTCAGTGGGGTGTAGGTCAGTAGCTTATGATTTCTGATAGTTGAGTGAAATTGTATGCTACAAATGTTTTGTTTTTGACAGATTATCACCTCTGTGGAAATAGTCACATGTATATTACTTAAAATATTTTAGTTAGTTTAGATTGGGACAGGTTGAAATGATCCAACCAAAGGTAAAAGACTGAAAAGTTTCAAATGACCAAACCCACCCTCTCATGTTGTATAAAGTAATTTTGGTCTTTGGTCTCAAGACGGCATGACTATCAATAGGGATGCACGGTAATATTGACACGTAATTGGTATTGGCCAATATTGGCTTTAAAATGAAATATCGGAGTCAGCCAACATACTGACAACATTGGTGCATTATCTGTATCAGCCAATATTGACTTTAAAATGAACTATCACAATTGGTAAACATGCTTTTTCTTATTTTGCAAGATAAATGAATATTACATACTTGAAAAGTACTGTTTTTTATGTCTCCATCTGCTGGTGGGTCATCACAACAAGAGAATACCTGCATTATATGATGTTAATGCCACTACAGAAGAGACTTGATGATCGTTAAAATTATTTTAGGGAAAAAAAGTGTATATATCTATTAGGAGTGCACCGAATATTCGGTAACCGAATATATTCGGCCGAATATTGCAAAAAAACACACATTTGGTATTCGGTGGAATAAGTGAAAAGCAAGGCCGAATAATAGCGGTGTGTGTTGATAACGCAATCAAACAGCGTGCGGTGACGGACGGAGTAAAATGTCGGCAGTGTGGCGATATTTTACTCCGTCCGTTACCGCACTCACATTTGCAACTAAAAATAGTTTTGTGCGGGCAAAATAAATCATTCAGCACGCTGTGCGAGTACAGATTTCTACCAGCAGCAGAAACGAAATGGCGAATCCCGCCGGTTGTGGGTTGAACGGGGGTCACAGACACAGACAGGAATACATATTCCTGTCAAATATGGCAGCGCATGATAACGGCTTACCGGCGACGGAGAAGTCTAGCTCCAGGTGAATAACTTGTTGTCATGACTGCCCAAAAGTACCTGAACAGCCGAGCCATGGTGGCACACAGTATGTGGCGTATCAGAGGAGAAACGAGCCGTTCACATTTCTCTCTTTGTGGCAGGTAACGGTCCACAAACCTCACCGCACTTTAGGGATTGTTCTTTACTTATGAAGGGACTTGTCAGGGGAGGAGGGTGGCTGGTTGATTTTTATTTCATTTATTTATTTTATTTTGATCCCCCCTATGTTAATCACTTATTGATGCTGTTCTTGAAGTATGAGTAAGTAAGTAATTTATTCCATTGAAATATCATTGATGTATTATAGAGAAGTGATTTATCTTTTTATAAATGACATAAGGCACATCTGCCTCATTTTTGCTGTGGTATCCTGATACTACTCAGAACCGTGATACTTTCACTTGTATCGTACCATGGGTCCCAATTTTGGTACCGTGACAACACTATTTTATTCGGTACTCCGTATTCGGCCAAGCATTTAATATTATTTGGCTTCAGCTTTGGCCACAAATTTTCATTTTGGTGCATCCCTAATATCGATATTTGTATCAGTTACCAGTCAAACGAGTTGTTACATATTGGCATATCGGATATTGGCAAAAAAAAATCCGATATCATGCATCCCTAAATATCGAGGTATTGTGCGCTGGGATGGCAAAATGTAATCGCAAGGTATCAGTTGTTTAGATCTACCAAAAATCTCCCTCCCACTTTAAGAGAGCTTTTTTGCTCTCTTAAAGGTGCACTTATCAATGATTTTATTTTTAAACAGTAAATCAAGTAATCATATGTAATGTAAAATGATTGTGGCTCATAGTTAAAAGCCCAGAGGGAATTTTTATCCAATTCTGCAGTTTCCTGTAGCTTCAGAGCATTTTTGCCTCTTTAAGCTCAATGTTTTGAAATTACTTTAATGACACAACTTTACTGTTTTGATTCAGTCTCCCGCTCTCATCAGTGTCGTTTCCAGCTGTAGCAGAGAGCTGCTTTCAGTAAAACAAAAAAGCTTTGATAAACCCACTGTAAGATACCAGCCCAGCACCAAATGGATTAAGTCGGCAACTTGCTGGTAAAGATAGTGGAGCATATAGCTGCTAAAGCACTGGGTAGTAAATACAGGATGTGTAAATTGGCAACAGGGTTACATCCCAGAGCTGTTTCTGATAGGATCATTGTTTCTGCATTACTATCAGTAAAGACTTTTTAAAAATGATTGAATCAACCAGGTAGTCGCTCTGCTAAGAGGACAGCTGGCTGCAAGTGTGTGGCACAGATTGCATGCTGTCGTGGGTGTCAACATGCCAGCTGCTCCTCCCTGTGAACACCAAAAGAAGAAAGCTGCTGTGCATCTGTTGCAGCCCGTGGCTTTAACAGTGTCGTTACCTTTTAAAATTCTAAAATAGTCAGAATAACTGCCTTGGCCTTTTCATTGGTAGTGAAGATGAAGCAAAAATGGAGCACGGATATTTGAGTCATGCCATCATCAGTTTGTTCCAACCAGCGGAGATTTGACAGCTGGATCATGCCAAAGACTTGGCATGAAAAAATGCTTCAGAAAGCTGGCATCTTGTCCAGAGTGAATATTTGAATACTTATGTATGTTTACGCAAGTGTGTGTGTGGCCTGTCCTGCTTGACCCCAGATGTGTCAATCAGCTCAGCATGGCAGTTGTCAAAGTGGTATTCACAGCACCAGAGCCAGAGGGGTGACGCACACACACACACGCAGAAACTGGTATTCAGAGATCATGTCCTAAAGGGTTGTTATTGTCCTAACATGGGCCGTACGTTGTCTGTCCACCAATCTGATCACATGGACCACTAAACCTCTACACTGGCCCTGACTCTGTATGTGTTTACTGCATGAGTGCTGACTGACAGCTGTCACAAAGCCTGAGAAGCAACAGACCGTATGCACTGTGTGTTTGTGTTACTCTATGATGGATTGAGTGTGTGTGTGTGTATGTGTGTGTGCCTCCAGACAGAAGAAAAGGTCAGTGTCTGCTAGCTATTTGACTGTTTCCTACACTTGACCAATGTTACACACACACACACACACACACACACTTGCCCACAGAAGAGCGCTGATTGCAGCAGATGGTGGTTGTTAAAGTGGGATAATGCACACACACACACACACACACACACACACACACACACACACACACACACACATGCTCAGCTCACACCTGCTGATGTGAACACACACACCACTGCCCAGAGTCTCACTAGGCTCCCAAAAAATAAATCATGCCTATTGTCAGTAGTGATGACAGCGCAGAGATCTCCCAGACATAGGAAAGACACATTTGTCTTTCATCAAGAAAAGTTTGAAGAAAAAAAAAACAGCATACAACTGAAACAAAATAAATTTACACAGTAACTGGTTGCAGATTTTAAGACAAAGGAGGGGCTTTACAGTCTTCATATGCTAATAAGAAGGTTTTTTTCTGTAATTTAATTAGAATTTTTTTTAAATGACTTCAGTTTGAAAAAATGTTCAGGTCAACATTATTAACAGACAAAAAAAATGGCTGTCAAATCTTTAGTGGTTAGTTTTTTATTTGGGTTGTACTGATAGAATATGTTAAATGTTTATGCAAGACACCTGTATGTTCAGTAAAACACAAAGCAAATAGAATGTCAACTGAAAGATGCAAGAGGAAGCAAATTCATGTCCGCAGCACAAACACAAGATATGCGTCTGCACGTGATGAAAATATTTCAGCTTGCGCACAGAATTCAGATTTTTCTTGCAAGAGCAAAAAGAAGGAAATCTGAAGGGAAACACCAGAGAGAATTGAGTTCCTGGTGAGTTTCAAGATAAGGCAGAGTCTGAGCTGAACACAAACACACATAGACACATTCTGAAAACATGGCCGGTTAGTACATGGCTAGCATTGGCTGCTGGCTGCAAATAAGCACAGACTGAAAAAACACTCCAGCAGCCTAGTGTACACTAATAATGTAGGGCAAAAATTCACATTCAATCTGAATGCCCCTTCACATTGTAACTACCCACTGTAATTACTGTACATTCCCACACAGATTGCACAGATCTACAGAACTATAAGGATATAAAACATTTAGTTTTTCCTCTTTCATGTTTATATTCCATCATATTAAAAATATGCAAGCTTTAAGCTTCTGACACAAAGCACTGAACTATTTCACAGCATTATAGTTATTTCAGACTCTCAACTTTGTTCCACTTGCCTTGCTCAAGTGCAGTGTCCATTTGAACCGAAAGCACCACGGGAGCTGAATGGCAGGGGAGAGCAGCCGAGGCAACAAACGAGCCAATTTGGAGACACAAATGGCCTGGCATAACACTTTCCCATAGTTAAACCCTAGAACAATGCACAGAGGCAGAGAGCGAATGTGACATTAGTGGTTTCGAGTGCATCCCTGTAGGCCAATACGCTGTCTATCTGCATATGTTTGTGCGTGTGTGCGTGTGTATGTGTGTGTTGTCGCTGTGAGTAAGTAAGACAGTAAATGTGTTGCTGCACATGAAGACAAGCATAAATAATGTATTGAATTACTCATTAGCTGTCACTCATTGGAGAAGTAGTCATTAATGGCAGCACTGATTCATTACACTGCTCATATGCACACTACAAAGACTGTTTCTACTCTATTTCTAACTCACTCTAAATTGAAATACTAATTGATAACACTACTTGTTACTAGTGGAAAAAAATCATGTGACATTAACACACACACACACCCCGCCATCACTGTCCTCTGCCTCCCCTCACACACCCACATTAAAGGAGAATTCCAGTTTATTACAGCTTAGGCCTTATATTTGTGGTTTGTATTTCTTTTATTGTTATAACATTGCACTGACCATTTTTACTGAAATGTTGGTGATAATTCTTCATTACATGGGGAGATGGTGTATGCATGTGCATTTTAAGCAGAGATAGGTCAAAGTGGAAGCAAGAAGTCAGTCTGTAACCTGTGATGAACATTTACAACGGACAGTTTGGGTAATAACTTGACTGTTTGACCATATTTTTCCTTTCAAATATGTTTGGCAAATCTGGGGTTTTGTTTAAACCTGAAGTGCAATTCAGCAATCTAAATTGTTTTGGTGTGAGTTGCCAAGTGTTGGAGCTATCAGCTATAGAGATGTCTGCCTTCGCTTGCTTTAATTGAAACTAGATGACACTTACCTTGTGGTGCTCAAAGCACCAAAAAAATGCATTTGAAAAACTCAACAGCAATGTCTCTTTCCAGAAATCATGACCCGGTTACTCAAGATAATCCACCGACCTTGTTGTGATTTAGAAACTTCTATCAAACTACACTCACTTACCGCAACACTGTGCAGAAGGAAGTGTGTATCTACTTCTAGCTCATCTAGCACCACAGAGCTAGCTAAAATTACAGCTCAGCTAAAAAGGACACCATTTATGATTACATCTTGGGCTGTCAGGAGCACAAACCTCTTGTCTGTGACTAGGTGCACGCTGTCTTCTACAGGGTGATATGGTTGGCTGGTGTAGTCGGTAGAAAGAAAACAGTTTCTACATTAAAATGCTCGCATCAAGGTCTGTGGATTATTTTGATAGGATTTCTGGCATGATGATTTCTCAGCAAGTAGCTATATATAATGTTTTTATTACCAAATATTGGCCAAAACTTTTTAAACAAGACGAAACTGAAATTTCCCTTTAAAATGCCCCGTAGTCCAAACCCAGCAACCCTCACACCCCTGCTCCTGCCAACATGGCGGCTGCCTGATAAATGGCCGTCCCTTGTGCCCATGAACAGCAATCTCTCTCTCTCTCTCTCTCTCTCTCTCTCTCTCTCTCTCTCTCTCTCTCTCTCTCTCTCACACTCACACACACACACACACACACACACACACACACCACAAACCCACGCACATACACAGAAGGGGCTCTGCGCTTCATTCTAGCCCACTAATTCCTATTCATTTAAAACAGCCACCAGGGCACGGCGTAGCCTAGCCCGGCCCTAGACACCAGCCATTCATTATTCAGCTGCTTGCTTTATGAATGGCTTACAGGTGGATGCTACAACAGCAACCGAGCAACACTGCTCGTAAATCACAACAGACACACACACACACACACACACACACACACACTTTATTTATTTATTTGTTTTACCTTTTTGAGGATACAGAACCTTGTGCCTATGTGTGTCCGTGAACAGGGGTGCATAATGTCGTCAATTTCCCTCTGTGCACTTTCTCTTGCTGCTGTTTAATTAGTAATGAGGACAAATATTTGTTTGTTCCGACTCTGAGAGAGAGGGAGAGAGAGGGACAGAGACAAGACAGACAGAGAGAGAGAGAGAGAGAGAGAGAGAGAAAGAACCCACAGGACTAAATTAGTTTTGCTTTGTTCGTTTGTTGTCAGAAACAAGCTGTCTAACTCTTCTCTCTCCATAGGCAACCAATGATAGAGATGGCCACTATACCGAGAGAGAGAGAGAAAGAGAGAGAAAACACCCACCAGAGCACAGGGCAGCTATTTAACATAGTCTGTGGTATAACTAATAGATCACACTGTGTTACATTTGTCAACGTGACACTTTCTCCTATATTGAGTTACACTCCAGGGCTTTCTCCCTTTCTTCTTTTCCCTCTCTGTGTTCTTCCTCATACTCCTCCTCCCTTGCTCTCCTGCGCTCTTTATGTCCGTCTCTACTCTTTCTAACCTCTGAAGTCTTTCTCTGTTGTTCTCCGCAAATCATGACTCAGGCTCCAGACAGCGAGGAAATCAGCCTACCAGAACAATGCACCGGTCTGGTCAAGGTGTAGACACCACTCTCATCCACCAACTATGATGGATGACAAGATGGACTGTGTGTTTTTTGAGCGTTTTCTCATGTTATATGTCAGGGTCCACTCCACTGCTGCTTTGTAGAGCGACAAGATGCTGCTTAAAATGTTTTTATCTTTTCACGTCTTTGCTTATATTCAGTTTTTTAACTTCTGGTTGAGGTAGATATGTCTTCACTGCAGCAATAATAACATATATCCACAGGCATCAATGAAGTTGTAGAGAAACTAGGGCTGGCATAATATCAAATTTTCACTATATGATTATCGCAGCTTAAGAGTTCACTACAATATTATGATGATATCTGTAGAAAATTTGAAATAAATAAATAAAATAATAGTAAAATTGCTATTAGTCAAATTCACCTCAAGCTTTGTCGATTGTGCGATTGGTGCTTTTTTGACTAATGAATTACAGTTTTAACTTTAAGTGTAGGGAGATGAAGAGACAGTCTGTTACCATAACTGTTAGGGATTTAACTATACCAGAAACTCACAATACGATATTATCACGATAAAGAGTCCATGATACGATGTATATCACGATATTTATACAAGGGGAAAAAAAGAGAAAATTTATTGTTAAAAATAGCTATTTTATTCAAAAATAGTGCATGTACACTGTACAGCATGTTATTTTTAACTTGGAAGCGTATCATAAACAAATCAACACATAGTTGAACATGTGCTTTCATTTCCCCCCTATTACTGCTAGGCAGGCAGACATTAAAGTGCCATAACAAAGTCATGTCAATTAAAACTATAGTGACAGAATATGAAAATGGAAACATTCGTTATTTTTTAACCTACTCTGAACAAAAGTAGTGTAGTACTATTACTAGAAAGTCATCTGAATGACATCAAATTATGAGGATCTTAATATTCATCAAATATACAGAACTTAGAACAATCAGACCCTGCAACAACAACAAAATTAACAAATGAGAAATAATGTAAACTCAATAACACACAATCCCTCACTCATAGATACAGATACAGAGAGAGAGAGAGAGAGAGAGAGAGAGAGAGAGAGAGAGATGTGTGTAAAAGAAAACCAAAATAGATAAAGCCCAGCCATTTCCCTGGAAGTCATAGAAAAACTCAAAAACACACATTCACTCAGTTTGTTCACGCCAGGTTGACAATCTTGACATCAAGGAGATCCTAACACTTTCTCAGAACAGGAGATGAGGAGAGGAAAGCTCTGGTCCTGCGCTTTCATGTGATACGCATGGCATTTCTGTGCGACCCTGCATTCGCGAGTAATCCATCCAAGAGTAATGTGTGTGCAAAGCTGTATGAAAGCTCTGTTATACATAATTTTAGTGTAACTTTATCATTTTTTTTTTCGCTGTGAAAACATTAGACTACCGACAAGTGCTTGGAAAAGCCACGATTCAGCTGTTTCACGTGATATGCGTGGCTTCTCGCTATGATGAACGGTCGCGGAGAAAATCCACAGAGAAGAACAATCAATCTCCTTACTTTTATTCGCTGTTCCTCCGGTCACGCACGGGTCAGAGTCGGAGGCTGAGAGGGTGAGCTGCACGAGTCTGCTCTCACCTGCGCGCGGAGTTGCATGCAAAGGATTATGGGGAATGTAGTCGCACAGTCATATTACCGGCTCTGTAGGAGAACGCAGCTATATAACTACCGTGGCATTCCCACGACGGTATCGAGAATTTATTTTATCGCGACCTGCGAAATTCGACATATCATTACATGCCTAATAACTGTACAAAAGTCTACAAAAAGAGCAATTATACTAAATGGACACTGAAATGGTACCAGATTACGTTGGGAGACAAAGTTAAAATGCAAAAAAAAAAAAAAGATATATTTTACTATTATTTACAATAATATTTACAATAATTATTATTTACTATCATTATTGTGTATTATTAACATTATGTCAATAATTCATTTCTAAATATCATGATAATCATTAATACCAGTATATTGCGACACCCCTAATAGCAACATATCAGTTACATAGCTTTTTCTTTCCTAAGTTTTAAGAGACACTTATATCTGCAATGGTCAAACACAAAAGTATATTTATAGGTTTCCCAATGTTACAGTTTAATAGGCAAAACATTGTCAGTACATCCATTCATTGGATTCTACTTGAAATAAGATGTAAAATATTTTCTACCTATGTGCTACTGATGATCAAGTATATCTCAAATATTTCAGGCCCTTGAGAGGTCCCCAGTGACTTAACAATTGTGAAAAGGTAGAAAATGAATGCCCCAAAAATAAGGCATTTTACACTTCCCCTAATCCAGTCTGATTCTGTCTTTAATTTTAACTGTCCCAGCCTGGTTCATGCCCATGTCTTGGTGAATCTCCTTGTGTCAATTTTGTAATTCAGATTCTGCATTACTGAAAACAATCGCATGAAAACTAGAAAATTATCATATTTATAGAAAACTATCATACATTCAGGTTAGACTGCGGTGCACCTAGAACTGAGTTTCCAAGGTTGTGTGTCATCTGTGCCAAATGTTTGTGCCTTGGTTTACAATGCATTATTAGATAGGTTCACTAAAGTGTCCACACTTGGATCCACAGGGCAGTCTTATTATGCAAGTAAAGTGTCAGGTTGCATATTTGGGCACTTTGAGCCAGTTCTTATTCCCAGGTTGTCAAATACAGATGCTTTATCACACCCCTCAGCATGTGCCATTGATGCCAAAGGCACTCTGTTCCAACACAACAGGCTTTCAGCTAACTCCAATGTAAACCCATCCACGGCAATATTTGAATCTTAGAGCAACTGACATAGAGTATAAAAAGAAAGAATGTCCGTGTAGGGTGGGAAGGGGAGTTGGTTGAGTCAAACAAAACAAGACTTTCACCCAGAAGACTGCAGTTTGTGTCCCGTGAGAAGCCAAGAGTTAAATAATTTATTAACGGTTGTCTCACACTGATGTCACTTTACGTTATTGTTATATAACAGATGTATTTATTTTATCTAAAACATAATCTTTTTTTCAAACTTAACACAGTAGTGCTCCCTAAACCTAACAGAGACCATTTCACAACATTGACCGTTGGTTACAATGTGTTTCAGCTGTGTCACACAGGGACGCTAAAGATTGCCCTGTGTGTCGCTGTGAGACCGAGAGGGGAGTGACAAAGCATCTATTCGGTATTTGATGACCTGGGAATGACAACGGGTTGGTCTCTTGGGTGAATGGAATTATACAGTATAATTGTATGTATTAAAAGAGGTGTATAGATGTTTGCCAAATTGTATACATTTGGCAGGTTTGGACAATAAGTGACTTTTGTGCCTTCCAGGTCTACAAAAAACGGTCACAAGTCAGGAGAAGACTGAATTTCTGGAACTTTTTAATGAATTATCTTTGCATAGCAAAGATAAAAAGTGTTTGGAATTCAGTGGAACTGCAGTGCACCTGTAGATCTGTAAATAGAATGCAATAATATTGGACCTCATTATTTAATGGAGCAATTTCTCACTCTGCATGTGCAGTGTTATGTTTTAGTGTGTTTTATGTACAGTACAATATGTGTGTGTGTTTATGTGAGAGTGGTGGTATTGCAGCCATGATTGATGGGCCCCTCTCTTTCTCCCAGATGCTTCCACTCAGCTCGTCTTTCACTGCCAGGCCTCTGATTCTGTTTCCACTCTGTCACTCACTCACAGAGAACACACCTACACCTCCATACACATACACACACATATGCACATACACACACTGATTCTGTTTCTAGTTCGTCAGTCACGCAGATACACACCGAGATATGAAAGCAGTATGTGACAGCGCATCTAACGGCACTCTCAGCAGCCACACACATGCACACACACTCAGTGCCGCTCAGTGTTGTGTTTTGTTTTCCCCAACTGACCTCTTGAAGAAAATAGCTTGTTTCAGGCTGTGTTGTCTTTGCAGTTGTCAGGTAGACAGATATATAAAGATTGTGGTTAAGATGCTGTATGTGTGTGTATGTTTGTGTGTTTAGTTGGGGGTGAACACATTTGACTGGACTGTTGACAACAACATATATAGAGGATTTTTGATTAATCACTCAGTACGCCCTTCTCACTGCTGACATTTTGACTTAAATGAAAGTAGGAAAAGCACATTTCATTATTTATACCTGTGCTTTTCCTACTTTGACATGTCTGCTATGAAAGGGGCCTGTCAGGGGTTTGTTTGAGAAAGTCAGAGAAACTAGGAAAAGGTGATGTAGGAAAGATAGATTATACCGATATCATCGTGAACGAGATGATATGGCACACCCGTAGTAGGAGGACGTCCTCATTTTGTTGTATAGCATGGAAGTATTACAAAATAGGACTAATTCACTATGTTCATCCATTCTCTAAATCTCTCCCAGCATGACTGAGATGCAAGGTATACACTGAACACTTTGCCAGTCTAAGTGCAGTCCATTCACCTGTTTTAATGCACCCTTTCATGTTTCAAATAAAATGTTGGAAATATCCTGAAAACTGTTTTATGCTTGGCTGAGCCTGAAAAGTTGTCTCAGTAATAGCAAAATGCAACAAAGTGCAGAGGAAACAGACTAAGCAAATTAATCATGATGTATATTATGAAGCATGTGACTTTAGTGTCCACTGCAGCTTTTACTCCAATGAAGAGACTAAAAACGGTCTGGAGCATTGGGGAGACCGTAACCTTCTTAAAATGAATACATAAAACTAACATAAATTGCCATTATGCATAATGCATGTTTTAATCAGCATTTTTTATTTATTATATTGATATATTATATATTTTATTGATTTCCTAAAAAAAATGTTTAAAATTCTTATTGGATGAAATTGGCTTATCACAGGTTCAACATACTACATGTAGACATACAACCTCGTATGCACTACACTTTCCAGTTCATGAAACCTACACGTCTTTAGACTGGGGGATGACGACAGAGCACTTGGTGGTGGCAGGTACAGATGTGTCAGGAATACGCAAACTCCAGCCAGCCAGCAGATTCAAACTCAGGATTTCTAACACCAGTTTTATACTTCAGTAGGTCGCTACCGTGTGGACAGGGTGCATGGTCCCTGCATATGTCTAGTTGTCCATACTGATTTGCAGTCAAAGCAATCAGAGCCGCTCCTAGAACCGACCTCTTTGTTTTAATATTTTCAGCCTTGCTCATTTAACATTTCATCACAGGACTCCATTTTTAAACAGCTGTGCAATTCGAATCAGCATCAAGACCCACGGGAGTGCTGCTGAACTTTGCAGCTCTTTCCCAGTGGCCACTCGTGGTATTGCAGCAAAATATACCTCTGCAACCCAAAAAGCGTTTTCCCCATAGGCCACCATTATAAAAGAGATGCCTGTAAAACTGTTTACAGGACACCTAGAACTGCAAACAAGGTCAGTTATTAATCTTTCTACTGTGCTTTTCTTATCCATTGAGGTTTTATATTTGTAAAACTTTCTAAGAACTGAGAAAATTGATTTTAAAAATCAGTGATTTTCATTTTATTTATGTAAAGTCCATGAGCGGAGCAGGAACTCGCAGGCATAGACACTGGGAGTAACACTACTTTGCATATTCAGTGGGCAGCACACAATGGAAGTAAACCTGGAAGCTAAAAACTTTTTGATGGATGTGACAGGTTAGCAACTCCATTGGAATAAATAGGTGCCACCTTTGCATGTGGTATCTAGGTATTAAATTAAATCTATTATCAGTGTATAGGCACTTACTGGTTTAATAACTAGTCAGTCATTGCACTGTGGTCTTTGTGACCCCATCCACGTTGTTACAAAGTCTTGGAGGTACGCTACTTGGCCCTCAGATCCTACTGAGATCCTCTGCATGTAATCATCCAGGTTGCAGCTGTGCAATATCGACGTCCATGCTGCACTGACAGCACCTCCCACAAGAAGCATGAAAAAGGTGTTACAATGGAACAACAGTGGTGGTACTGTTAATTCACTCAGCAATGAATTCTGGATGAATTAAAAGACTGTATAAAACAAAACAAAATGCAATCTCACAGTTGACACACATTCAAAAATGCTATAAAAAGTAAATACTTTAAATTAAAGGAACCAAAACTGTATAAGCTGAGGGTATATTCATGGTTAAAAGAAATCAGTGCTGATGTGACATCTTTTTCCAATCCACCAAATCCAGTGCAAGACATTTCACTTACAGTGGCCCATACGTTTTGCTTTGGTACTGGATATAAAATCATTTTCATATTCTAAACAAATGACCAATGCTGGTAATGTACTGCTTTTAATGGACACTCTGCAGTGAACCTGTTTAACTGCAATGGTATACTTTAAGTGTACTTACAGTGCTCTTTGCTAAGCTTGTTGTGTACCAGTTAGAGACTAACCAACCTCTCTGAAAAGCAGCCAGCTGTGAGGTTTGGATAACACACAGACCTAACTACCTGCGCGTACACTCACACACACCCTGCACACACACTTGCATGCACTGTGATTCATAACCCAGTGTGCTGCCTTTTGACACAAAGGCAATAGGAGCAGCAGCCTGTACAAGCCTGGACTTTTATTCCTTTCAATTTGTCTTGCTTAAAAAACAAACCGGCCGTGAGCCAGTGAATAAATAAATAAAGCGGTATAGGCGCTGAGGGAGGGAGAAAGGATGGATGAATGGCCCCGTCTCAGCAGCGAGGGAAGGTAACGGGGGGGGGGGGGGGGGGGGGGGGGGGTAGACCTACCTTGGAGAAGAACGTATGGTATGTTTTGTTTGTCTGTGTGTGCATGTTGGCAAGTCTTTGTTGGCATGTCTGCATATAGGTGCACACATGCCATTTTATGTTGGCGTGTATATGTGCATGCATCCATTTTATATAATATGCATGTCAGCCATATTATAGCGCAGTACGTGAAGATGCATTTTTACTTGTGTTGACATGTGAAGGTGTGTGTGTGTGTGTGTGTGTGTGTGTGTGTGTGTAGGAATATGATTGTATGCCTACTGGTATGTTTATATTTGTTTTTGTGAGTATGTGAGGTCTGACGAAGTCTGTGTTTACAGGCACATGTGCACACATAGCTGTCTGCATATGTGCGTCTGTGTGTCTGAGCAGCTGTCTCCTGGCCTGCTGTTGATCACAGAGTGTGTATGCAGCCACTATGTTTCATCTATCAGAGCCCATCCCACACAGACAGAAGCAGGCGGGACTGTTCCCTTTCTCATCCTCTCAGCTTGTGACTGTAGGCTTCTATTGCACAAACATACATTACTGTATTTTCCTGCAGTGCGTTAGCTTATTTTATAATAAAGGTTGGTTATGAATTAGCAGGATACAGTAAGAACTTTAACTTTAAGTAAAACTGTTAATAAATCATACTTGTTCCCCAAATTAAGGGAAATGATATTTAACAACTGAGGAATTAAGTAGAAATGAGTAAAGTTCTATGTTTCTTTTACATAACCAACAAAAATCACAACACACTTCTAATAGTTGACTTACTGTTACATATTAACCAGAAAATGTTTCTTTAAGTGTGTACCAAACACAGTCCTTTTTCTTACATACATCCCAGAAAGGCTTTATACAGATTATATATCCCCTATTCAAATGGTCCTACAGGCTTGTTGGTGTTGTAAATAGCTCTTTTTATTTGGTGTTAAAATGCTTTTGTGTTTTTGCTGGGAAAGTTGTCATTAAAATACTTACAATTTGTAGTGAAACAACTGTTTCCACTTTGGTTTAATTTGTTACAGGGATTTGTGTATTTATGGTACATTTTAGCGTCTTGAAACAAGATGAAATAAACCAGCAGTTACAAAAAACATACTTGATTGAAAAATACTTTGAGAACGAGTCCATGTGCTGTGGACACATGTGAAATGATGTTGTACAGCTACTATTAGATATTTTAGACTTATATTCTTAATATGAGATTTGATGATGGGTACAGTTTTATATGAAGTAGTAATATGTACAGATAGTCACAAAGCAATCAGCCTGAACCCTACAAACAGTGCTTTTTTTTTTTAAACATGCCACAGATGTCTAATTGCAGTGTACTTGAAGCATTGAAACATGCTATGTCAGCAAACCCCTGAAGCAATTAAAATACCTGACATGACAGATAGTTGCAATATATACACAGAACAAACCCTGTCTATTTTAGGTAATTCTTAGAAAAGTCTTGTCAGTGTAGTATCTGTGTCCCTGAGGCAACCACAGCCAGAATGTATATTTTCTCCATGTTGTTCTGTTTGACTCCTCTTTTCTCTCTCATTGCATAAAGTCATCATCCATCCTTCAGTCCTCTCTCTTGCTTCATGCATTGGTGTGTGTAGAGGGTTAATAATGGCTTTAGGTTACTGGTTTTTCCTTCATTTTTCCATGTTTGTTGTACTTTAATGTAACCCCATATCTCCTTCATTGTGCGTAGTCAGTTTATTAAAAAACAAACAAAACAAAAGACATTGCTTGACACTTTATTGAAACGTTGAGACACTTTAAGCTGCTGCAGTCTGAGCACCTTCACCTGCTTCAGTTTACTTTTTGTGTATTGATACAGTCCCGTTACCCATGTTCCAACTAGGACACAGGCAATAAGTAATGTGTAAAGAAATGCTTAAAGCAAAAAAGATGCCGTAAAATGAATTCTGCATGTGTTTTTCTCCCAGACACATCAGTCATGATTTGTGAACATGAACAACTTTCCCCTCTGGGGGTTTGGTGGATATGGGAATCATTACTTAACAGCAAGTAGAGCAAACACATTAAATATCTCATCCCTCCCTCTCCACCTCCTCCCATCCTCTCTCCATCTTCTTGCTCCCTGGACTGCCCTGTAGTTTAAATACACACTTTCCTGACAACAACACGCCATTGATCCTGGTCATCTCACACACACGCACGCACGCACGCACGCACGCACGCACGCACGCACGCACACACACACGGCCTTACAAGTCAAAACCCGGGAGATTGTTCTGTTAGAAGTGGATTAAGGGGGGACATGGCACTAAGTGCTTGGTGTGTGTGTGTGTGTGTGTGTGTGAATGGCCAGGCCAATAAAGGGAGTATGTTTTATGACAAGTGAAACGAGCCCAGTGAGAAGCTGCCCAGTTCAATACCTCATCACACACGCCAAATTGTGCTGTGTGGACCACACACACACACACACACACACACACACACAGAAGAACTGATGTGTGTTTACCAAAGCTCATTTCATGGAAAATTGTCCATTCCTGATGACAGCCACACTAAGAAACAGTATAAACACATATGTACAGACAAGCTATGTACAATAATAACAATAATCACATATAACACATGAAAACTGGTAAAGACGGTTTACACTAATAATAGCAAAAACAACATGGATCTGAATAATTAAGCTTTTATTCAAGATAAGAGCAGTGAACATGAAATGTTAAGTTTTGAAGGCCAGATGAGTCCCTCAGGTACAGTTCACTGATACATTATGAAGCGTAATATTGTCCTGGATCACAGTTATTTCTGTTGGTCTGCTACTGTCTGTGTTTTTAGCACTACTGTCTAGCAGCAGAATAGCTGAAAGTGAGAAATAAAAATCCTTGTCATTGTGAATATTGTCAAATGAATGTCTTTGTGACAGCTGATCAGATGGTGAAGAACCAGTAGGCTTTAATGTAGCTCCACTCTTGGACATTTTGGCAGCGAACGAGACAGAATTGAGACAGTGAATAATGCATATAAGTGTGACACAGATGGACTAGCCACTTCCCTTCTTGTTTTGCTTGTACAACTGTTTTCTTACCAAAATATACTTAAATATACCTTTTTAAGATGAGTAGAGGTGCTGGAAATATGTCAACAGGAGTAAGAAGGAGCGAAAGATAATGAATAGGAATCTTGCAAAAGGTACTCAATTCAAACTATTGCTTACGTTGTTAAAGCTGAAATCTACAATTTGGTGAAAGTGTATGGACTTTTGTCCTCTTCATGATGGAATATTGTTGTACAATAAGAGTGACACTTAACTACATTCTGAGCTCACTTTTTATGTGTGTTACTTAGTGTCATTGATAAACAAGGATATGAAATAATATTATTGATCTGGGTAGCACCATGCAGTGTTTTTGGCTAACAGTGCCAACTAGATATGTTCAAACCAAAGTTGTCACACAGTAAAACCCCTAGTATTATAAACACAAGTACTGTTAATTCAACTTTTTTGTAAAGATTATTTTCATGGGCTTTTTGCCTTTATTGACAGGACAGAGAGTGAAATGGGGAGACAGAGAGAGAGAGAGTGGGGACTGACATGCAGCAAAGTGCCGCGAGCCGGATTCGAACCCACGGCCGCTGCAGCGAGGCGATGCCTCTGTACATGGGGTGCCGGCACTATCCACTACGCTACCGACGCCCCGTTAATTCAACTTTAAATTTGTAGAATCTATGCCTGCCTACAGTTGGTAACTTCTATCAAAATAACTTTTTGTTAAATTTGTTGTAACTGTCATTATATCCACACAGTAGTACATGAGACGGTCTGTGGAAAAATTCATGTTCCTCCTGCTCCTCATAGTGCTTCTAATTGCAATTGCTAGAATCCACTGTGACTGAAGGAAATCAACCAATCAGAGCTGAGGAGTCTCTGACGCTTTTGTCAATCATGTCAATCGCTGCTTGTGAACTGCGGTCAAACTGTCAAACTAGGCAGTGCTGATCAAATACAAATCAACATTCTGTAACTGCATTGTCTGTTTCTTGCCTCAGATGTTTTCAGAAACATACTTTGGTGTACTGTTTAGCTGTAAAATGAGAAAGTTTGCTCTGGCCGGGGGGCGGTGCTTGGTTTTCGCTAGACTGTTGTGAACTTGGTGGCTTTCTTATTTAACAGATAAACAGTCAGTAAAATATGTTTCTCTCTGCCACTGAGGATAACAACATGAGAAGTTACAGATAAGAGTTTGAAGTCGATTTAACGCAATGAAAGAAAAGAGATTTTAGAGGTGTAGCCCTGCAGTGAAAATCAAAAAGGTACTTTGTAACTAACATTTTTATTAAGTATAGCATGAAATATGTAGACTAAATACTGGTATTTAAATAGTCATTGTTGATAATCAGATGGAAGATTATGACTTTTCCCTAGAAAAGTTACTAAATGAAAACACATAAAAAAAATTAAAAGTTAAAATGTCCAGTTGAACTTATTGTATGTAAAGTACAGCAGGCGTTGACTAGATACTCCTGTGAACAAATATAGGAACACAATGGAAGCAGTTAAAAGTGAATGAACCAACAAGTCAGTGTGTTTTGTTGCCTGAGGTGGTGGCTTTTTGTACAGGAGAGGCTTCTGTGGGACACTGGTGATAGTTTTGCTATTTTTTTGTATCTGGGTGAGAAGGAGAGCGGGGACTCTTTAGACTTTGCAATTTAAAGGTGTGTGTTGCACATGAAAAGGACACATTGCCACAATTCCAGCAGACATGTAGACACAGTTGTTCAGTGTCCATGACAGGTGTTCCCATAGGAACAGTAGAGGTTAACGTA